>NC_091461.1:124303364-124619614 GCF_027789765.1 Dendropsophus ebraccatus | reverse complement strand
ATCCCATCATATACAGCTCAGGTAGTCTACCCCCATCCCATCATATACAGCTCAAGTGGTCTACCCCCATCCCATCATATAGACAGCTCAGGTAGTCTACCCCCATCCCATCATACACAGCTCAGGTAGTCTACCCCCATCCCATCATATAGAGAGCTCAGGTAGTCTACCCCCATCCCATCATACACAGCTCAGGTAGTCTACCCCATCCCATCATATAGAGAGCTCAGGTAGTCTACCCCCATCCCATCATACACAGCTCAGGTAGTCTACCCCCATCCCATCATATAGAGAGCTCAGGTAGTCTACCCCCATCCCATCATACACAGCTCAGGTAGTCTACCCCCATCCCATCATACACAGCTCAGCTCAGGTAGTCTACCCCCATCCCATCATATAGAGAGCTCAGGTAGTCTACCCCCATCCCATCATACACAGCTCAGGTAGTCTACCCCATCCCATCATAAAGAGAGCTCAGGTAGTCTACCCCCATCCCATCATATAGACAGCTCAGGTAGTCTACCCCCATCCCATCATACACAGCTCAGGTAGTCTACCCCCATCCCATCATACACAGCTCAGGTAGTCTACCCCCATCCCATCATATAGAGAGCTCAGGTAGTCTACCCCCATCCCATCATACACAGCTCAGGTAGTCTACCCCCATCCCATCATATAGAGAGCTCAGGTAGTCTACCCCCATCCCATCACATAGAGAGCTCAGGTAGTCTACCCCCATCCCATCATACACAGCTCAGGTAGTCTACCCCCATCCCATCATACACAGCTCAGGTAGTCTACCCCCATCCCATCATATAGAGAGCTCAGGTAGTCTACCCCCATCCCATCATACACAGCTCAGGTAGTCTACCCCCATCCCATCATACACAGCTCAGGTAGTCTACCCCCATCCCATCATACACAGCTCAGGTAGTCTACCCCCATCCCATCATACACAGCTCAGGTAGTCTACCCCCATCCCATCATACACAGCTCAGGTAGTCTACCCCCATCCCATCATACACAGCTCAGGTAGTCTACCCCCATCCCATCATATAGAGAGCTCAGGTGGTCTACCCCCATCCCATCATATAGAGAGCTCAGGTAGTCTACCCCCATCCCATCATACACAGCTCAGGTAGTCTACCCCCATCCCATCATATAGAGAGCTCAGGTAGTCTACCCCCATCCCATCATATAGAGAGCTCAGGTAGTCTACCCCCATCCCATCATATAGAGAGCTCAGGTAGTCTACCCCCATCCCATCATACACAGCTCAGGTAGTCTACCCCCATCCCATCATATAGAGAGCTCAGGTAGTCTACTCCCATCCCATCATACACAGCTCAGGTAGTCTACCCCCATCCCATCATACACAGCTCAGGTAGTCTACCCCCATCCCATCATACACAGCTCAGGTAGTCTACCCCCATCCCATCATACACAGCTCAGGTAGTCTACCCCCATCCCATCATATACAGCTCAGGTAGTCTACCCCCATCCCATCATATAGAGAGCTCAGGTAGTCTACCCCCATCCCATCATATAGATAGCTCAGGTAGTCTACCCCCATCCCATCATATAGAGAGCTCAGGTAGTCTACCCCCATCCCATCATACACAGCTCAGGTAGTCTACCCCCATCCCATCATATAGAGAGCTCAGGTAGTCTACCCCCATCCCATCATATAGAGAGCTCAGGTAGTCTACCCCCATCCCATCATACACAGCTCAGGTAGTCTACCCCCATCCCATCATATAGACAGCTCAGGTAGTCTACCCCCATCCCATCATACACAGCTCAGGTAGTCTACCCCCATCCCATCATATAGAGAGCTCAGGTAGTCTACCCCCATCCCATCATATAGAGAGCTCAGGTAGTCTACCCCCATCCCATCATATAGAGAGCTCAGGTAGTCTACCCCCATCCCATCATATAGAGAGCTCAGGTAGTCTACCCCCATCCCATCATACACAGCTCAGGTAGTCTACCCCCATCCCATCATACACATCTCAGGTAGTCTACCCCCATCCCATCATATAGAGAGCTCAGGTAGTCTACCCCCATCCCATCATATAGAGAGCTCAGGTAGTCTACCCCCATCCCATCATATAGAGAGCTCAGGTAGTCTACCCCCATCCCATCATATAGAGAGCTCAGGTAGTCTACCCCCATCCCATCATACACAGCTCAGGTAGTCTACCCCCATCCCATCATATACAGCTCAGGTGGTCTACCCCCATCCCATCATATAGAGAGCTCAGGTAGTCTACCCCCATCCCATCATATAGAGAGCTCAGGTAGTCTACCCCCATCCCATCATATAGAGAGCTCAGGTAGTCTACCCCCATCCCATCATACACAGCTCAGGTAGTCTACCCCCATCCCATCATACACAGCTCAGGTAGTCTACCCCCATCCCACAGCGTGGAGCATCTCATGTGCCATTGTATAGGTGGTCATCATCATCTATAGCACACGAGACCCCCCGCCCTAGACTATCCTCTACATACCCCTCCTCAGTAAGCTGCCGTGTCCCGTCCATCCGATAGATGATCTCTCTCTAGTCTCCGGCTGGCAGGACCCCAGTGATCTCGGACACCTATGAATAAGTCTGACTGGCTTCCCTTCCTCTGGAGCAGTGGCTGCAGTCATCCTGTTGGTGTTAGTTGCAGCATGATATTGCAGACGGTTGTGGCTGAGTTACCTGGCAGTCGGTAGGTGAGCTCCTGCCTCTGGTGTTCTCCTGTCTCCTCTATGACTCCATCCCTCCGTCCTTTTATCTCTCTTCTCCTCTGGTGTTCCCCCCTGCCCCCTCCCGGTGCCCCTCTTTCTGTTCCCCTTCCTCCTATTCATAGTCAGGGTCTCCTCTTTTTTTTTCCCCTTTTTTTTATTTTCAGACCCCGCCCCCCAGGCTATGGACCCCCTCGCTCCAGCAGGTCCCTATTCAGGTGGGCTTTTCATATCAGGATGAGCTCATCCTCTCCCAGCCCTCACTACCTTCACTCCACGCTTGTTTTCATCATTGCAATTTTTTTTAATTTTTTTTTCGGAAATCCCAGGGAACATGTCTGTTTTCACACCTGCCTGTCCTGCGAGGAACAAGCCACAGAGTAGAAAAATAACGTCTCGGTGCCCCTCTCCAGACCCCGCACTCAGGGCTGATTTACGCTTGCACATACTGTACTACTTTATTCATTCTGCCGGAGGGAAAAAAAAAAGGGAATGAGAAAAAAAAAAAAAAAAGATACTGGAAAAGACAGACGGACGGAGGTGTTACTAAAACAAACAGAGAGGAGAGTCAGGACCCAGCGATTAGGTGTTTGATGGAAAGAAAATCGAGAACAAACAGGAGCCGTCACTTTATATTTGTGGAATAAAGATTACGACCTTGCTGTGAAGCCGCTGCCAATCCAGCCCGGCTTTGCCCGCTCCCTCCTGGCACAGGAGCCCATTGTGTGTGCCCGGGAGCGCTGGCTCCTGGGTCTCCTGTGACAAGTGACCGGGATACACTTGTTCTTCATAGAAATAAGGAAGAGGATAAAGAAGAAGTAAAGTGAGGGGGGGTGAAGAGGAGAAGGTGGCGGCTTCATCCACAGCGGGCAGAGATGCAGGGTCACCAGTTCACAGACAGTCAGCCGTGTGTGGGCGGACATCACCTCATCCATATACACAGCAGCAGCAGGGTGCTCTTACCTAGGCTCCCAGGGCTCCCATCACCTAGATTGGCTCCGGCTTATCCCCCCGTGAAGCTTCTCCGGCTGCGGCTACTAATCCATTCATAACAAGTTTGATCATTTCCACATCCAGATCCCGGAGTGTTTAGTCTCTTGTCTCTTCTCTCTCTCTCTCTTCTCTCTCTTACTCTCCACCCCCTTCTCTCTTTCATTCCCAAGCTCACCACTCTCCACTTCAAATTTTGGCAGCTTAAAGTGAACAACAAAAAAATCTTCAAACCTTTGAGTGTTTTCCTGGGTTCTGACATCCCGTCCTGCTCCTCAGCTATCTCCTGCGTCCACCCTTTCCTCCCCGCGCCCCGTCCCTCACTCTCTCCTTCATCGCCGTTAATGGGCCGTTATTCATCGCAGCGATCCGCGCCGCTGTCACTTATATTACTCTGGGACTGACGGAGTGCACGCTCGCCACTGCTTCTGATTCCTGTCTAGTCGTTGACCAGTCGGCCTGGACTGTAATAAAAGTGGGAGCAAACAATTAGCCGCTTCTGTTCCGCAGCTGGTTAGATTAGCAGGACGTTCCCACGTCTACCGACTCGACAAATATTTCCTTCAGTTGGATTTTGATGGGAGGATTTCCAGGTAGTGACATCACCGGTGAGGAAGGCCAGCCGCTGCGATGATGATGATGTTACTGCTCTGGATATAAAGGATTTATTTCTGGATTTACTAAATTCTGCCGCAGATGGTGCCACCTCAGTAGAAGCCAATACCAGGGCGGCCATTACTCCACCAGGGTCCCAACTATCCCTCCCTCATGGTTAAGGTGGCTAAAATGACTGAACCTCCTTCATTTCATTCTATATATAGGCACAGATAGTACTGCCTCCCTGCTTCTTTCTGTAAGTGATACAGCACAGATAGTACTGCCTCCCTGATTCTTCCATATGTTACACAGCACAGATAGTACTGCTACCTTGCTTCTCCCTGTAAGTGATACAGCACAGATAGTACTGCCTCCCTGCTTCTTCCATATGTGACACAGCACAGATAGTACTGCCTCCCTGCTTCTCCCTGTAAGTGATACAGCACAGATAGTACTGCCTCCCTGCTTCTCCCTGTAAGTGATACAGCACAGATAGTACTGCCTCCCTGCTTCTCCCTGTAAGTGATACAGCACAGATAGTACTGCCTCCCTGCTTCTTTCTGTAAGTGATACAGCACAGATAGTACTGCCTCCCTGCTTCTCCCTGTAAGTGATACAGCACAGATAGTACTGCCTCCCTGCTTCTCCCTGTAAGTGATACAGCACAGATAGTACTGCCTCCCTGCTTCTCCCTGTAAGTGATACAGCACAGATAGTACTGCCTCCCTGCTTCTCCCTGTAAGTGATACAGCACAGATAGTACTTCCTCCCTGCTTCTTCCTGTAAGTGACACAGCTGTAGGCACAGATAGTACTGCCTCCCTGCTCCTCCCTGTAAGTGATACAGCACAGATAGTACTGCCTTCCGGCTTCTTCCTGTAAAGTAATACAGCTGTAGGCACAGATAGTACTTCCCTCTGCTTCTTCCTGTAGGTGATACAGCTGTAGGCACAGATAGTACTGCCTCCCTGTTATAGTACCCTGTAATCCGCCATCTAAGGTTATGTTCACACAAGGCAGATTTCCATTGCAATAATTCATGTATCAGAATGTTTGTAAAAATGACAAGTGAAAATTCTGTGTCACCATCTGTGTATTTCCTAACTATGAGCAACGTAAACTCAGGAGAAACAATAAAACTATGATTTATCATTGATCCATCACTGTAAAAAATAACACTTACTGGGAGACAAGAAAACGCAGCGACCAGTGTGATGTGTCGGGACAACTTAACTTTTCTGGTGGCAGCGGTGGGATCATCATCCAGGGAGAAGGAACAAATGGGGACGTTCTTCATTGAGTGATTCCAGGACGCCGCTCAAAGTTCTTTCAGGAATTCTTTGTCTGTCAGGAATTAAGTACAAAACAATAGAAATCATTAAGGCAATACATGGTGGTCTCCATGTCTGATATACAATAATACCAGGAGTGTCTACCAGGCAATGGATGTCTACAGCAGAAAGAGGAGGAGGAGCTTGCACGGCGGCCCTTGTGGACACCTGGTTATGCAGAAAACTATAACCTACCGCAGTGTCTGACTGGGGTACCGTGAGCCCACCAGGGAATATAATTCTAGGGGCCCACCCTACATACACCCGATATAAGCAGCACCAAACCTTCCACATGACTATAGTGCACAGAGCTGTGTATGTGACTGGTGAGGCTCACTCACTGCTAGTAACTTGCAAACACCAAAAATCACGACTATACAGGAAAAAATTCCGACTGAACACTAGAGGACACTGCGATTGGTAAAGAAGTGATCGCCCACTGGGACCAGTCAGTCACTTGGGGTAAACCCTAGAGAATAAGTCTTATTACAGCTCGACGAAGTAGAGAGAAGAAAGTTGCGGGCACTCACCGGTTCTGTTGCAGTATTTCTTTATTTATTCACGATTAAAATATGGGATCAGTGCATGTATCTGGGACGTCAGACGCCACATCTCACAGGTGCATCACACACGACGGCCATTTCGAGCGCATGCGCACTTCTTATTACAGCTCCATACAATATCTGAGCAGTAGAGAACTGTAACACACCGCCTGTAGGATAGCCTGCCCCAGACTATCCTTCCCAATATGGAGACACTATATGGCGGCATATATCTCTACTATACAGAACCTTAAAGGGGTTATCCAGGACTACAAAAACATGGCCATTTTTGCCCCTCTCTTGTCTTTAGTTCAGGTGCGGTTTGCAGTTTAGCTCCATTTACTTCAATGGAACTGAGCTTAAAACCCCACCCAATCTGGAGACAAGAGTGGTGAAAAAATGGCCATGTTGTAGCGCTGGATAACCCCTTTAAGGACTACTTGCCTCGGCACATTGGCTTTTATCGCTATGATATGTATGGAGATGATCATTTTGGGATCTTTCTTCACTTCTTCAGTTTTTGTTACATAATTCAGAAAACTTCTTCTTTTCTGTGTCTTCCAAGTTCCCGCGGCCAAAACTGCATTCCCAATAGTGCTGTTTATCTGATAACCCACCTGATTATAGGGTCATTCCCAGAACCAAAGTCCCAAATGTTGAAATGAGTTAATGTAACCCCTTTCCCGCAGCCCCGTCTATACTCCTCCTATACTCCCGCAGCCCCGTCTATACTCCTCCTATACTCCTGCAGCCCCCGTCTATACTCCTCCTATACTCCTGCAGCCCCCGTCTATACTCCTCCTATACTCCTGCAGCCCCCGTCTATACTCCTCCTATACTCCCGCAGCCCCGTCTATACTCCTCCTATACTCCCGCAGCCCCCGTCTATACTCCTCCTATACTCCTCCTATACTCCCGCAGCCCCGTCTATACTCCTCCTATACTCCTGCAGCCCCGTCTATACTCCTCCTATACTCCTGCAGCCCCGTCTATACTCCTCCTATACTCCTGCAGCCCCGTCTATACTCCTCTTATACTCCTCCTATACTCCTGCAGCCCCGTCTATACTCCTCCTATACTCCTGCAGCCCCGTCTATACTCCTCCTATACTCCTCCTATACTCCTGCAGCCCCGTCTATACTCCTCCTATACTCCTGCAGCCCCGTCTATACTCCTCCTATACTCCTGCAGCCCCGTCTATACTCCTCTTATACTCCTCCTATACTCCTGCAGCCCCGTCTATACTCCTCCTATACTCCTGCAGCCCCGTCTATACTCCTCCTATACTCCTGCAGCCTCGTCTATACTCCTCCTATACTCCCGCAGCCCCGTCTATACTCCTCCTATACTCCCGCAGCCCCGTCTATACTCCTCCTATACTCCTCCTATACTCCTGCAGCCCCGTCTATACTCCTCCTATACTCCTGCAGCCCCGTCTATACTCCTCCTATACTCCTGCAGCCCCGTCTATACTCCTCCTATACTCCCGCAGCCCCGTCTATACTCCTCCTATACTCCCGCAGCCCCCGTCTATACTCCTCCTATACTCCTCCTATACTCCCGCAGCCCCCGTCTATACTCCTCCTATACTCCCGCAGCCCCCGTCTATACTCCTCCTATACTCCTCCTATACTCCTGCAGCCCCCGTCTATACTCCTCCTATACTCCCGCAGCCCCCGTCTATACTCCTCCTATACTCCCGCAGCCCCGTCTATACTCCTCCTATACTCCCGCAGCCCCCGTCTATACTCCTCCTATACTCCCGCAGCCCCGTCTATACTCCTCCTATACTCCCCCAGCCCCCCGTCTATACTCCTCCTATACTCCCGCAGCCCCGTCTATACTCCTCCTATACTCCCGCAGCCCCCGTCTATACTCCTCCTATACTCCCGCAGCCCCGTCTATACTCCTACTATACTCCCGCAGCCCCGTCTATACTCCTCCTATACTCCCGCAGCCCCCGTCTATACTCCTCCTATACTCCTGCAGCCCCGTCTATACTCCTCCTATACTCCCGCAGCCCCGTCTATACTCCTCCTATACTCCTGCAGCCCCGTCTATACTCCTCCTATACTCCCGCAGCCTCGTCTATACTCCTCCTATACTCCTGCAGCCCCGTCTATACTCCTCCTATACTCCTCCTATACTCCTGCAGCCCCGTCTATACTACTCCTATACTCCCGCAGCCTCGTCTATACTCCTCCTATACTCCTGCAGCCCCGTCTATACTCCTCCTATACTCCTCCTATACTCCCGCAGGCCCCGTCTATACTCCTCCTATACTCCCGCAGCCCCGTCTATACTCCTCCTATACTCCCCCTATACTCCTCCTATACTCCCGCAGCCCCGTCTATACTCCTCCTATACTCCCGCAGCCTCGTCTATACTCCTCCTATACTCCTGCAGCCCCGTCTATACTCCTCCTATACTCCTCCTATACTCCTGCAGCCCCGTCTATACTCCTCCTATACTCCCGCAGCCTCGTCTATACTCCTCCTATACTCCTGCAGCCCCGTCTATACTCCTCCTATACTCCTCCTATACTCCCGCAGCCCCGTCTATACTCCTCCTATACTCCCGCAGCCCCGTCTATACTCCTCCTATACTCCCCCTATACTCCTCCTATACTCCCGCAGCCCCGTCTATACTCCTCCTATACTCCTCCTATACTCCTCCTATACTCCCGCAGCCCCCGTCTATACTCCTCCTATACTCCCGCAGCCTCGTCTATACTCCTCCTATACTCCTCCTATACTCCTGCAGCCCCGTCTATACTCCTCCTATACTCCCGCAGCCCAGTCTATACTCCTCCTATACTCCCGCAGCCCAGTCTATACTCCTCCTATACTCCCGCAGCCCCGTCTATACTCCTCCTATACTCCTCCTGTACTCCCGCAGCCCAGTCTATACTCCTCCTATACTCCCGCAGCCCCGTCTATACTCCTCCTATACTCCTCCTATACTCCCGCAGCCCCGTCTATACTCCTCCTATACTCCTCCTATACTCCCGCAGCCCAGTCTATACTCCTCCTATACTCCCGCAGCCCCGTCTATACTCCTCCTATACTCCTCCTATACTCCCGCAGCCCAGTCTATACTCCTCCTATACTCCTGCAGCCCCCGTCTATACTCCTCCTATACTCCCGCAGCCCCGTCTATACTCCTCCTATACTCCCGCAGCCCCCGTCTATACTCCTCCTATACTCCCGCAGCCCCCGTCTATACTCCTCCTATACTCCTGCAGCCCCCGTCTATACTCCTCCTATACTCCTGCAGCCCCCGTCTATACTCCTCCTATACTCCCGCAGCCCCGCCTATACTCCTCCTATACTCCCGCAGCCCCGTCTATACTCCTCCTATACTCCTCCTATACTCCCGCAGCCCCCGTCTATACTCCTCCTATACTCCCCCAGCCCCGTCTATACTCCTCCTATACTCCTGCAGCCTCGTCTATACTCCTCCTATACTCCCGCAGCCCCCGTCTATACTCCTCCTATACTCCCGCAGCCCCGTCTATACTCCTCCTATACTCCTCCTATACTCCTCCTATACTCCCGCAGCCTCGTCTATACTCCTCCTATACTCCTCCTATACTCCCGCAGCCTCGTCTATACTCCTCCTATACTCCTGCAGCCCCCGTCTATACTCCTCCTATACTCCCGCAGCCCCCGTCTATACTCCTCCTATACTCCCGCAGCCCCGTCTATACTCCTCCTATACTCCCGCAGCCCCGTCTATACTCCTCCTATACTCCCGCAGCCCCGTCTATACTCCTCCTATACTCCCGCAGCCTCGTCTATACTCCTCCTATACTCCTGCAGCCCCCGTCTATACTCCTCCTATACTCCCGCAGCCCCCGTCTATACTCCTCCTATACTCCCGCAGCCCAGTCTATACTCCTCCTATACTCCCGCAGCCCAGTCTATACTCCTCCTATACTCCCCCTATACTCCTCCTATACTCCCGCAGCCCCCGTCTATACTCCTCCTATACTCCCGCAGCCCTCGTCTATACTCCTCCTATACTCCCGCAGCCTCGTCTATACTCCTCCTATACTCCTCCTATACTCCTCCTATACTCCCGCAGCCTCGTCTATACTCCTCCTATACTCCCGCAGCCCCCGTCTATACTCCTCCTATACTCCTCCTATACTCCCCCAGCCCCGTCTATACTCCTCCTATACTCCCGCAGCCCCCGTCTATACTCCTCCTATACTCCCCCAGCCCCGTCTATACTCCTCCTATACTCCCGCAGCCACCGTCTATACTCCTCCTATACTCCCGCAGCCTCGTCTATACTCCTCCTATACTCCTCCTATACTCCTCCTATACTCCTCCTATACTCCCGCAGCCTCGTCTATACTCCTCCTATACTCCCGCAGCCTCGTCTATACTCCTCCTATACTCCCGCAGCCCCCGTCTATACTCCTCCTATACTCCCGCAGCCCCCGTCTATACTCCTCCTATACTCCCGCAGCCCCGTCTATACTCCTCCTATACTCCTCCTATACTCCCGCAGCCTCGTCTATACTCCTCCTATACTCCTCCTATACTCCTGCAGCCCCGTCTATACTCCTCCTATACTCCCGCAGCCCCTGTCTATACTCCCCCTATACTCCTCCTATACTCCCGCAGCCCAGTCTATACTCCTCCTATACTCCTGCAGCCCCCGTCTATACTCCTCCTATACTCCCGCAGCCCAGTCTATACTCCTCCTATACTCCTGCAGCCCCCGTCTATACTCCTCCTATACTCCCGCAGCCCCGCCTATACTCCTCCTATACTCCCGCAGCCCCCGTCTATACTCCTCCTATACTCCTCCTATACTCCCGCAGCCCCGTCTATACTCCTCCTATACTCCTCCTATACTCCCGCAGCCCCCGTCTATACTCCTCCTATACTCCTCCTATACTCCCGCAGCCTCGTCTATACTCCTCCTATACTCCTGCAGCCCCCGTCTATACTCCTCCTATACTCCCGCAGCCCCGTCTATACTCCTCCTATACTCCCGCAGCCCTCGTCTATACTCCTCCTATACTCCCGCAGCCTCGTCTATACTCCTCCTATACTCCTCCTATACTCCTCCTATACTCCCGCAGCCTCGTCTATACTCCTCCTATACTCCTCCTATACTCCCGCAGCCTCGTCTATACTCCTCCTATACTCCTGCAGCCCCCGTCTATACTCCTCCTATACTCCCGCAGCCCCCGTCTATACTCCTCCTATACTCCCGCAGCCCCGTCTATACTCCTCCTATACTCCCGCAGCCACCGTCTATACTCCTCCTATACTCCCGCAGCCCCGTCTATACTCCTCCTATACTCCCGCAGCCCCGTCTATACTCCTCCTATACTCCCGCAGCCCCGTCTATGCTCCTCCTATACTCCCGCAGCCTCGTCTATACTCCTCCTATACTCCTCCTATACTCCTGCAGCCCCGTCTATACTCCTCCTATACTCCCGCAGCCCCCGTCTATACTCCTCCTATACTCCCGCAGCCCCCGTCTATACTCCTCCTATACTCCCGCAGCCCAGTCTATACTCCTCCTATACTCCCGCAGCCCCGTCTATACTCCTCCTATACTCCCGCAGCCCCGTCTATACTCCTCCTATACTCCCGCAGCCCCGTCTATGCTCCTCCTATACTCCCGCAGCCTCGTCTATACTCCTCCTATACTCCTCCTATACTCCTGCAGCCCCTTCTATACTCCTCCTATACTCCCGCAGCCCCCGTCTATACTCCTCCTATACTCCCGCAGCCCCCGTCTATACTCCTCCTATACTCCCGCAGCCCAGTCTATACTCCTCCTATACTCCCGCAGCCTCGTCTATACTCCTCCTATACTCCTCCTATACTCCTGCAGCCCCGTCTATACTCCTCCTATACTCCCGCAGCCCAGTCTATACTCCTCCTATACTCCCGCAGCCCAGTCTATACTCCTCCTATACTCCCGCAGCCCCGTCTATACTCCTCCTATACTCCTCCTATACTCCCGCAGCCCCGTCTATACTCCCCCTATACTCCTCCTATACTCTCGCAGCCCAGTCTATACTCCTCCTATACTCCTGCAGCCCCCGTCTATACTCCTCCTATACTCCCGCAGCCCCGCCTATACTCCTCCTATACTCCCGCAGCCCCGTCTATACTCCTCCTATACTCCCCCAGCCCCGTCTATACTCCTCCTATACTCCTGCAGCCCAGTCTATACTCCTCCTATACTCCCGCAGCCCCCGTCTATACTCCTCCTATACTCCTCCTATACTCCTGCAGCCCCGTCTATACTCCTCCTATACTCCTCCTATACTCCTGCAGCCCCGTCTATACTCCTCCTATACTCCCGCAGCTCAGTCTATACTCCTCCTATACTCCCGCAGCCCCGTCTATACTCCTCCTATACTCCTGCAGCCCCGTCTATACTCCTCCTATACTCCCGCAGCCCCGTCTATACTCCTCCTATACTCCCGCAGCCCTCGTCTATACTCCTCCTATACTCCCGCAGCCCCCGTCTATACTCCTCCTATACTCCCGCAGCCTCGTCTATACTCCTCCTATACTCCTCCTATACTCCTCCTATACTCCCGCAGCCCCGTCTATACTCCTTTTATACTCCTCCTATACTCCCGCAGCCCCGTCTATACTCCTCCTATACTCCCGCAGCCCCGTCTATACTCCTCCTATACTCCTCCTATACTCCCGCAGCCTCGTCTATACTCCTCCTATACTCCCGCAGCCCCGTCTATACTCCTCCTATACTCCTCCTATACTCCCGCAACCTCGTCTATACTCCTCCTATACTCCTCCTATACTCCCGCAGCCCCCGTCTATACTCCTCCTATACTCCCGCAACCTCGTCTATACTCCTCCTATACTCCCGCAGCCCCCGTCTATACTCCTCCTATACTCCTCCTATACTCCTGCAGCCTAGTCTATACTCCTCCTATACTCCCGCAGCCCCCGTCTATACTCCTCCTATACTCCTCCTATACTCCTCCTATACTCCGCCTATACTCCCGCAGCCCCGTCTATACTCCTCCTATACTCCTCCTATACTCCCGCAGCCCCGTCTATACTCCTCCTATACTCCCACAGCCCCCGTCTATACTCCTCCTATACTCCTGCAGCCTAGTCTATACTCCTCCTATACTCCCGCAGCCCAGTCTATACTCCTCCTATACTCCCGCAGCCCCCGTCTATACTCCTCCTATACTCCCCCAGCCCTGTCTATACTCCTCCTATACTCCCGCAGCCCAGTCTATACTCCTCCTATACTCCTCCTATACTCCCGCAGCCCAGTCTATACTCCTCCTATACTCCTGCAGCCTAGTCTATACTCCTCCTATACTCCCGCAGCCCCGTCTATACTCCTCCTATACTCCCGCAGCCCTCGTCTATACTCCTCCTATACTCCCGCAGCCCTCGTCTATACTCCTCTTATACTCCTCCTATACTCCTCCTATACTCCCGCAGCCCCCGTCTATACTCCTCCTATACTCCCGCAGCCCCGTCTATACTCCTCCTATACTCCCGCAGCCCTCGTCTATACTCCTCCTATACTCCCGCAGCCCTCGTCTATACTCCTCTTATACTCCTCCTATACTCCTCCTATACTCCCGCAGCCCCGTCTATACTCCTCCTATACTCCTGCAGCCCCCGTCTATACTCCTCCTATACTCCCGTAGCCCCCGTCTATACTCCTCCTATACTCCTGCAGCCCCCGTCTATACTCCTCCTATACTCCCGCAGCCCCCGTCTATACTCCTCCTATACTCCTGCAGCCGCCGTCTATACTCCTCCTATACTCCCGCAGCCGCCATCTATACTCCTCCTATACTCCCGCAGCCTCGTCTATACTCCTCCTATACTCCCGCAGCCCTCGTCTATACTCCTCCTATACTCCCGCAGCCCTCGTCTATACTCCTCCTATACTCCCGCAGCCGCCATCTATACTCCTCCTATACTCCTCCTATACTCCCGCAGCCCCCGTCTATACTCCTCCTATACTCCTCCTATACTCCTCCTATACTCCTCCTATACTCCCGCAGCCCCGTCTATACTCCTCCTATACTCCCGCAGCCCCCGTCTATACTCCTCCTATACTCCTGCAGCCCCGTCTATACTCCACCTATACTCCCCCTATACTCCTCCTATACTCCAGCAGCCCCCGTCTATACTCCTCCTATACTCCTCCTATACTCCCGTAGCCCCGTCTATACTCCTCCTATACTCCCGCAGCCCCCGTCTATACTCCTCCTATACTCCCGCAGCCCCGTCTATACTCCTCCTATACTCCCGCAGCCCCCGTCTATACTCCTCCTATACTCCCACAGCCCCGCAAACCAGGGAGCAAGAAGCTGTGGAGCGGGGCTGCGGTCGCAACAGCACGGGTGCGCCACAGTCTATAGGGGTGTACAGGCTGGGTAAGTTTATCGGAAGCGCTCCGGGCCGGCGGGGGCTGGTGGGGAGAGACAGGAGGACAGCGCTGGGAGCCGGCTTCTTTACAGCCTGTCCCCGCAGTGAGAGGCAGGAGCGGGCGGCTATTTAAACTTGCAGCCGTGCTCCTGCTCCTCTCAGCTGCCAGGGACACCCTGTAAAGAAGTGGGGAATCCCATCATTATGAGGGGAATCCCCCTTCTTTACAGGGTGTCCCCCGCAGCTGATTGGAGCAGGAGCACGGCGGCAAGTTTAAATAGCCGCCCGCTCCCGCCTCTCAGTGTTGCGGGGGATGTGGAGTGTTTTTGCGCTCTGTGGGCCGGGTGCTCTGCACCTGACCCACGGAGTGTAAAAACCAATTAATCACATTTACATTGTTCCCTATGGGAACTTACAGCTCGGTTCTCGAACTGCTCCGTTTTGGAACAACCTTCCAGAACCAATTATGTTCGAAAACCGAGGTACCACTTGTATGTGAAAATGCAGAGTGGGCTATATGGGGTATGCATTGGCGTGTGTCCTATGGGTGGCAAGTGTCCAGTAACAGGAATGTGACAGTGTGTGCCATGTATCCAGTGGGTGGGCATGTATCCAGTGGGTGGGCATGTATCCAGTAGGTGGGCATGTATCCAATGGGTGGCATGTATCTAGTGGGTGGGCATGTATCCAATGGGTGGCATGTATCTAGTGGGTGGGCATGTATCCAGTGGGTGGGCATGTATCCAGTGGGTGGGCATGTATCCAGTGGGAAGCATGTATCCAGTGGGTGGGCATGTATCCAATGGGTGGCATGTATCTAGTGGGTGGGCATGTATCCAGTGGGTGGGCATGTATCCAATGGGTGGCATGTACCTAGTGGGTGGGCATGTATCCAGTGGGTGGGCATGTATCCAATGGGTGGCATGTATCCAGTGGGTGGCATTTATCTAGTGGGTGGCATGTATCTAGTGGGAAGCATGTATCCAGTGGGTGGCATGTATCCAGTGGGTGGCATGTATCCAGTGGGTGGCATGTATCTAGTGGGAGGCATGTATCCAGTGGGTGGGCATGTATCTAGTGGGTGGTATGTATCTAGTGGGGGGCATGTATCCAGTGGGTGGCATGTATCCAGTGGGTGGGCATGTATCCAATGGGTGGCATGTATCTAGTGGGTGGGCATGTATCCAGTGGGTGGGCATGTATCCAATGGGTGGCATGTATCTAGTGGGTGGGCATGTATCCAGTGGGTGGGCATGTATCCAGTGGGAAGCATGTATCCAGTGGGTGGGCATGTATCCAATGGGTGGCATGTATCTAGTGGGTGGGCATGTATCCAGTGGGTGGGCATGTATCCAATGGGTGGCATGTATCTAGTGGGTGGGCATGTATCCAGTGGGTGGGCATGTATCCAATGGGTGGCATGTATCCAGTGGGTGGCATTTATCTAGTGGGTGGCATGTATCTAGTGGGAAGCATGTATCCAGTGGGTGGCATGTATCCAGTGGGTGGCATGTATCCAGTGGGTGGCATGTATCTAGTGGGAGGCATGTATCCAGTGGGTGGGCATGTATCTAGTGGGTGGTATGTATCTAGTGGGGGGCATGTATCCAGTGGGTGGCATGTATCCAGTGGGTGGGCATGTATCCAGTGGGTGGCATGTATCCAGTGGGTGGCATGTATCCAGTGGGTGGGCATGTATCCAGTGGGTGGCATGTATCCAGTGGGTGGCATGTATCCAGTGGGTGGCATGTATCTAGTGGGAGGCATGTATCCAGTGGGTGGGCATGTATCTAGTGGGTGGTATGTATCTAGTGGGGGGGCATGTATCCAGTGGGGGGCATGTATCCAGTGGGTGGCATGTATCCAGTGGGTGGTATGTATTTAGTGGTGGGGGCATGTATCTAGTGGGCGGGGGCATGTATCCAGTGGGGGGCATGTATTCAGTGGGTGGTATGTATCCAGTGAGTGGCATGTATCTAGTGGGGGGGCATGTATCTAGTGGGGGGGGGCATGTATCCAGTGGGAAGCATGTATCTAGTGGGTGGTATGTATTTAGTGGGAGGACATGTATCTAGTGGGAAGCATGTATCTAGTGGGTGGTATGTATCTAGTGGGAGGACATGTATCCAGTGGGGGGCATGTATCCAGTGGGTGGTAAGTATCTAGTGGGGGGACATGTATCTAGTGGGGGGGCATGTATCCAGTGGGTGGTATGTATCTAGTGGGAGGCATGTATCCAGTGGGTGGTATGTATCTAGTGGGAAGCATGCATCCAGTGGGGGGGGGGGGTATGTATCTAGTGGGGGGCATGTATCCAGTGGGGGGGCATGTATCCATTCGGGGGGCATGTA
Source organism: Dendropsophus ebraccatus (assembly GCF_027789765.1). Taxonomy (NCBI): domain Eukaryota; kingdom Metazoa; phylum Chordata; class Amphibia; order Anura; family Hylidae; genus Dendropsophus; species Dendropsophus ebraccatus. The sequence continues at coordinate 124,602,663 of NC_091461.1, read as the reverse complement.
TCTAGTGGGGAGGGCATGTATCCAGTGGGTGGTATGTATCTAGTAGGAGGCATGTATCCAGTGGGTGGTATGTATCTAGTGGGAAGCATGTATCCAGTGGGGGGCATGTATCTAGAGGGCGGGGGCATGTATCCAGTGGGTGAGTGGGGCCCATCTAGGCTTTTACATGGACCCACAGAAATCATTGCCCACGTGAATACTGACTATTCTCCGATCAGCTGCATTATAGATCAGCACTGTATTGATCTATAATATGAGATTTCCTCTAAGGAGACATTTCCGCCACTAGGTGTGGAGTCCATCTTGACTTTGACGGACCCTCCCCTCTATATGACTTTCTACAATGCCCTGTAATGTTCTCCTTTTTCCAGTAGGTAATAATTAATACCGAGAACCATAAAATACTCATGGTTGGCTGCTGGGGCACCGGTGACAGACATTGATTTACACTTTTTCCATTTGTAAATGCTCGTTTTATCTGACTATAAACAAGTGTCCTTCTGCTACATCGAAGGTTAATTCCTTATATTGGATAGAGACTTTATAGAAGATACACGTCTGCTCACGACCCTCGCTATAAGCTTAATGGCCTCTGTATGGCTACGGTCACATAAAACAGCAATTACCAAATATTAAAAAGAAGGTGGTTAAAGGGATACTCCAATTCTGTTTCTGAGCCCTCGAGCCATACTACATGGGGTCATATGGCCAACAACCACCCAACAAATGTTTGTCAGTTGACAGGGTTATTTTATTTTTATTTTTTTTTCGAGAGGTGTAGAATGTTCTTATACCTGGGTTAGGATATGGAAGCCTGCAGTATTACTAATTCAGAGGTAAGAGGTATCAATGGAGCAAAAACCTTTACATCAGTCCAGTATTTCTGGAATCCAGTGCAGGTATGGTGGGCGGTAGCCTTGGGAGAGTTTAGGGGCACTTGGGCACTTGTCAGGGTAGCCTGAGGGGTGTTAGACCCACCTCGGACTGTTGGCAGTGCCAGAGAAAGAGGATAACCCAAGTATACAGAAGTGTGTAGGTGCAGGTGCTCAAAGAGTAATGCATTTGACAAAAAGAGGATACTTTACTGGAGAGTAACTTGGTGCAAACAGTACACGTGATTACAGTGCAGTAGAACAGTACAAATCTTTACAGAAACTTTGGTGCTTACAGTTGAGAAGGAACCAGTACTTGTAGTAGTAGTAGGTAGGTGCTTTGCAGTAGAGAGAGAGAGAGAGAGAGAGAGAAGAGGGGTTGCCAGAGGGGCCCTGTCCAATGTAGTAAGTGTGCTCTGCTAGAACAGGTGAAGTAGCAGAAGAGATGAAAGAAAATACTTGTATCCAGTGATGACTTGCTGTCTCTGACCGCCTTATGCCCCCTAGTTGCAGGCTAGCCATCTTAGGTGGGTAATATGAGCCCCAGTTGTCGGTTATCTGGGTAAAGCAGACTCCCAGGATTTTCAAGTCATCCTGCGCTGCGCAGTGGGATACGTTGACGTAATGTAGCTTTGTCCCACTGGGTCAGTTCCTATAGCTTCAGGTAACTGACCTGCACGTTTTTGAAAGGTTCCTGGCGTTCCCTTTTTGGCTTCTGTCCACTTTGTAGAGCTTAGCACTGCATAGTTATTTTAGCTTTCACAAGAAGAACTTCGTGGCGAAACTATTCCTCACACATCCACTCAATTCGACCCTCAGCCATTAACTAACTTACTACTTGTGACACCTAGTGGGGAAAACACAATAATACAGTGGCACCAACTCCCACTCGTGTCAACCTAAGGCAGTTACCTACACAGGTGCCAAGAACCAGTACCCTGTGCTGGGACACCACACAGGGAAACCAGATGTGTGATAACATTCTTGTGTCATCTTGGTTACATCTCCAACATTTATCATGGTCAACAATCGAGAGTTATGGAGTTCAATACCAATGCATAGGCAAAAACACAGAAAAAACAGTGCCACCCATGTCCTCTGGTTTTGTCAGGTATTCAGTTCCATACACTTTAATGGGTATCTGTCAGCTGTACTTCATGTTTTAAACTATTGGAAGCAGCACTGTCCTGTGCATATACATGAGGAGCAGCACTGTCCTGTGTATATACATGAGGAGAAGCACTATCCTGTGTATATACATGAGGAGCAGCACTGTCCTGTGTATATACATGGGGAGCAGCACTGTCCTGTGTATATACATGAGGAGCAGCACTGTCCTGTGCATATACATGAGGAGCAGCACTGTCCTGTGTGTATACATGAGGAGCAGCACTGTCCTGTGTATATACATGAGGAGCAGCACTGTCCTGTGTATATACATGAGGAGCAGCACTGTCCTGTGTATGTACATGAGGAGCTGCACTGTCCTGTGTATGTACATGAGGAGAAGCACTATCCTGTGTATATATATGAAAAGCAGCACTGTCCTGTGTATGTACATGAGGAGCAGCACTGTCCTGTGTATATACATGAGGAGAAGCACTATCCTGTGTATATACATGAGGAGCAGCACTGTCCTGTGTATATACATGAGGAGAAGCACTATCCTGTACATATACATGGGGAGCAGCACTGTCCTGTGTATATACATGAGGGGAAGCACTATCCTGTGTATATACATAAGGAGCAGCACTGTCCTGTGTATATACATGAGGAGCAGCACTGTCCTGTGTATATACATGAGGAGCTGCACTGTCCTGTGTATGTACATGAGGAGAAGCACTATCCTGTGTATATACATGAGGAGCAGCACTGTCCTGTGTATATACATGAGGAGCAGCACTGTCCTGTGTATATACATGAGGAGAAGCACTATCCTGTGTATATACATGAGGAGCAGCACTGTCCTGTGTAAATACATGAGGAGCAGCATTGTCCTGTGTATATACATGAGGAGCAGCACTGTTCTGTGTATATACATGGGGAGCAGCACTGTCCTGTGTATGTACTTGGGGAGCAGCACTGTCCTGTGTATATACATGAGGAGCAGCACTGTCCTGTGTATGTATATGGGGAGAAGCACTGTCCTGTGCATATACATGAGGAGCAGCACTGTCCTGTGTATATACATAAGGAGCAGCACTATCCTGTGCATATACATGTATATACACAGGACAGTGCTGCTCTTCATGTATATGCACAGGATAGTGCTGCTCCTTATGTATATACACAGGATAGTGCTGCTCCTCATGTATATACACAGGACAGTGCTGCTCTTCATGAGGAGCAGCACTATCCTGTGTATATACATGAGGAGCAGCACTGTCCTGTGTATATACATGAGGAGCAGCACTGTCCTGTGTATATACATGAGGAGCAGCACAGTCCTGTGTATGTATATGAGGAGCAGCACTGTCCTGTGTATGTATATGAGGAGCAGCACTGTCCTGTGTATGTATATGAGGAGCAGCACCGTCCTGTGTATGTATATGAGGAGCAGCAACGTCCTGTGTATATACATGAGGAGCAGCACTGTCCTGTGTATGTATATGAGGAGCAGCACCGTCCTGTGTATGTATATGAGGAGCAGCACCGTCCTGTGTATGTACATGGGATGCAGCACTGTCCTGTGTATGTATATGAGGAGGAGCAGCACTGTCCTGTGTATGTATATGAGGAGCAGCACTGCCCTGTGTATGTATATGATGAGCAGCACCGTCCTGTTTATGTACATGGGATGCAGCACTGTCCTGTGTATGTATATGAGGAGAAGCACTGTCTTGTGTGTATACATGAGGAGTGGCACTGTCCTGTGTATGTACATGAGGAGCTGCACTGTCCTGTTTATGTACATGAGGAGAAGCACTATCCTGTGTATATATATGAAGAGCAGCACTATCCTGTGTATATACATGAGGAGCAGCACTGTCCTGTGTATATACATGAGGAGCAGCACTGTCCTGTGTATATACATGAGGAGAAGCACTATCCTGTGTATATACATGAGGAGCAGCACTGTCCTGTGTATATACATGAGGAGCAGCACTGTCCTGTGTATATACATGAGGAGCAGCATTGTTCTGTGTATATACATGGGGAGCAGCATTGTCCTTTGTATATACATGAGGAGCAGCATTGTTCTGTGTATATACATGGGGAGCAGCATTGTCCTTTGTATATACATGAGGAGCAGCATTGTTCTGTGTTCGGTGAGGGGCGTGCGGCCGGTGCGGGGTGTGCGGACGGTGAGGGGTGTGCGGACGGTGAGGGGTGTGCGGCCGGTGAGGGGTGACAGAACAATAAAACATAAAAAAAATAATAAAAAAATTAAGAAAGTAGAAAAAGATTATAAAAGTAATAATTATAATGTTTTAGTATCTTCAATTTAAACAAACTGAGAATTAACTATAATGACTACAAGTCCCAGGAGTCAGCAGGCTGCAGCCGTCTCACACAGATCACTGCTCATCCACATGACAAGTCTCTTCCTAATTACAGGTCACAGTCTCCCAAACTGGGATTAGAACTGCAATTACTGGGACCTGAACGTATACAATCCCATTATCTGATTCATTGCATCCTTCATTGTTGACCGGTCAGGTCAGGACTATGACATACGCCATGTGACTGCACTACAATTCCCAGCATGTCACCTCATCCAAAGGTCCTTGTGTTCCAATTGACTATCATGTTGTTTCCTTAAGGATGCAGCAATATACAGATTATTATAATTATCATTATTATTATTGTATATTATATTATATTGTTGCTATTATTATTAGTATTGTATAATATATTATATTATTATTATTGTTATTATTAGTATTGTATAGTATATTGTATTATATATTATTGTTGTTGTTGTTATTATTATTATTATTATTATTATTATTATTGTTGTATTATATATTATTGTTATTGTTGTTATTATTGTTATTGTATATTATAATATATTATATTATTATTGTTATTAGTATTGTATAGTATATTGTATTACATATTATTGTTGTTATTATTGTATATTATATTGGCTGCCGCACACCTGGTACTATATATCCTAATACACAACCTATGTGCTCTGTGTGCGGCAGCACTGGATCAGAGCAGCGACCAGGGCTTAGACAATCCTGCAGTTTCCAACACGAACATTGGTGGCAGCAGAGAGACCAGTGTTGCCTCTTACTGTAGTGTCCCGGAACGGCTGGTCCACTAAGTCTTGTGTCGCCTAGATAAGAGGTAATAGGTGTCCCACAGAAGGGGATAGGGCTGCTATTTATATTTTCCCCACTAGATGTCTCTGTTCCCCTAAACTGCCTGTTTGTATGCGCACAGCTGAAGGACAAAAGGGTTAACGCTGCACTATCTACTGTTCTGACCAATTACAGGTGCCGGGGCCACACACAGCTCTCAACCAACTACACTTTCCTTCCCCTTATACAGCCCCACCAATAGGAGGTTAGACCCTGTCACCCCTATATACGCTCAGTTAGTTCCTGGTCAGAGTTTTCCTTTGTTTGCTTTTTTGTCAGTGTATTGTGAGAAAGAGCCAGACGAGAGAGAGAGAAAAAGAAAGAGAGAGAGAGAGACAGAGACAAAGAGAGAGAGAGAGAAAAAGAAAGTGAGAGAGAGAGACAAAGACAGAGAGAGAGACAGAGAGAGAGACACACACAGAGAGACAGAGAGAGAGAGACAAAGACATAGAGAGACAGAGACAAAGAGAGAGAGAGAGAGACAGAGAGAGACAGAGAGAGACACACACACACAGAGACAGAGAGAGAGAGAAAAAGAAAGAGAGAGAGAGAGACAAAGAGAGAGAGAGACAGAGAGAGAGAGAGACAGAGAGACACACACACACACAGAGACAGAGAGAGAGACAGAGAGACAAAGACAGAGAGAGAGAGAGAGAAAAAGAAAGAGAGAGAGACAGAGACAAAGAGAGAGAGAGAGACAGAGAGAGAGAGACACACACACAGAGAGACAGAGAGAGAGAGACAAAGACATAGAGAGACAGAGAGAGAGACAGAGACAAAGAGAGAGAGAGAGAAAAAGAAAGAGGGAGAGAGACAAAGAGAGAGAGAGAGACAGAGAGAGAGAGAGACACACAGAGAGACAGAGAGAGAGAGACAAAGACATAGAGAGACAGAGAGAGAGACAGAGACAAAGAGAGAGAGAGAGAGAGACAGAGAGAGAGACACACACAGAGAGACAGAGAGAGAGAGAGAGAAAAAGAAAGAGAGAGAGAGACAAAGAGAGAGAGAGACAGAGAGAGAGAGAGAGACAGAGAGACACACACACACACAGAGACAGAGAGAGAGACAGAGAGAGAGACAAAGACAGAGAGAGAGAGAAAAAGAAAGAGAGAGAGACAGAGACAAAGAGAGAGACAGAGAGACAGAGAGAGAGACACACACAGAGAGACAGAGAGAGAGACAAAGACATTGAGAGACAGAGAGAGAGAAAAAGAGAGACAGAGAGAGAGAGACAGAGAGAGAGAGACAAAGACAGAGAGAGAGAGACACAGAGAGAGAGAGAGAGAGAGAGAGAGAGAGAGAGAGAGAGAGAGAGAGAGAGAGAGACAAAGACAGAGCGAGAGAGACACAGAGAGAGAGACAGACAAAGACAGAGAGAGAGAGTTCCTGCTGCAGTGGAAACAGGGCCTGGCCAGAGCCCTTGTCAGTGACCAAGACAGATTCTTGTCAGAGACTTCCTGATGATGCAGTACTAAACCTTCTCCATGCCAGGGATCCTTCTCCACTACTCTCCGGACAGTTACCAGCGTCAAGCAACTGATCCACAGTAAGACAAAGAGCAGAAAGCTGAAGTATCTTACTGATTGTCGCACAGCTCTCCTGGGGGTCTCGGGAGGCCTACTATGCCCAGTTATATAGGCCTGGGGCTCATATTACCCAACCTGGCACTCCCTGATCTGATTGGGCAGAAGGCGGTCAGATACCTAGTTATCTAAACACGAGTACGAGTATTCTCTTCTACTATTCTCTACACTAATACCGGCAGAGTACACTACTACAGTAGACAAGGCCCCCAAGACGGTCCCCATGCTCTCCTCTAACTCAAGTCACACTACTAGCTTTTCTCACCTCACGCACTACTTCACCTGTATGGTCACCTTCGGTTAAGTGCTGGACTCTGTAAAACACGGAAACTGGAGAGAAAGGAGCGGCTGCACATCCCACCTACGGCTGATACTAATGCTGCTTGGCCTATATTAAAAATCAACACCACGCGGGTACGTACGCTAACTCCACACCGTGTCGGTCAGTGACCGCCACCCCCGCTGGGCTCTGTGCTGTTTTTCCAGCCATACCTGAACCTTCACCTACGCCTATTGTTCACCCTTTTTTTTTAAGCGCAGTGCCCGTGTGTCCGGGGGTGGGTATCACCACTCCTGGCAACCGTGACAAGTGTCCCAGTACGAACACCAGAGCCCACCTGCTGCATAATACCCTCAGAACCCGGTCACTGCATTACTGCTGCCAGTCAGTGAAAAATAATGTGTACATAAAAAACTATACATATACAGCGGTGCCTTGGATTAGGAGTATAATCCGTCCCGGGACAGCGCTTGTAATCCAAATCACTCTTATACCAAAGCAAATCACTGATCTGCAGACAATTGGTTTCACACCCCAAATATACTGATTATTATTCTGAATAATATGTAGAAGAGATGAAACAAACTTTCAGAAGCAGCTGAATCTGTGATATATAAGTTACTGTACAGTATAGCAACATGTGGTATATAATGTATAGTAACTGTATAACCCTGATAACACAGCAGCTGGATATGTGATATATAAGTTACTGTACAGTATAGCAATCAGCATGTGGTTATAATGTATAGTAACTGTATAACCCTGATAACATAGCAGCTGGATATGTGATATATAAGTTACTGTACAGTATAGCAGCATGTGGTATATAATGTATAGTAACTGTATAACCCTGATAACACAGCAGCTGGATATGTGATATATAAGTTACTGTACAGTATAGCAGCATGTGGTGTATAATGTATAGTAACTGTATAACCCTGATAACACAGCAGCAGCTGGATATGTGATATATAAGTTACTGTACAGTATAGCAGCATGTGGTACATAGTGTATAGTAACCGTATAACCCTGATAACACAGCAGCTGGATATGTGATATATAAGTTACTGTACAGTATAGCAGCATGTGGTATATAATGTATAGTAACTGTATAACCATGATAACACAGCAGCAGCTGGATATGTGATATATAAGTTACTGTACAGTATAGCAATCAGCATGTGGTATATAATGTATAGTAACTGTAAAACCCTGATAACACAGCAGCTGGATATATGATATATAAGTTACTGTACAGTATACCAGCATGTGGTATATAATGTATAGTAACTGTATAACCCTGATAACAGCAGCTGGATATGTGATATATAAGTTACTGTACAGTATAGCAATCAGCATGTGGTGTATAATGTATAGTAACTGTATAACCCTGATAACACTGCAGCAGCTGGATATGTGATATATAAGTTACTGTACAGTATAGCAATCAGCATGTGGTATATAATGTATAGTAACTGTATAACCCTGATAACACAGCAGCTGGATATGTGATATATAAGTTACTGTACAGTATAGCAGCATGTGGTATATAATGTATAGTAACTGTATAACCCTGATAACACAGCAGCAGCTGGATATGTGATATATAAGTTACTGTACAGTATAGCAGCATGTGGTATATAATGTATAGTAACTGTATAACCCTGATAACACAGCAGCTGGATATGTGATATATAAGTTACTGTACAGTATAGCAGCATGTGGTATATAATGTATAGTAACTGTATAACCCTGATAACAGCAGCTGGATATGTGATATATAAGTTACTGTACAGTATAGCAATCAGCATGTGGTGTATAATGTATAGTAACTGTATAACCCTGATAACACTGCAGCAGCTGGATATGTGATATATAAGTTACTGTACAGTATAGCAGCATGTGGTATATAATGTATAGTAACTGTATAACCCTGATAACACAGCAGCTGGATATGTGATATATAAGTTACTGTACAGTATAGCAGCATGTGGTGTATAATGTATAGTAACTGTATAACCCTGATAACACAGCAGCAGCTGGATATGTGATATATAAGTTACTGTACAGTATAGCAGCATGTGGTATATAGTGTATAGTAACCGTATAACCCTGATAACACAGCAGCTGGATATGTGATATATAAGTTACTGTACAGTATAGCAGCATGTGGTATATAATGTATAGTAACTGTATAACCATGATAACACAGCAGCAGCTGGATATGTGATATATAAGTTACTGTACAGTATAGCAGCATGTGGTATATAATGTATAGTAACTGTATAACCCTGATAGCACAGCAGCTGGATATGTGATATATAAGTTACTGTACAGTATAGCAGCATGTGGTGTATAATGTATAGTAACTGTATAACCCTGATAACACAGCAGCAGCTGGATATGTGATATATAAGTTACTGTACAGTATAGCAGCAGGTGATATATAATGTATGGTAACTGTATAACCCTGATAACACAGCAGCTGGATATGTGATATATAAGTTACTGTACAGTATAGCAGCATGTGGTGTATAATGTATAGTAACTGTATAACCCTGATAACACAGCAGCTGGATATGTGATATATAAGTTACTGTACAGTATAGCAGCATGTGGTATATAATGTATAGTAACTGCATAACCCTGATAACACTGCAACAGCTGGTATATGTGATATATAAGTTACTGTACAGTATAGCAATCAGCATGTGGTGTATAATGTATAGTAACTGTATAGCCCTGATAACACAGCAGCAGCTGTATAAGTGATATATAAGTTACTGTACAGTATAGCAGCATGTGGTGTATAATGTATAGTAACTGTATAGCCCTGATAACACAGCATCTGGATATGTGATATATAAGTTACTGTACAGTATAGCAGCATGTGGTGTATAATGTATAGTAACTGTATAACCCTGATAACACAGCAGCTGAATATGTGATATATAAGTTACTGTACAGTATAGCAGCATGTGGTGTATAATGTATAGTAACTGTATAGCCCTGATAACACAGCAGCAGCTGTATAAGTGATATATAAGTTACTGTACAGTATAGCAGCATGTGGTGTATAATGTATAGTAACTGTATAGCCCTGATAACACAGCAGCTGGATATGTGATATATAAGTTACTGTACAGTATAGCAGCATGTGGTGTATAATGTATAGTAACTGTATAACCCTGATAACACAGCAGCTGGATATGTGATATATAAGTTACTGTACAGTATAGCAGCATGTGGTGTATAATGTATAGTAACTGTATAACCCTGATAACACAGCAGCAGCTGGATATGTGATATATAAGTTACTGTACAGTATAGCAATCAGCATGTGGTGTATAATGTATAGTAACTGTATAACCCTGATAACACAGCAGCTGGATATGTGATATATAAGTTACTGTACAGTATAGCAGAATGTGGTTATGTATAGTAACTGTATAACCCTGATAACACTGCAGCTGGATATGTGATATATAAGTTACTGTACAGTATAGCAGCATGTGGTGTATAATGTATAGTAACTGTATAACCCTGATAACACAGCAGCTGGATATGTGATATATAAGTTACTGTACAGTATAGCAGCATGTGGTGTATAATGTATAGTAACTGTATAACCCTGATAGCACAGCAGCTGGATATGTGATATATAAGTTATTGTATAGTATAGCAGCATGTGGTATATAATGTATAGTAACTGTATAACCCTGATAACACAGCAGCTGGATATGTGATATATAAGTTACTGTACAGTATAGCAGAATGTGGTTATGTATAGTAACTGCAGGCTAGAACAACAGGCTGTTGTGCTCAGCATGGACCAATCAGGGAGTTAGAATCACAGAGCTGTGCAGGAGGACAGAGACAGAAACTTTCCAATACAGCAGTGGGAATGGCTGAGTGTAAGTGCAGGCAGATTATAGCAGCAGTGTGTATAGCTGAGTGTGAGTGTGGGCACATTATAGCAGTACTGTGTATAGCTGAGTGTAAGTGTAGGCACATTATAGCAGGAATGGAGAGGATGGGAAACACAAGGGCTGACGAAGACTGCAGGGAGCATGAAGGAATGAGTAGGGCATATGTTGGCGATACATGGAGCACTCTCTGTCTGGGGAGAGAGGGGTTACAGCTATGGAGAGAATACCTCCACAGTCCTGTCCCCTGATGTAAGCCCCAGCCTGAAGTGGATCTGCTATGATTTGAAAGGTGGGGAGACTTCCTGGATCAGAGTACAGGGCTGTAGACCCCGCTATGCAGACCATGTCACTCCCCCACTCCCCCTCCCACCCAGTACAGGAAGCTCTTACACCAAAGCAATGCTCTTAATCCAAGTTACAATATTGAAAAACTGTGATCTCTTCTTTGCAAAACGCTCTCAATCCAAGTTACTCTTAAACCAAGGTACCACTGTATAGTTACCCAGAGGAGGAGTGCCACTACGTCTAGCACCACCTGTTGTCAGGTATTCTTGTGTCTAGTGTCTATATATATATATGCTCCGGACTGAAGGCTGCTTTCTACATTCTGGCCACTTGGTGTCTCACTTTCCTATCTATTGCACAGCTGGAGGTGGAAAAAGGGTTAAGCCCTATTACATGGAACGATTATTGGCTGCATTCGACCGATACTGGCCGTTACGGCCGATAATCGTCCGGTGTAATAGAAGGCAACGATCAATCGACATGAACGATGTCGGCTGATCGTTGCTGTCGCTTGCCTTTCAACATGTTGGAAGACAAACGACTGTGATAGCAGCGATCTGCTGCCGCCGCTCTGTGGGATAGGAGCGGTGGCAGCAGCCCGCTGCTATCCTCTCGGGCAGTCTGGACAATCTAGCGATTCTCGGGGCAGCCCACCCGCAGCTACCCCCCGAGAAGGTGAGTGCAGAGCAGGGAACAGCTTGTTTGCTCCTCCAGTCGCCCCATGTAATAGGTCTCACTTGTGTTAGTATTGTCCAATCCTTAGCTTGTGGTGTGAGTGGCACCCAGTCTATCACACACACAGTTCCAGAAGCTTCCTCAACAATGGCAGACAAATATATCCACAATAAAACTCCCTGTAGGTATCTGGGTGGGTGAACTAGTCTAGAGGAGAGTGAGAGGAGTTCTTGCTAGTGTGTGTTTTAAAATCTGTGCAATGCTAAAGTAAAAGCTGGGGTAACAACCCAAAGGGGATAGCGTTGTCTACATCAGGGATGACTGTTTCTTATCTAGTCAGGGCATTACAAAGAAAGCAAGCAAAGGTTTGTTTGCAGTGGGGCAAAGTGTCACTAAGCCGAAGTACTACATTGATTTTCACTCGGCCATCTTGGGGAACCTTGAGTGGCTAGCTCTGCCTGGTTGTGAAACTTCGGGGCTCGCAATACCAGACCTGGCACTCCTAAAATGTGAGTACAAGTATCTTCTATCAAGATTCCTACAAGTCAAGTCATCCTGGCAGAGTTCTGCTACTACTTAGACAAGGCCCCTCGGTGGCCCCTTAGCCTACACAAATCAAGTCAACCCAACCTAAAACCTGATTTAACCTACTCAAGCCAAGCCTACACTAAGCCTCAAAGTGTACAGAGTCCTACGGGGAGGGGGGGGGACCCTGTTCTGTATAGCGCTGTGTGCCTTAGAGCCCTGCAGAGGTGGCCGTGTCGCCCTTACTGCTGCCAGTCATCAGAAATCTATAGGGGACATTAACAAAGGGGCCTGCACCTCTTAGGGAATTTAGCAGGAGAAAAGGGGGTACGCACTGCAGTAGCGACCGTGGTCGCAGCGGTCGCTACTGCGACCCGGCCCGCCAGCGAGGGGGGCCTCAGCACTGAGGCTTTCTATACCCTGTGCCCGCCCGCCGCCGCCCCATTGATCAATCACTCTTGTGACTGCAAACAGTGTCACAGTCTATCTATCTCCTATCTATCTATCTATCTATCTATCTATCTCCTATCTATCTATCTATCTATCTATCTCCTATCTATCTCCTATCTATCTCCTATCTATCTCCTATCTATCTCCTATCTATCTATCTCCTATCTATCTATCTCCTATCTATCTATCTATCTATCTATCTATCTATCTCCTATCTATCTCCTATCTATCTATCTCCTATCTATCTATCTATCTATCTATCTATCTCCTATCTATCTATCTATCTCCTATCTATCTCCTATCTATCTATCTATCTATCTATCTATCTCCTATCTATCTATCTATCTATCTATCTCCTATCTATCTATCTATCTATCTATCTCCTATCTATCTCCTATCTATCTATCTATCTATCTATCTATCTATCTATCTCCTATCTATCTCCTATCTATCTATCTCCTATCTATCTATCTATCTATCTCCTATCTATCTCCTATCTATCTATCTATCTATCTATCTATCTCCTATCTATCTATCTATCTATCTATCTATCTATCTATCTATCTCCTATCTATCTATCTATCTATCTATCTATCTATTTCCTATCTATCTCCTATCTATCTCCTATCTATCTATCTCCTATCCATCTATCTATCATCTATCTATCTATCTCCTATCTATCTATCTCCTATCTATCTATCTATCTCCTATCTATCTATCTATCTATCTATCTATCTCCTATCTATCTCCTATCTATCTATCTATCTATCTATCTATCTATCTATCTATCTATCTCCTATCTATCTATCTATCTATCTATCTATCTATCTATCTCCTATCTATCTATCTCCTATCTATCTATCTATCTATCTATCTATCTATCTATCTCCTATCTATCTATCTATCTATCTATCTATCTATCTATCTATCTATCTATCTATCTATCTCCTATCTATCTATCTCCTATCTATCTATCTCCTATCTATCTATCTATCTATCTATCTATCTATCTCCTATCTATCTATCTATCTATCTCCTATCTATCTATCTATCTATCTATCTATCTATCTCCTATCTATCTCCTATCTATCTATCTCCTATCTACCTATCTATCTATCTATCTATCTATCTATCTATCTATCTATCTCCTATCTATCTATCTATCTATCTCCTATCTATCTATCTATCTATCTATCTATCTATCTATCTATCTCCTATCTATCTATCTCCTATCTACCTATCTATCTATCTATCTATCTATCTCCTATCTATCTATCTATCTATCTCCTATCTATCTATCTATCTATCTATCTATCTATCTATCCATCTATCTATCTATCTATCTATCTCCTATCTATCTCCTATCTATCTATCTATCTATCTATCTATCTACCTATCTATCTATCTATCTATCTCCTATCTATCTATCTCCTATCTATCTATCTATCTATCTATCTCCTATCTATCTCCTATCTATCTATCTATCTATCTATCTCCTATCTATCTATCTATCTATCTATCTCTTATCTACCTATCTATCTATCTATCTCCTATCTATCTATCTATCTATCTATCTCCTATCTATCTATCTCCTATCTATCTATCTATCTATCTACCTATCTATCTCCTATCTATCTATCTATCTATCTATCTATCTATCTATCTATCTATCTATCTCCTATCTATCTATCTATCTATCTATCTATCTATCTATCTATCTCCTATCTATCTATCTATCTCCTATCTATCTACCTATCTATCTCCTATCTATCTATCTATCTATCTATCTATTTATCTCCTATCTCCTATCTATCTATCTATCTCCTATCTATCTATCTATCTATCTATCTATCTCCTATCTATCTATCTATCTATCTATCTCCTATCTATCTCCTATCTATCTATCTATCTATCTCCTATCTATCTATCTATCTATCTATCTATCTCCTATCTATCTCCTATCTATCTCCTATCTATCTATTTATCTCCTATCTATCTATCTATCTATCTATCTCCTATCTCTCTCTCTCTCTCTCTCTCTCTCTCTCTATCGCATCACTTGGTCGAGGAAGGGGGGGGCCCAAGTTGAACTCTTGCATCAAGGCCCAAGGGACATTAGCTGTGCCCCTGGGGGTACGCCAGTCTTGGTAAATCCCTCCCTATATATACATAAGAAACTATTATTTATTTTTAAATAAAATTATATTACAAAGTAATATAACTTTATTAAGGCAACGCATAAACAAAGAATAAATATTTTTATTCAGTCTCTGGAGTTCCCCTTAAATTAGCAAATTTGCAAAAATCAAATTTCTGGAGGATTGAGTACTTTTACATCCGGACCCCCACCGATCAAAACTGCTGACTTGACCTTCAGAAGTTTGTAAAAATGATACTTATGCTTTAAAAAAGTCTTTCTATTGTCTCCTACTCCAAAAAAACAACAACACGGGACTAATGGGGAGCAAAGTTTCCGAGCTGTTCGGGTTCAGCCACGTTCTCCGAGCCTGTGCCGTATCCTTGTTTCACCGGCAGCCCTAGGGCAGCATCCAACTTCTCCAGCTGCCGGAAGGGAAATGCAGAACCTTCAGCATGGAGAATTTGCTGAACCTGGAGATCTCGGCAACTCTGCTCAACACTAAAAAGGAATTTTACATTTATTGAAGAATCCCAGTGTGAACCTGGCCTAATAAAGCTAACCAACCCTCCCAGCAATCCGCAGGGCCCTCTTCTGTAAGGTAAATCCAATATACCGCTCCAGGCAAGTCAATAATTGAAGACATGGATCTTTAGCAAACATCAATCATCCGGGTGATAACAACCTGACTGGACAGGAGCCACCGGATGACAAGTGGCGGCTGACAAGACGGAGAGGATTTGAGGAAGGACTTGTTATCCTCTTATACTGATGTGTTCTTTTTCTTCAAAGCATTTGATTGTTTTATTGGTTTGCCCTGTAGGCCTTCGGCTACATCCAGCATTTTCATGGCATTATACAGCAGCAGCCGCATGTAAAATGTTAGCGAAAAGGAATTCATGAGCTCACGTAGTGTATAAGGCCTCATGCAGACAAGCGTTTTACTGCCATAGGAGAGCATGGAGAGCATTGCTGACCCCGGGTTAGTCCGTTCTCAGCTCATACTCCATCTATAGGTCCATAAGCCGTCATTTAGAGATGGATGCCATTTACCAGTATATGACACTATACCTTCATCTCATCTCTATTGAAAAGCAGAGAAAAAAATTTGAGTTCATCTTCAAGACGGCTCCTAGGCTGGTTCTATGGTCTGAGAATCATAAAAATCAGCCCAGCATTACAGTAGGGAAGACGTGGGAGTGAATGGCAGTCTGCATCTATATTAGACAAAGACTGTAAAAAGTTGTGACATTTTTGTGCAAACTTCTATTGTGCTTAACAACTTTTTAAACTTTACACCTTGTTCACCAAGTGTCTCTCCAGTTATTGTCCCTCATGTCTCTCCAGTTATTGTCCCTCGAGTCTCTCCAGTTATTGTCCCTCGTGTCTCTCCAGTTATTGTCCCTCATGTCTCTCCAGGTATTGTCCCTCATGTCTCTCCAGTTATTGTCCCTCATGTCTCTCCAGTTATTGTCCCTCTTTCTCTCGTTATTGACCTTAGTGTCTCTCCAGTTATTGTCCCTCATGTCTCTCCAGTTATTGTCTCTCATGTCTCTCCAGTTATTGTCCCTCATGTCTCTCCAGTTATTGTCCCTCGTGTCTCTCCAGTTATTGTCCCTCATGTCTCTCCAGTTATTGTCCCTCGAGTCTCTCCAGTTATTGTCCCTCATGTCTCTCCAGTTATTGTCCTTTGTGTCTCTCCAGGTATTGTCCCTCATGTCTCTCCAGTTATTGTCCCTCATGTCTCTCCAGTTATTGTCCCTCATGTCTCTCCAGGTATTGTCCCTCATGTCTCTCCAGTTATTGTCCCTCATGTCTCTCCAGTTATTGTCCCTCATGTCTCTCCAGTTATTGTCCCTCATGTCTCTCCAGTTATTGTCCCTCATGTCTCTCCAGTTATTGTCCCTCATGTCTCTCCAGTTATTGTCCCTCATGTCTCTCCAGTTATTGTCCTTTGTGTCTCTCCAGTTATTGTCCCTCTTTCTCTCCAGTTATTGTCCCTCATGTCTCTCCAGTTATTGTCTCTCATGTCTCTCCAGTTATTGTCCTTTGTGTCTCTCCAGGTGTTGTCCCTCATGTCTCTCCAGGTATTGTCCCTCATGTCTCTCCAGTTATTGTCCCTCATGTCTCTCCAGTTATTGTCCCTCATGTCTCTCCAGTTATTGTCCCTCGTGTCTCTCCAGGTATTGTCCCTCATGTCTCTCCAGTTATTGTCCCTCATGTCTCTCCAGGTATTGTCCCTCTTTCTCTCCAGTTATTGTCCCTCGTGTCTCTCCAGGTATTGTCCCTCTTTCTCTCCAGGTATTGTCCCTCGTGTCTCTCCAGGTATTGTCCCTCTTTCTCTCCAGTTATTGTCCCTCATGTCTCTCCAGTTATTGTCCCTTGAGTCTCTCCAGTTATTGTCCCTTGAGTCTCTCCAGTTATTGTCCCTCGTGTCTCTCCAGTTATTGTCCCTCGAGTCTCTCCAGTTATTGTCCCTCTTTCTCTCCAGTTATTGTCCCTCTTTCTCTCCAGGTATTGTCCCTCATGTCTCTCCAGTTATTGTCCCTCGAGTCTCTCCAGTTATTGTCCCTCATGTCTCTCCAGTTATTGTCCCTCTTTCTCTCCAGTTATTGTCCCTCTTTCTCTCCAGTTATTGTCCCTCATGTCTCTCCAGTTATTGTCCCTCATGTCTCTCCAGTTATTGTCCCTCATGTCTCTCCAGGTATTGTCCCTCATGTCTCTCCAGTTATTGTCCCTCTTTCTCTCGTTATTGACCTTAGTGTCTCTCCAGTTATTGTCCCTCATGTCTCTCCAGTTATTGTCCCTCATGTCTCTCCAGTTATTGTCCCTCGAGTCTCTCCAGTTATTGTCCCTCATGTCTCTCCAGTTATTGTCCCTCGAGTCTCTCCAGTTATTGTCCCTCATGTCTCTCCAGTTATTGTCCCTCGAGTCTCTCGTTATTGTCCCTCGTGTCTCTCCAGTTATTGTCCCTCATGTCTCTCCAGTTATTGTCCCTCGAGTCTCTCCAGTTATTGTCCCTCATGTCTCTCCAGTTATTGTCCCTCATGTCTCTCCAGTTATTGTCCCTCATGTCTCTCCAGTTATTGTCCCTCATGTCTCTCCAGTTATTGTCCCTCATGTCTCTCCAGTTATTGTCCCTCATGTCTCTCCAGTTATTGTCCCTCGAGTCTCTCCAGTTATTGTCCCTCTTTCTCTCCAGTTATTGTCCCTCTTTCTCTCCAGGTATTGTCCCTCATGTCTCTCCAGTTATTGTCCCTCATGTCTCTCCAGTTATTGTCCCTCTTTCTCTCCAGTTATTGTCCCTCTTTCTCTCCAGTTATTGTCCCTCATGTCTCTCCAGTTATTGTCCCTCATGTCTCTCCAGTTATTGTCCCTCATGTCTCTCCAGGTATTGTCCCTCATGTCTCTCCAGTTATTGTCCCTCTTTCTCTCGTTATTGACCTTAGTGTCTCTCCAGTTATTGTCCCTCATGTCTCTCCAGTTATTGTCCCTCGAGTCTCTCCAGTTATTGTCCCTCATGTCTCTCCAGTTATTGTCCCTCGAGTCTCTCCAGTTATTGTCCCTCATGTCTCTCCAGTTATTGTCCCTCGAGTCTCTCCAGTTATTGTCCCTCGTGTCTCTCCAGTTATTGTCCCTCATGTCTCTCCAGTTATTGTCCCTCGAGTCTCTCCAGTTATTGTCCCTCATGTCTCTCCAGTTATTGTCCCTCGAGTCTCTCCAGTTATTGTCCCTCGTGTCTCTCCAGTTATTGTCCCTCATGTCTCTCCAGTTATTGTCCCTCATGTCTCTCCAGTTATTGTCCCTCATGTCTCTCCAGTTATTGTCCCTCATGTCTCTCCAGTTATTGTCCCTCATGTCTCTCCAGTTATTGTCCCTCGAGTCTCTCCAGTTATTGTCCCTCATGTCTCTCCAGGTATTGTCCCTCATGTCTCTCCAGTTATTGTCCCTCATGTCTCTCCAGTTATTGTCCCTCGTGTCTCTCCAGTTATTGTCCCTCATGTCTCTCCAGTTATTGTCCCTCATGTCTCTCCAGTTATTGTCCTTTGTGTCTCTCCAGTAATTGTCTCTCGTGTCTCTCTTTCTCTCTGCCCAGGTTATGTTGTCCATTACATTTTCTGCCGTCCTCGGCTGGCGGGCCACCTCCCTGTCTTATGCCTCGCTTACATACCTCGTTCTTTCCTCTCTCTCATCTTCGAGTCTTTTTCTCACTTCTCACCCTGTGTTCCTTCCCTTTCTCCCCCCCCCCCCCCCCCTCTTTATTTTTTATTTTTTTTTCTCTCCTTCTGAAGTACTATCTGTGCTGATCGGAGCAAGTCATTTCTGCCAACAAGTGCTAGGGGCCCATTGCAGGGTACCGGCTGAGATCTTCCACCAGCGCATGCTGGATAGAGACGAGCACTCCAGACCACTGGGAATGATCGGGATAGGATTTGAATAGAGGAGGGGGTATGGGCAGTAGTGGTTCTAGGCATAAGAAAAATAAGCTTCTGCCTATGGACTAATGCAGCGTAAAAGCCACGGTTCAGTCCATCACGGCTGCAATTGGCCGTATGCAATGTACTTATGAGGCATATATAATAACTTGCATCCTTTAACTGATTCAGTGCCAATATGGCTGCCAGTCTTAAACTATGAAATACACAATTCAGAGGCTGGGAAGGAGTTCAGGTTTGGCTGTGACAAAATCCTGATATATTTCTGCCTTGTATTGGCCGGGATCACCTCTCATTGTGGTGAGGTGGAAGCAGCCAGCGTGTAATGCAGTACGGTGAATATACTTGGCTAAAGATTGTGCAGAGATCGACGTGCTGGACACTGAACCTCTGAGGTCGGAGCTGTGCGCCGATGAAGAGGAAAAAAACTAAAAGGAGTTTTCCTGTCCCGAGGAAAGGCTGATGTAGTCACCTGTAGGGTTCATGTGAGGAAGGTTACACGAGATACAGAGAAGCGTATAAGGAGACGTACAGCATATGGACAGATTATAGATGAAGTCATCAGCTTTGCTTCACTACTGCATCTGTATTCTGTACAGCAAATACTGTGCATCTTCTAGTAAGGAAATAGTGTGAAAAACAGGCGCAAAATAAACGAAAATACCGATGACACATCAGATGTGGGTGCAAACGAATTCTCATCCCCCTCTGTAGACTACAATGGGTCCACAGAATTAAAATAGCTCATGTATTTTATCGGAAACATAGAAGATTATCGGCAGAAAAGAACCATCTGCTCCATGTAGCCAACAAGCCTGTGACTTTCTGCTCCCCAGCACTCACTTTCTTGGATCCCATGTCTCGGATGGCTTACTTGGCTGGCGGGACCAAGTCCTGATCATAGCGTGTGGGTGAAACAACGGCAGCAATGTCAGATAGCTGCACATTATCTCCGATGTTGTGGACTCTCCCTACGTCTCCCAAGGGAGGGGGAGAAAAAGATTAGCATCGGTGGGCAGAATGCTTTATCCCCTGGACAATCCCTTTAAGGCTCTGGTTAGATGTAAAGAAAAGTCCTTAAAGTGATAGTTTAGTGAACAGCGATGATTTGTTGTCGTGATCGATAGACATTTATACGAAAAGATAAATCACTCCAAAACTAAGTTTGTTCTCATATTGTTTGGTAAAGCAGTATTGGTAGAGTTATCGAACCGATCCCTGCGAACCTTCAGATGACGTCTGTTTACGCTGAAAGACTTGTGAAGATTGACAATGACCTTTATGTCAGCACAAAAGATGAGATCAATGACAAGCAACTTCTTATTCAGCATTTCACGCCAAATGAATACGACTTAAATCTGAATGATATAAACATTTCTCGCACGATAATTGTCCCATGAAAGTCTTAAAGAGGGTGTCCAAGAAAAATGTACTTTTCCCCTATCCACAGCTGCCGGGAGTCATATGATGGCCGTTCAGGTTTGGAGAACATTGCTGAACCCAAAGGGGGAGATTTATAAAAGGTTGTAAATATACACCTGGTCTTAACTGCCCACAGCAACCAATCACAGCTCCTCTTATATTTTACCAGAGCTGGAAGCTGAGCTGTGATTGGTTGCTGTGGGCAGTTTAGACCAGGTGTATATTTACACCCTTTCATAAATCTCCCCCAAAGAGTTCAGTCTCTTTGCTTAACAATGTTGATTGGATGGTGCAAAAATGCCCCCTATCAGGGGCGTTACAAGAAATGGCTGGGCCCCATAGCAAACTTTCCACTGGGCCTCCCTCCCCTGACTGACCACAAACCCATCATATGTCAACGCCCCTGTCTCCTATTATTTCAGTTTTAGCTTCTTCCTGGCTTGTTTGTGTGGCATTGCATTTCCAGTGCCTTTACTTTTCCATTGGGCTTTTACCATAGCCCAACATTACCGTAACCCAACATTACCATAACCCAACATGACCATAACCCAACATTACCATAGCCCCACATCACCATAGTCCAATATTACCATAGTCTAATATTACCATAACCCAACATTACCATAGCCCAACATCACCATAGTCCAATATTACCATAGTCTAATATTACCATAACCCAACATTAAGATAGCCCAACATCACCATAGCCCAATATTACCATAGCCCAACATCACCATAGCCCAATATTACCATAACCCAACATCACCATAGTCCAATATTACCATAGTCTAATATTACCATAACCCAACATCACCATAGTCCAATATTACCATAGTCTAATATTACCATAACCCAACATTACCATAGCCCAACATCACCATAGTCCAATATTACCATAACCAAACATCACCATAGTCCAATATTACCATAATCCAACATTACCATAGTCCAATATTACCATAATCCAACATTACCATAGTCCAATATTACTAGTGATGAGCGAATTCTGTGCGATCGAATAGATATTCGATCGAATAGTAACGTATTCGTTCTATTGAATATTATCGAATAGTTCGCAGTATATTCGAAAAATATTCGATAAGCGTTCAAATCCCCCAGCTTCCGGTTTTTACCTCCAAGTGGCCGAATAGATGTTTTTCAATAATTGAATAATTGTTCCCATTGACTTTAATGGGATCGAATATTCGATCGAATATTTGAATATTCGGGAGATATTCGTACGAATATCGAATATTCGAATATTTCACTATTCGCTCATCACTCAATATTACCATAACCCAACATTACCATAGCCCAACATCACTGTAGTCCAATATTACCATAACCCATGTGTTAAAATATATACAGCCACTGAACAGAAGACTCAGGCAAACCCTCCCTACCTCCCTACAAGTGGAGGACAATAGTAAAATAGCCCCAAATTAAGTTTGTTTGTTTTTCAGCTTTTTTAGTTTGGAGAAAAAGCTCCACAAATTTTCGATTGATGTTTTATTTTTAAATCCCTATGACAGAATATATATATATATTGCACATACAGTAACACCTAAATGTAGAATACAACCCTGGAGTGGATGGTTTCATTGGTCCCTCCAGTATGTTTTGTGTGAGGCGAGGCGGCCATCGTCTTCACTTGCTCTCCATCATGCGGACTCTCCATTCCTGCTCCTCATTTCCATTAGGAAGAAAAGTGACTCCACTCGAGTGACCTCACATCTCCTTGTCTTCACCTCACACAGACCTTCTTATTACAGACGACTTACGTTGTTCTCATCATTAAACATTAAAGCTCGCGATGCAGGAAGAGCGTCCGATGTCATTCACATGTATGCAGAGAAATGTTTCCGTCCGTTCCCAGAAGCTACGAGAGGTAACATACAGGGGGCAGATGTTCTTCTGGACATAATCTCATTGAGGAACAGTGTGTTCTGCCTCTCCCGATAACAGGAACAGACTGTATCTAATATCCAACATATATACCCTATATACACAGAGGATCGGTTACACATACCAGGTGCTGCTGGGGACACAACTGTCCCAATATTTTCCAGATGATACAACAGACCTAGCTGCTTTTCTTGTTGTCCTCTGTGCTGCTGTGGTGTAGCAAGGAAACAAGTCAAGGAGCAGAGTCTAATGCTGGGTTTACACGGAGCGATAATTCGCCCAATGGTACGATTAACGATTTCTAAGTAACGATTTTTCTTTTATAACGATCAGCGTTTAGATGGAACGATATATCGTACAGAAAATTCGTTTTGCGATCGCTTAAGCCTATCTCACACATAGGTAAAATCAGTGAACGACTGTTTACACGGAACGATCGCCGAATTTTTTGCGAACGACGATTTAAGAACAAGTTAAAAGATCAAAATGAACGATTTCTCGCTCGACGTTCGATCGTTTGCTGCGTTTACACGTACGATTATCGTTTGAATTTGATCGTTATCGTGCAAATTCGCACGATAATCGTTCCGTGTAAACCCAGCATAAATGTCCCCTATATAAATTAAAGGACAATGATTTTCTTTTTTTTAGCTTATTATAAAACTTTGTAATGTGTGTCAATAAGCTGACAACCACCCCCCATCCCCCCAGTTAAATAAAGTATACATACCTAATAACAGTCAAGCCCCGTCCTCTTCTCCCGGGCGCCATCTTGTGACGATGTTGTCAGAGTCGGGGTGGGGGGGTGGCCTGGTCTTTTTCCTCCTCTGAGTCTTCTGCTAAAGGGAATGGGAGATGGAAAGGCTGCTGGTGCACTTGTCCTTTAGATTACAAAGTATCATTGGCTCGTCCAGGGGTGTAACTATAAATGGCTGGGCCCCATAGCAAACTTTTAAAATGCCCCCCTCCCCCTTGTCTACTTGTCTCTTACCTACCTGCGCCAAGAGGTGTGCGCCTCCTAGCAAATCAGTCTGGGAAACTGGGGACTTTACATAGGACTGCTACTCATACACTAGTCCTGATAAATGTCCCCCTTTCTGTCCAGACTCTAATGAAGTGAACAAGTGGGATTTGATTGACAGACAGAAAAAGACGCAGCTATGCTCTCCCCCCGACTGTATCCTGGGATGAGATCTCAGCAGTGAGACGATCAGTGGGATCAGTGCACCCCTACCCCTAATCCTAGCAGACGATCAGTGGGATCACGATGCACCCCTACCCCTAATCCTAGCAGACGATCAGTGGGATCACTATGCACCCCTAATCCTAGCAGCCGATCAGTGGGATCACTATGCACCCCTGCCCCTAATCCTAGCAAACGATCAGTGGGATCACTATGCACCCCTAATCCTAGCAGATGATCAGTGGGATCACTATGCACCCCTACCCCTAATCCTAGCAGACGATCAGTGGGATCACTATGCACCCCTAATCCTAGCAGACGATCAGTGGGATCACTATGCACCCCTACTCCTAATCCTAGCAGACGATCAGTGGGATCACCACGCACCCCTGCCCCTAATCCTAGCAAACGATCAGTGGGATCACTATGCACCCCTAATCCTAGCAGATGATCAGTGGGATCACTATGCACCCCTACCCCTAATCCTAGCAGACGATCAGTGGGATCACTATGCACCCCTAATCCTAGCAGACGATCAGTGGGATCACTATGCACCCCTACTCCTAATCCTAGCAGACGATCAGTGGGATCACCACGCACCCCTGCCCCTAATCCTAGCAGACGATCAGTGGGATCACTATGCACCCCTAATCCTAGCAGACGATCAGTGGGATCACTATGCACCCCTACTCCTAATCCTAGCAGACGATCAGTGGGATCACCACGCACCCCTGCCCCTAATCCTAGCAGACGATCAGTGGGATCACCACGCACCCCTGCCCCTAATCCTAGCAGACGATCAGTGGGATTAACACACACCACTAATCCTGGCAGACGATCAGTGGGATCACCACGCACCCCTAATCCTAGCAGACGATCAGTGGGATCACCCCTACCCCTAATCCTAGCAGACGATCAGTGGGATCCCCACGCACCCCTACTCCTAATCCTAGCAGACGATCAGTGGGATCACTATGCAAGCCTGCCCCTAATCCTAGCAGACGATCAGTGGGATCACTATGCAAGCCTGCCCCTAATCCTAGCAGACGATCAGTGGGATCACTATGCAAGCCTGCCCCTAATCCTAGCAGACGATCAGTGGGATCACCATGCACCCCTGCCCCTAATCCTAGCAGACGATCAGTGGGATCACCACGCACCCCTAATCCTAGCAGACGATCAGTGGGATCACCACGCACCCTTACCCCTAATCCTAGCAGACGATCAGTGGGATCACCATGCACCCCTGCCCCTAATCCTAGCAGACGATCAGTGGGATCACTATGCACCCCTGCCCCTAATCCTAGCAAACGATCAGTGGGATCACTATGCACCCCTAATCCTAGCAGACGATCAGTGGGATCACTATGCACCCCTGCCCCTAATCCTAGCAAACGATCAGTGGGATCACGATGCACCCCTACCCCTAATCCTAGCAAACGATCAGTGGGATCACTATGCACCCCTAATCCTAGCAGATGATCAGTGGGATCACTATGCACCCCTACCCCTAATCCTAGCAGACGATCAGTGGGATCACTATGCACCCCTAATCCTAGCAGACGATCAGTGGGATCACTATGCACCCCTACTCCTAATCCTAGCAGACGATCAGTGGGATCACCACGCACCCCAGCCCCTAATCCTAGCAGACGATCAGTGGGATCACCACGCACCCCTGCCCCTAATCCTAGCAGACGATCAGTGGGATTAACACACACCACTAATCCTGGCAGACGATCAGTGGGATCACCACGCACCCCTAATCCTAGCAGACGATCAGTGGGATCACCCCTACCCCTAATCCTAGCAGACGATCAGTGGGATCCCCACGCACCCCTACTCCTAATCCTAGCAGACGATCAGTGGGATCACTATGCAAGCCTGCCCCTAATCCTAGCAGACGATCAGTGGGATCACCATGCACCCCTGCCCCTAATCCTAGCAGACGATCAGTGGGATCACTATGCAAGCCTGCCCCTAATCCTAGCAGACGATCAGTGGGATCACCATGCACCCCTGCCCCTAATCCTAGCAGACGATCAGTGGGATCACCACGCACCCCTAATCCTAGCAGACGATCAGTGGGATCACCACGCACCCCTGCCCCTAATCCTAGCAGACGATCAGTGGGATCACTATGCACCCCTACCCCTAATCCTAGCAGACGATCAGTGGGATCACTATGCACCCCTGCCCCTAATCCTAGCAGACGATCAGTGGGATCACCACACACCCCTGCCCCAGCACACGTTTGGGAATCTGCCTTTGTCAACCCCCTGGCAATGGCAGATGCTGAAACACCCGTCCGGATAGGAGCGCACAGTCATCCAGGGCAGACCAGTATACATCACTTTTATCGAGATGTCATCTGTTTGTGTATTTTTTTACATACTTACCGTTGGCACGGTGCACTGGTCACTTTATACACACTTGGGATTCATATTTAAACACATTCTATACCATCTTATAAAATTTGTTAAGTGTTAAAGCCTAGTATTAATAGCAGCTGCTGCAGAACATCTTTAGTAGCAAAACTACCAATCAACTGATTGCTGAAATAAGCTAAAGTGTGAGATAAATATATTTATGTGTGGTGGGGACCCTTGTGATTAACAATGCATTGATAGCAGCTGCTGCAGAACATCTTTTGAAGTGGACTTTATGTGGAATTACACAGCAGAAGTGCCAGAGGTGACAGGATAGAGGGAAGACATCTCCCAGCACAGAGATCATGTGATAGATGATCATAGCATTGAAAATCAGAACCCAGCATGGATAGCAGCTGCTGCAGAACATCTTCAGACCTGTAAATCACCTGATAAATACTACAGAGGGGCAAAATATAGGGGAAACCTCTTCCATATGTAATGGAGCAGGGAGGGGGGGGGGTCTAACAACTAAGATCAGAGCTCAGAATGAATAGCAGCAGCTACATACACAAACATGCAATCCACTGACACACACACTACGCTGACACACACACACACATATACTTACTGACACACACACTCACATATATACTTACTAACACACACATACTTACTGACACACTCACACATATACTTACTGACACACTCACACATATACTTACTGACACACACACTCACACATATACTTATTGACACACACACTCACACATACTTACTGACACACTCACACATATACTTACTGACACACACTCACACATATACTTACTGACACACTCACACATATACTTACTGACACACACATATATACTTACTGACACACACACACACACATATATACTTACTGACACACACACATATACTTACTGACACACATATACTTACTGACACACACACACATATATACTTACTAACACACATATACTTACTGACACACACACACACACATATACTTACTGACACACACACACATATATACTTACTGACACACACACACTCACACATATACTTACTGACACACACATATACTTACTGACACACATATACTTACTGACACCCTCACACATATACTTACTGACACACACATATATACTTACTGACACACACACATATATATACTTACTAACACATATACTTACTGACACACTCACACATATACTTACTAACACACATATACTTACTGACACACACACACACATATATACTTACTGACACACACACACACATATACTTACTGACACACATATACTTACTGACACACACACATATATATTTACTAACACACATATACTTACTGACACACTTACACATATATACTTACTAACACACATATACTTACTGACACACTTACACATATATACTTACTAACACACATATACTTACTGACACACACACATATATACTTACTGACACACACATAAATACTTACTAACACACATATACTTACTGACACACTCACACATATACTTACTGACACACACACACACACATATATACTTACTGACACACACTCATATACTTACTGACACACTCACATATACTTACTGACACACACATATATACTTACTGACACACACACATATATACTTACTAACACACATATACTTACTGACACACACACACACATATATACTTACTAACACACATATACTTACTGACACACTCACACATATACTTACTGACACACACACATATATACTTACTGACACACACACATATACTTACTGACACACATATACTTACTGACATGCAGCCATTACAGCTCAGTCTTCCCCTCTCCTGCAGTCAGGCCGATCTTCACAGTGTAAATTTGAGGACCTGCAGCTGCAGGTCATGTGACTCAGGTCCTTCATACTTCTCCCTCTCCCTCTGTGTGCAGCCCCTGCGGCTCCTGTCCAGCAGTAAGTGTCCCAGGAGCCCGGAGGAGGGGAGTCTGAGGTGCCGGGCCCCTAGTGTAGCAGGGGGCCCGACTGCAGTACACACCATATCCCTGGTTGGCCATCTCCAGGACAAAGGTCCTGAACAGCTAATCAGGGACATTACAGAGTTAAAGGACAAGTGCCATGAAAAACTTTTTCCCCGTAATTGAAGCACATTACAAAGTTATATAACTGTGTAATATGCTTCAGTCACCTATCTGCCTCCCTTCCCTGTCTTTCCCCCCCTCCACCCCCCACCAGGAAGTGTCCTGACTCACACAGACCTGATTACTGTCGTCACCGTCACCAAGCTCTTCTCTCAGCTCCTTCTCCTGTTACACCAGCCTCCCCCCTCCCCTGCATTGTCAGGTGACAGGCTTGCTCAGCTCCCATTGGCTGAACTACTGCAAGCCATCACTTGTCACATCTCACTTGCTTATCTTCCCTCTGACTGACTCCAGCACATAGGCAGCTCCCCCCTCCCCTCATACCCTCTCCCCCCTCCCCTCATACCCTCTCTCCCCCCTCCCCTCATACCCTCTCTCCCCCTCCCCTCATACCCTCTCCCCCCTCCCCTCATACCCTCTCTCCCCCCTCCCCTCATACCCTCTCTCCCCCTCCCCTCATACCCTCTCTCCCCCCTCCCCTCATACCCTCTCTCCCCCTCCCCTCATACCCTCTCTCCCCTCCCCTCATACTCTCTCTCCCCCTCCCCTCATACCCTCTCTCCCCCTCCCCTCATACCCTCTCTCCCCCTCCCCTCATACCCTCTCTCCCCCCTCCCCTCATACCCTCTCCCCCCTCCCCTCATACCCTCTCTCCCCCCTCCCCTCATACCCTCTCTCCCCCCTCCCCTCATACCCTCTCTCCCCCTCCCCTCATACCCTCTCTCCCCCCTCCCCTCATACCCTCTCTCCCCCCTCCCCTCATACCCTCTCTCCCCCTCCCCTCATACCCTCTCTCCCCCCTCCCCTCATACCCTCTCTCCCCCTGCCCTCATACCCTCTCCCCCCCCCCCTCATACCCTCTCTCCCCCTCCCCTCATACCCTCTCTCCCCCCCTCCCCTCATACCCTCTCCCCCCTCCCCTCATACCCTCTCTCCCCCCTCCCCTCATACCCTCTCTCCCCCCTCCCCCTCATACCCTCTCTCCCCCTCCCCTCATACCCTCTCTCCCCCTCCCCTCATACCCTCTCTCCCCCCCTCCCCTCATACCCTCTCTCCCCCTCCCCTCATACCCTCTCTCCCCCCTCCCCTTATACCCTCTCTCCCCCCTCCCCTCATACCCTCTCTCCCCCTCCCCTCATACCCTCTCTCCCCCTGCCCTCATACCCTCTCTCCCCCTCCCCTCATACCCTCTCTCCCCCCTCCCCTCATACCCTCTCTCCCCCCTCCCCTCATACCCTCTCTCCCCCCTCCCCTCATACCCTCTCCCCCCTCCCCTCATACCCTCTCTCCCCCTCCCCTCATACCCTCTCTCCCCCTCCCCTCATACCCTCTCTCCCCCTGCCCTCATACCCTCTCTCCCCCCTCCCCTCATACCCTCTCTCCCCCCTCCCCTCATACCCTCTCCCCCCTCCCCTCATACCCTCTCTCCCCCCTCCCCTCATACCCTCTCCCCCCTCCCCTCATACCCTCTCTCCCCCTCCCCTCATACCCTCTCTCCCCCTCCCCTCATACCCTCTCTCCCCCTCCCCTCATACCCTCTCCCCCCTCCCCTCATACCCTCTCTCACCCTCCCCTCATACCCTCTCCCCCCTCCCCTCATACCCTCTCTCCCCCCTCCCCTCATACCCTCTCCCCCCTCCCCTCATACCCTCTCTCCCCCCTCCCCTCATACCCTCTCTCCCCCTCCCCTCATACCCTCTCTCCCCCTCCCCTCATACCCTCTCTCCCCCCTCCCCACATACCCTCTCTCCTGCTGCGTGGACTCAGTGAAGGAGTCATGTCACTAGAGAAGATAAGCTGAGGGAGCAGAGTCACCTGACAAGGAGGGGGAGGGGGAGGCTGGTGTAACAGGAGCTAGAGCAGCCCTCCTGCTGATGACTCATCCTCACAAGAAGGAGCTGCCTGGTGATGGTGACGACAGTAATCAGGTCTGTGTGAGTTTCTTACACTTCCTGGTGGGGGGTGGAGGGGGGAAAAGACAGGTAAGGGAGGCAGATAGGTGATTGAAGCATATTACAGTTATATAACTTTGTAATGTGCTTCAATTACTGGGAAAAAGTTTTTCATGGCACTTGTCCTTTAAGCAGGTCACCGGGCCCACTGATGTGGCGGGCCCTGTAGCAGTTGCCATGGCTGTTACGGCGGTATTTACTCACCGGGGTTCGTCCTTCATCCAGTATCAGTTTCAGGCAGTTTGAACAATAGTCACAGCTAGAGATGAGAGAGTGAGATTCATTTTGCTTCGTACGTTGTGCGCTCATGTCCCTGCCGGCTCCATACAGATACACCCGGGAACCGCCTGGAAAATGCCTGGAAAACAGGGCTAGAGCCATAGCTGTACCTGTGTGGCCAACAATCCATTTCCCATCTATGGGTCTTCCACACATTGCCAAGCATTGATCAGCAGTGATGGAGGGGCCCATAGAGATGAATGGAGCTGGGCCCCCACACATACATGCTGCTCACTTAAGATATAAGAATACAATTTTACTGCATTCTCAGGATCTTTGGGGGTCCCAGTGGCCAGACCCCCACTAATTCACAAGCAATCCTGTATCCTGTGGATAACATTCTGGGGGGAGAATACCCTTTCAATGGATAACATAATGTGTGAGGTGTATACTCACCACCTCGGGGAACAACCACTGTCTCTAGTGTCTTATATACTTATAGAATCAGGAGAGAATACAAGCAATGTCCTTCACGGGTTACATGGCCTCACACACACTACACTAACTGTGCAGCAACAGTGACACCCGCAGGCTGTAGTGGGGACTGCTTCAGGTAGTGTGGAAGGTCCAGCTCTTTCTAGAACTTGCTAGAAGCTAGGCGGAGCCTGCTCATATGTTCCACAAAAAGGAGAGAAGCAAGAGAAGCTGTCATTAGGGCTGGGCGATACTGGCCAAAATCAATATCGCGGTTTATCGCACACGTAGGGGGGGCAGAAGATTAAAGCACATTACAGTTATATAACTTTATAATCTATTTTAATTGCCTGAAAAAAAACCTTACCGGAATTGTCCTTTAAATATAAGGCTTATTACAGGCTGCTGGAGCCTCCTAGTGTGACTGTCACTTCTGTCTATCCGCCACTCTTCCCAGAAATGTAGTCCGAAGAAATGGAGAGAGAAGCATTTTTCTCTGATAAGATATATTATAAAGTAAATTTGCTTGTACAGTTTAGTTACAGAAAGTTTATTGAAAATGTCATACAGGTGTATGGAACATGGCAGAAGTGTCAGACAAGGTAGATTTAGGCCTTGGGGCACATTCGCCCATCCATAGTGCAGCATGGAGCACTACATTAGCACTGCTTAGACATAGCGACACGGATCGCGGCCCCGTACACATGTACAAGCGAGTATGTTGAGTAACATTGGTCCTATGTTCTGTCGGCAATTGAGGACGGAATTAGGGAAGTGTGAACGTGGCCTTACTGCCCGGGGTGTAATATAGGGAAAGGACCTAAACAAAGGAAACCATTCTACGCCTTGGTGCAGCCGCGCTGATCATACTTTAGGTGTTGGGTTTGGTCGGATTCCAAGGCTTCCCTCTAATAAACGCTGATCCTAATCTACACTGAATGACGGCTGAGATTTCATGTTACCCCCCTGTGCGCAGTCTGCACTTACACTAACCTGTTCCGTGCCTTTCTTCTATTGGCGCCCCCCTTGGTAGTAGTGGTAGTGGTAGCTGATTTATATAAGGCCATGTTCACATCACCTTTTCCATCTTTGTCCGCACTTTATGTTGGTTACAAGCTGATGTGTGTTCCTGATGGGCCCATAGACTTTAAAGGGGTAGTTCACCAAAAATGTTTTTTTCTTTCAACTCAGCTGGTGCCAGAAACTTGTAATTTACTTCTATTAAAATCTCCAGTCTTCCAGTACTTATCAGCTTCTGTATGTCCTGCAGGAAGTGGTGTACTCTCTCCAGTCTGACACAGTGCTCTCTGCTGCCACCTCTGTCCATGTCAGGAACTGTCCAGAGCAGCAGCAAATCCCCATAGAAAACCTCTCCTGCTCTGGACAGTTCCTGACATGGACAGAGGTGGCAGCAGAGAGCACTGTGTCAGACTGGAGAGAATACACCACTTCCTGCAGGACATACAGCAGCTGATAAGTACTGGAAGACTGGAGATTTTTACATAGAAGTAACTTACAAATCTATAGAACTTTCTGAAAAGTTGATTTAAAAGAAAAAAATAATTAGTGAACAACCCCTTAAATGGAGTTCCTGCACGAGTAGTGACTGCATTTGGCCCTTATTACAAATATACATGTAAATTCTGCCGGACTCAGAAGCATAGTCTTCAGTAGTCGGTGGGCGGATCCAGAAAACGTAGTGTGAACATAGCCTGACTGTCCCTGTAATTCTTACATATACGGAAAAACTTACATTAGTAGAAAACCATAAATGGAGGAGATAACTGTAAATGAAGCCCCCTCCTCTATGGAGCCCCGAGCAGCCGCCTCCTCTGCCTGCCCCTTTTCCCAGTGTGTATATATATATATAATGGGAAGAGAAGCTGCAGGAATCAATGGAGCGTATTACAGATGAAGGAGCCAGACTGAGAACTGGAATGTATTAGAAGTAGGAATGTCAGGAATTGATGGGAAAAGGGGGGACGGGGGGGCATCTAGCTGAATTGCCCATTATCCTGACCATCAGAGGCAGGGGGTGGTGGGGGTCCGGGAGCTCTCGCCTTGGGCACCATCACAGCTTGTCCGCTATATAAATCCTTATTAATAGAATTATCCGAACATTCTCGCTGCCAAAGCAAATCCTTCCCACAATAATTCTATCTTAAGGTTTTTACTATTTAAGGAGGTCCCTAACATATTTATGTAGGACCCCCGAAGAGTAACTGGAGGTGAGGAGTGCAGATTTAACCCTTTCATTTGCCTCCTAGCATCTATATTTGCAGCCAGATTTTCTATCTCCACATAATATAAGAATGTGAAGAATTCGTACCTCAGAGCTGCTGCTCCTATGAAGTTCCCTTTGGTTTTTTCTTTTTTGTGGACTCCGTAAACATGGGTCTGGGATGGGGCCAGCTAGTAGGTAGACTGGAAACTCCAACCCCCCTGTGAACCAGCAGCAGAACAAACAGGAGTTCCTAAGAATAACACACACACTGCCGACCATGAGACATTCCCAACTCATCTGAAACGGCCCAGCAAGTCAGACCCAACCTGCGCAAATCAATCCGCCACCCCCACCCCCAACCATACAGGATATACCTGGGGGGCAATAGACGGCAAACGCATGGAATAGCTTCTAATATGGGAAATCAAAAGCTGAAAAGAGGTAAAGGGGTCGTTCACCAAAAAAGTTTTTCTTTCAAATCAACTGATAGCAGAAAGTTATACAGATTTGTAATTTACTTCTATTTAAAAATCTCCAGCCTTCCAGTACTTATCAGCTGCTGTATGTCCTGCAGGAAGTGGTGTACTCTCCAGTCTGACACAGTGCTCTCTGCTGCCACCACAGTCAGTGGTGTAAGTGTTCTGCTTTGTGCTCCCTGTGTGTAGGGCCACCATCGGCGTAGTAGTACTGCTGTAAGGGGCTGCCAGAGCTGCTCACAGAGCTACTTACCTCTGTATGTCACAGCTAATCTGCCACCCACTGCAGGGTGACAGGACCCTCCCTACTAAAATCAATGTAACCTAACTGAGCCGTTGGTAATAGACCAAGTAAGGCCAATAATCACTTTGTGTAATAGGGCCTTGCAACCTTGGGCTACACAGTGATGTCGGCTGTGATAGGAGACATATGATTATATGTGGTGTCCCACCACGGGTGTTGCTATTAGTTACACCCTTCACAAAAGCCTGTACTTTTAAGTGTAAGTGGTAATGTAGCAGTACCAAAGGTTTGCCACTAGATGTCATTGTTATAAGTATGTAAATCCAGATATTGCACAGCTGTAGTAATGAAAGGGTTATTGTTTTGCTTATGTGTCACATGGATCTGTACACCAATGAGAATTCTTTCCTTTTCTCACGTATCATTGCTCTCTTTACTTCTTACACACACTCCTCACCCACTCACAGCACAGTTTACATGTGCTGTAGGAAGGAAGTCACATGGGTAGAGGTAGTGTAGGGTCTTTTGCCTTGGATTCTGTAGAGAAAGGATGCAAGGACGCTCCCTATAGCAGTCAAGTTGGGCCCTGGCTCCTGCCAGGTCCCCAGTCTAAGTTGTGGTCTAGACGTAGAGCACATGTGCCTAGACACAGTTTCTTTTCAGGTAACCATATTCCACACTATGCATTGTTAAGTCACTACTAGAGAGGGCAAGTCAGGGATCATCTCAACCCACGCCGTGGACTAAGAGGAACACAGTGCAGGACAGTATCCACACAAAGTAAAGGAACTGATCCAGATAGAGCAAAGTTGCTAAAAGCCTATGCACTATATCTCGTGTAATCAGAGAACTCTGACCACTCTGCTCATCCCAGGTAACACGGTCTAAGGCTTGTGTCACCCTCTAGGATGGGTCACCTGACACTGGTGGGCAATAGGTGGTGCAAAGACCGAAAGAGTAAAAACGGGCACAAGTACTCTCTCTACTTTCAAGTATTCTTATTCTACCTCTGAAGTTCTGGCAGAGCACAGTACTACTTGGGTTGGGACTCTCGCGACATCCTCCTCTCTACTCTTCTGATCCTTTCCTACCTCTCAGCACACAACTCAGTCAGCACGGCTGTGTCACTCCTTCTACTCTCAGTACAGATCTGGACTCTAAAGTATAAAGTAACTTATCAAGACAAAAGTGTATTATATCTCCTGTGTCAGGTTCTTCACAGTAAACAAGATTGTATTTATTTTAACGGGACTCTGTGGTTCTTCACCAAGCACCGACACAGTAATCGCCATTTCCTTGGGTTATCTCCCCTTTCTGTGGGTGGCAGTGCCAATAGTCCGGGTGGGTCACTATTCCACTCCGGACCACCATGATAACTACCCAAGGGACCCCGCAACAGCCCGGCAGGTCACTGACCACAGGGGAAAGAGGTATAGCCGGCACACTAAAAATAAAAGCAGGTGTGCCACCATAACTGTATACCCAACCGGCCCTGGCGTCACGACATAACTTCCCTATGCCCGGCTATATCTCGGACAACCAGCATAAGGCTGGCGTCACACTTTACCATCTGATAAGTGACCGGCCGCACCACCACAGGAGGTCACCACACGGTGATAGTGGGAGAGATGTGTAAGTGTCCTGGTCTGGGTGATAGTGGGGTCTCTCTCTCTCTCTGATGATGGATGGGGTCTGGGTGATAGTGGGGTCTCTCCCTGATAATGGATGGGGTCTGGGTGATAGTGGGGTCTCTCCCTGATGATGGATGGGGTCTGGGTGATAGTGGGGTCTCTCTCTCTCTGATGATGGATGGGGTCTGGGTGATAGTGGGGTCTCTCTCTCTCCCTGATGATGGATGGGGTCTGGGTGATAGTGGGGTCTCTCTCTCTCTGATGATGGATGGGGTCTGGGTGATAGTGGGGTCTCTCTCTCCCTGATGATGGATGGGGTCTGGGTGATAGTGGGGTCTCTCTCTCTCTCTGATGATGGATGGGATCTGGGTGATAGTGGGGTCTCTCTCTCTCTGATGATGGATGGGGTCTGGGTGATAGTGGGGTCTCTCTCTCTGATGATGGATGGGGTCTGGGTGATAGTGGGGTCTCTCTCTCTCTGATGATGGATGGGGTCTGGGTGATAGTGGGGTCTCTCTCTCTCTCTCTGATGATGGATGGGGTCTGGGTGATAGTGGGGTCTCTCTCTCTCTCTGATGATGGATGGGATCTGGGTGATAGTGGGGTCTCTCTCTCTCTGATGATGGATGGGGTCTGGGTGATAGTGGGGTCTCTCTCTCTGATGATGGATGGGGTCTGGGTGATAGTGGGGTCTCTCTCTCTCTGATGATGGATGGGGTCTGGGTGATAGTGGGGTCTCTCTCTCTCTCTCTGATGATGGATGGGGTCTGGGTGATAGTGGGGTCTCTCTCCCTGATGATGGATGGGGTCTGAGTGATAGTGGGGTCTCTCTCCCTGATGATGGATGGGGTCTGGGTGATAGTGGGGTCTCTCCCTGATGATGGATGGGGTCTGGGTGATAGTGGGGTCTCTCTCCCTGATGATGGATGGGGTCTGGGTGATAGTGGGGTCTCTCTCTCTCTCTGATGATGGATGGGGTCTGGGTGATAGTGGGGTCTCTCTCTCTCTGATGATGGATGGGGTCTGGGTGATAGTGGGGTCTCTCTCTCTCCCTGATGATGGATGGGGTCTGGGTGATAGTGGGGTCTCTCTCTCTCTCTGATAATGGATGGGGTCTGGGTGATAGTGGGGTCTCTCTCTCTCTGATGATGGATGGGGTCTGGGTGATAGTGGGGTCTCTCCCTGATGATGGATGGGGTCTGGGTGATAGAGGGGTCTCTCTCTCCCTGATGATGGATGGGGTCTGGGTGATAGTGGGGTCTCTCTCTCTGATGATGGATGGGGTCTGGGTGATAGTGGGGTCTCTCTCTCTCTCTGATGATGGATGGGGTCTGGGTGATAGTGGGGTCTCTCTCTCTCTCTGATGATGGATGGGGTCTGGGTGATAGTGGGGTCTCTCTCTCTCCCTGATGATGGATGGGGTCTGGGTGATAGTGGGGTCTCTCTCTCTCTCTGATGATGGATGGGGTCTGGGTGATAGTGGGGTCTCTCTCTCTCTCTGATGATGGATGGGGTCTGGGTGATAGTGGGGTCTCTCTCTCTCTCTGATGATGGATGGGGTCTGGGTGATAGTGGGGTCTCTCTCTCCCTGATGATGGATGGGGTCTGAGTGATAGTGGGGTCTCTCTCTCCCTGATGATGGATGGGGTCTGGGTGATAGTGGGGTCTCTCTCTCTCTGATGATGGATGGGGTCTGGGTGATAGTGGGGTCTCTCTCTCTCCCTGATGATGGATGGGGTCTGGGTGATAGTGGGGTCTCTCTCTCTCTCTGATAATGGATGGGGTCTGGGTGATAGTGGGGTCTCTCTCTCTCTGATGATGGATGGGGTCTGGGTGATAGTGGGGTCTCTCTCTGATGATGGATGGGGTCTGGGTGATAGTGGGGTCTCTCTCTCTCTCTGATGATGGATGGGGTCTGGGTGATAGTGGGGTCTCTCTCTCTCTGATGATGGATGGGGTCTGGGTGATAGTGGGGTCTCTCTCTCTCTGATGATGGATGGGGTCTGGGTGATAGTGGGGTCTCTCTCTCTCTGATGATGGATGGGGTCTGGGTGATAGTGGGGTCTCTCTCTCTCCCTGATGATGGATGGGGTCTGGGTGATAGTGGGGTCTCTTTCTCTCTGATGATGGATGCGGTCTGGGTGATAGTGGGGTCTCTCTCCCTGATGATGGATGGGGTCTGGGTGATAGTGGGGTCTCTCTCTGATGATGGATGGGGTCTGGCTGATAGTGGGGTCTCTCTCTCTCTCTGATGATGGATGGGGTCTGGGTGATAGTGGGGTCTCTCTCTCTCTGATGATGGATGGGGTCTGGGTGATAGTGGGGTCTCTCTCTCTCTCCCTGATGATGGATGGGATCTGGGTGATAGTGGGGTCTCTCTCTGATGATGGATGGGGTCTGGGTGATAGTGGGGTCTCTCTCTCTCTGATGATGGATGGGGTCTGGGTGATAGTGGGGTCTCTCTCTGATGATGGATGGGGTCTGGGTGATAGTGGGGTCTCTCTCTCTCTGATGATGGATGGGGTCTGGGTGATAGTGGGGTCTCTCTCTCTCTGATGATGGATGGGGTCTGGGGGATAGTGGGGTCTCTCTCTCTCTGATGATGGATGGGGTCTGGGTGATAGTGGGGTCTCTCTCTCTGATGATGGATGGGGTCTGGGTGATAGTGGGGTCTCTCTCTCTCCCTGATGATGGATGGGGTCTGGGTGATAGTGGGGTCTCTCTCTCTCTCTGATGATGGATGGGGTCTGGGTGATAGTGGGGTCTCTCTCTCTCTGATGATGGATGGGGTCTGGGTGATAGTGGGGTCTCTCTCTGATGATGGATGGGGTCTGGGTGATAGTGGGGTCTCTCTCTCTCTGATGATGGATGGGGTCTGGGTGATAGTGGGGTCTCTCTCTCTGATGATGGATGGGGTCTGGGTGATAGTTTGGTCTCTCTCTCTGATGATGGATGGGGTCTGGGTGATAGTGGGGTCTCTCTCTCTCTGATGATGGATGGGGTCTGGGTGATAGTGGGGTCTCTCTCTCTCTGATGATGGATGGGGTCTGGGACAGCACTGACTATGCACACTACGTCCTCCCTTGTTCTGAATGTCCCTTTGGAAATGCAAAGTGGGCGATCGATGTCGGCTTGTCAGGACTAAAAGCTTCTTGGAGTGTAACGAGGGGCTAATTACTAATCAATCTGTATGACGGGACGGGGAGCAGGATCGGACAGCGCTGGGCAAGAGACAAGAACATGTCTGGAATCCGAAGTGTGAAGAATCCGTGTCCAGACCCCGGTATGAAATTCATTACATCATCGGCGGAGGGAACTTTCACCCCATGATACCTCTGCCCTGTGGTGGGGATGGGGACATCGTACAACTACTAATGTACTGGCTCTAATGACTGTACTACTGGCGGGTAGCGGGGGTCTGAGAGCCCGATTTAAAGGTATAGTACTGTAAGTGCCCATTGCATCATGTATACAGGTCAATATATGTACAGGTCAATATACAGTATATACCTGACATCATATATACAGGTCATCGTGTATACGAGGCATCATATATACAGGTCATTATATTTACACATGACATCATATATACAGTATGAGACATCATATATACATGATATTATATATACAGGTCATCATGTATACAAGACGTCTTATATACGAGGCATCATCTATACAGGTCATCATCTATATAATCCATCAGGTCAATTCTTTTATTGGAAAGAGGCGGGCGCACGAGGCATCCTTTAATGAATAGAACAGGCAGAACTTTAGGCGGTGTCTGCGGCCCGGGCTCTGCTTGGAATTCTGCGAGAATTACT
Organism: Dendropsophus ebraccatus; assembly: GCF_027789765.1. NCBI lineage: Eukaryota > Metazoa > Chordata > Amphibia > Anura > Hylidae > Dendropsophus > Dendropsophus ebraccatus. The sequence continues at coordinate 124,563,115 of NC_091461.1, read as the reverse complement.
CAATGTGAACGGGCCCTTAGTGTGGGAGGGGGGATGAAATGACCTGCTGGGGGGAGCTGGTGCGGGATCAGACCTATTGCAGAATAGATGGAGCTTATTAAGCCGATTTGTATCTCCTTCTCCCTGGGAGACAGGCTCTCTGTATCCCGACTTTTCCAGACCTCACTAATGTTCCATTTGCTCTTCCATCTCTCTCTGATAATTGTCTTTTCTCTTCTGGATTTTGGACATTTTCCCTTTTGCACATCCCTTAGTCTTTCCTTGTCTCTTGACCAGGGCTGGCCTAAGGGCCCTATTCCACCTGACGATTATCGTTCGCATAATCGTTAACGATAAATGATCCAAACGACCGCTATTACGAAAGACCTGAAATCGTTTGCCTATTTACATGGAAAGATAATCGTTACTTATGATCGTTCTTGCGGTCGTCTTGTCGTCACTATTGCGTTCGTCACTACTGCGAACGACCAAACAACTTCTTAAACAATGCAAACAATTTGGGAACAAGCAATGATAAAAATAGGTCCAGGTCTTATTAAACAATCAACGATTTCTCGTTCGTTCGGTCGTTAGTCATTAACTGCTATTCAAACGAACGATTATCGTTTAGATTCGAACGATTTAACGATAATCTAATAATTGTCTGGTGGAATAGGGCCCTTAGGGTAGATAGCACCCTGTGCAGAATTTACTTTTGTCCGGTCTAGTAGAATGCAGCCCTGTCATGTCCGGTCTAGTAGCATGCAGCCCTGTCATGTCCGGTCTAGTAGCATGCAGCCCTGTCATGTCCGGTCTAGTAGCATGCAGCCCTGTCATGTCCGGTCTAGTAGCATGCAGCCCTGTCATGTCCGGTCTAGTAGCATGCAGCCCTGTCATGTCTGGTTTATTAGCATGCAGCCCTGCCGTGTCTGGTCTAGTAGCATGCAGCCTTGCCGTGTCCGGTCTGGTAGCATGCAGCCCTACAGTGTCTGGTTTAGTAGCATGCAGCCCTGCCGTGTCTGGTCTAGTAGCATGCAGCCCTGCCGCATCTGGTCTAGTAGCATGTAGTCCTGTCATGTCTGGTTTAGTAGCATGCAGCCCTGCCGTGTCCGGCCTAGTAGCATGCAGCCCTGTCATGTCTGGTTTATTAGCATGCAGCCCTGTCGTGTCTGGTTTAGTAGCATGCAGCCCTGCCGTGTCTGGTCTAGTAGCATGCAGCCCTGCCGTGTCTGGTTTAGTAGCATGCAGCCCTGTCGTGTCTGGTTTATTACCATGCAGCCCTGCCGTGTCTGGTCTAGTAGCATGCAGCCCTGCCGTGTCTGGTTTAGTAGCATGCAGCCCTGCCGTGTCTGGTCTAGTAGCATCCAGCCCTGCCGTGTCTGGTCTGGTAGCATGCAGCCCTGCCGTGTCTGGTCTGGTAGCATGCAGCCCTGCCGTGTCTGGTCTGGTAGCATGCAGCCCTGCCGTTTCTGGTCTAGTAGCATGCAGCCCTGCCATGTCTGGTTTATTAGCAAGCAGCCCTGCCGTGTCTGGTCTGGTAGCATGCAGCCCTGCCGTGTCTGGTCTAGTAGCATGCAGCCCTGTCGTGTCTGGTCTAGTAGCATGCAGCCCTGCCGTGTCTGGTCTAGTAGCATGCAGCCCTGCCATGTCTGGTTTATTAGCATGCAGCCCTGCCGTGTCTGGTCTGGTAGCATGCAGCCCTGCCTTGTCTGGTCTAGTAGCATGCAGCCCTGCCGTGTCTGGTCTAGTAGCATGCAGCCCTGCCGTGTCTGGTCTGGTAGCATGCAGCCCTGCCGTGTCTGGTCTGGTAGCATGCAGCCCTGCCGTGTCTGGTCTGGTAGCATGCAGCCCTGCAGTGTCTGGTCTGGTAGCATGCAGCCCTGCCGTGTCTGGTCTAGTAGCATGCAGCCTTGCCATGTCTGGTTTATTACCATGCAGCCCTGCCGTGTCTGGTCTGGTAGCATGCAGCCCTGCCATGTCTGGTTTATTACCATGCAGCCCTGCCGTGTCTGGTCTGGTAGCATGCAGCCCTGCTGTACTCCAAAGCTGCAGCAGCTGCTCCCTAGTGTAGACAAGAAACTCCTGGCTCCATAGAGGATCACCCAATACAAAAGCTCATATTGAAAACACAATAAAAAGTACGGCAGAGTCCAGATCCAAGTCCTCATACAGTTCTTCATAGTGTAAGCCCCTTTAAGTAAAGTAATAAGACAAAATAAAATAAAGAAGGAAAAGTAAAAACTCAAGGTGAGCAGGAGCTGGTGTAACAGGCGGCCACTCCAGGGAATCTTAGGCCGGCTCTATATAACTGTGCTGCTTTTACAATATATATCAGAATAATGAAGGCCACAAATTAAGAGAAACGTTCATTTAAAAATTGCACCGCCTGTTAGCTGTAGCCTCAGTTTCTGTAAATCCAGCGGTAGACCTGCTTCTTGTTTGTAGTCCAAGGGTTCAAAGTGGTCACAGGCACATTGGCCCACATTTCGTATGTCAGTCTAAGAACTGCAAGAAACTTCTTAAAAGGGGCAATAAATAAATGTGTTGCATTGTGAACTGTCCAAAAGTTTAGGTTTGTGCCAAAATTTACACCATTCTTGGCTTATGTATTGAGAAATCTTTCGAAATTTGGAATTGATGCCAATTTTCTCAGCATTTTCCGAGTGGTATGGAGAAAAAGTCTGCATTTATGGCCTATAGGGCTATGCACTTTCATTTGTGACTTTTTTCTTACTTTTAATTGCCGTAAATTAATTATTAAATGTGGGTTGTGGTGTTGGTGCAAATCCCCATCAATGTGAACATTGACTTGTCTCAAAAAGAGGTGATGACAGAGCCCACAGAAAGTAATGAGATCTGCTGCAGGCTGAATAAGTATATAGTAGCCAAAGGCAAATCTCAAGGACAACAGTGTAAATTGCGAGGACCACCAGGGCAAATCTCAAGGACCACCAGTGCAAATCTTGAGTCCACTATTGCAAATCTCAAGGACCACCATTACAAATCTCGAGGACATCAGTGCAATTCTTGAGCACCATCACTGTAAATCTCAAGGACACCAGTGCAAATCCACTGGACTCCACTGCAAATCTCCTGGATGACCAGTGCACATCTTGAAGAACACCAGTGCAAACCTCTAGGACACCAGTGCAAACCTCTAGGACACCAGTGCAAACCTCGAGGACACCAGTGCAAACCTCGAGGACACCAGTGCAAACCTCTAGGACACCAGTGCAAACCTCGAGGACACCAGTGCAAACCTCTAGGACACCAGTGCAAACCTCGAGGACACCAGTGCAAACCTCTAGGACACCAGTGCAAACCTCGAGGACACCAGTGCAAACCTCTAGGACACCAGTGCAAACCTCGAGGACACCAGTGCAAACCTCTAGGACACCAGTGCAAACCTCGAGGACACCAGTGCAAACCTCTAGGACACCAGTGCAAACCTCGAGGACACCAGTGCAAACCTCTAGGACACCAGTGCAAACCTCTAGGACACCACTGCAAACCTCGAGGACACCAGTGGTAATCTCCAGCTCCGTATTATCACATCAGCAAGGACCTTTTGACCTCTGGTACCATGGAGCCATATGAATGTAAGTGCAAGGGCGGCCTTGTGCCCTGCATGCTATGGATAGCTGAGAAGATGGAGCATACAATCCCTCCCACATTAAAGTATTAGGATATATCCCTCTTCAGCAGAATCTGCACATGTCCCATCTGCTTTGATAAATATCCCTCTGCATGTTATGTGGACGATCAGCGCAGTTCGATGAAAGGTCACAAGGAGGGAGTTTTGGCCAATGCTATGAAAGAGGAGACCGCTCGCATTTTCACAGGGAAAAAATATGGATCATAGATTAGGAACATTTGTTGATTTCATTCCCTTTATGTCGGGTATTAAATGGGACTATAAAACTGTTCTGTGAATTCCAAAAATCATTGCAGACAATTATAATGTATAAACATCATGTTAGTGTTCAGAGGGAGACAATAGAGATGAGAGAGGCGGAGAGAGGCGCTCCACCCGGAGCCTAGAGACTGATATCCCCGCTCCCCGACATTCTCTTCATCCCCGTCCATGGAGGTAAAATACAATGGGAGCAGAATCTCCAGCTGTTCTGTATAGACCCAGGTTATATCTGTCTGGGCGGCAGAGCTGGGAGTTGTAGTTCTCCAGACGGGGCTGGTGACGTCACAGTAGCCTGGACCCTGGCACATTCCTCATGGCCCCGTCACCCTTTGTGAATGGTCTGTATATGTGGCCCAGTCTCCTGTAATGGTGGTGTCCAAGATGTGAGATGCAAATTATTGTCAACCAACACGATTGTTTCCTGTGCAGCAAATACAGGATACGGACTCAGGCACGGGGTAAGCACTTGCTGTGCCTGGAGGACCACTAGGGAGGAGTAGATATCCCTTCATCATGATGTCCTTAGGCCCGATCACTATAGTCAGCGAGCACTCACCTGCTATAATAGCCTTCTGCACCTCTCGATTATCGGGCAGCAAGGGCTCTATATATATATATATATATATATATATATATATATATATATATTGTTAGCGATCTCCTATGTCCCCTATAGTATGTCTCTTATACTATGTCTCTTACAGGATGTTCTTTTATAGTATGCCCCTTATAGTATGCCCCTTATAGAATGCCCCTTATAGTATGCCCCTTATAGTATGCCCCTTATAGTGTGTCTCTTATAGTATGTCTCTTATAGTGTGTCTCTCATAGTATGTCTCTTGTAGTGTGTCTCTTATAGTGTGTCTCTTATAGTGTGTCTTTTATAGTATGCCCCTTATAGTATGCCCCTTATAGTATGTCTCTTATAGTGTGTCCCTTATAGCGTGTCCCTTATAGTATGTCTCTTATAGTCTGTCTCTTATATTATGTCTCTTATAGTGTGTCTCTTATAGTGTGTCCCTTATAGTATGTCTCTTATAGTCTGTCTCTTATAGTATGTCTCTTATAGTGTGTCCCTTATAGTGTGTCCCTTATAGTATGTCCCTTATAGTATGCCCCTTATAGTATGCCCCTTATAGTATGCCCCTTATAGTAGGTGCCCCTTATAGTGTGTCTCTTACAGTGTGTCTCTTATAGTGTGTCCCTTATAGTGTGTCTCCTATAGTGTGTCTCTTATAGTATGTCTCTTATAGTGTGTCTCTTATAGTGTGTCTCTTATAGCGTGTCTCTTATAGTGTGTCTCTTATAGTATGTCTCTCACAGTGTGTCTCTTATAGTGTGTCTCTTATAGTATGTCTTTTACAGGATGTCTCTTATAGTGTGTCTCTTATAGTGTGTCTCTTATAGTATGTCTTTTACAGGATGTCTCTTATAGTGTGTCTCTTATAGTGTGTCTCTTACAGCGTGTCTCTCACAGGATGTCTCTCATAGTGTGTCTCTTATAGTGTGTCTCTTATAGTGTGTCTCTTATAGCATGTCTCTCACAGGATGTCTCTCATAGTGTGTCTCTTACAGGATGTCTCTTATAGCGTGTCTCTTACCTTCCTCCGCGGTGCTGCCCCAGTACATTTAGGCTCCTATTCCACCGGCCGACTTGAGGAGCATATGAGCGCTCTCTGTGCTTGTTTGCTCCTCGTTCCCCGCTCGCTGCTACAGCTATTACACGCAGCAGCAGCGAGCGGGTGAGTCCAGGGAGGGGAAGCTGCGGGGGGGCTGCCCGGGTGATCGCTTGATTGTCCGGGCAGCCCATAGCATACGGCAGTGTCTGCTGCCGCCGCTCCTATTCCGCGCCTGTTCCGCGCACCCACCGCAGCAGATCGTTACTGTATCAGTCGTTTGTTTTTCAACATATTGAAAAAACAAACGACTGCATCGATCAGCTGACATGAACAATGTCGGCTGATCGCTGCCTTCTATTCCACGAAATGATTATCGGCTGAAACGGACGAATGTGGCAGATAATCGTTCCGTGGAAAAGGGTCTTTAGTCGTGTGCTTCATGGTCCGGTGAGACTGTTAGGAGCAGAGGGCTGATTGTGGGGGCAGAGGATCGGCACTATGGTGGTGGGGCAGAGGATCGGCACTATGGTGGTGGAGCAGAGGATCGGCACTATGGTGGTGGGGCAGAGGATCGGCACTATGGTGGTGGGGCAGAGGATCGGCACTATGGTGGTGGGGCAGGACTCCTAACAGTCTCACCAGAACAGCACTGAGGAGGGAGGAAAGAGACATCCTATAAGAGATATCCTATAAGGGAAACACTATAAGAGACACACTATAAGAGACACACTATAAGAGACACACTATAAGAGACACACTATAAGGGACACACTATAAGGGACATACTATAAGAGACACACTATAAGGGACACACTATAAGGGACATACTATAAGAGACACACTATAAGAGACACACTATAAGAGACATACTATAAGAGACACACTATAAGAGACACACTATAAGAGACACACTATAAGAGACATACTATAAGAGACACACTATAAGAGACACACTATAAGGGACATACTATAAGAGACACGCTATAAGAGACACACTATAAGAGACACACTATAGGAAACACTATAGGAGACACACTATAAGAGACACACTATAAGAGACACACTATAAGAGATACACTATAAGAGACACACTATAAGAGACATACTATAAGAGACACACTATAAGAGACATACTATAAGAGACACACTATAAGAGACACACTATAAGAGACATACTATAAGAGACATACTATAGGAGACACACTATAAGAGACACACTATAAGAGACATACTATAAGAGACATACTATAAGAGACATACTATAAGAGACACACTATAAGAGACACACTATAAGAGACATACTATAAGAGACACACTATAGGAAACACTATAGGAGACACACTATAAGAGACACACTATAAGAGACCTACTATAAGAGACACGCTATAAGAGACACACTATAAGAGACACACTATAAGAGACACGCTATAAGAGACCTACTATAGGAGACACACTATAAGAGACACACTATAAGAGACATACTATAAGAGACATACTATAAGAGACATACTATAAGAGACACACTATAAGAGACACACTATAAGAGACATACTATAAGAGACACACTATAGGAAACACTATAGGAGACACACTATAAGAGACACACTATAAGAGACCTACTATAAGAGACACGCTATAAGAGACACACTATAAGAGACATACTATAAGAGACACACTATAAGAGACACACTATAAGAGACATACTATAAGAGACACACTATAAGAGACATACTATAAGAGACACACTATAAGAGACATACTATAAGGGACATACTATAAGAGACACCCTATAAGAGACATGCTATAAGGGACATACTATAAGAGACACACTATAAGAGACATACTATAAGAGACACACTATAAGAGACATACTATAAGAGACACACTATAAGAGACATACTATAGGAGACACAGTATAAGAGACATACTATAAGGGACATACTATAAGAGACACCCTATAAGAGACATGCTATAAGAGACATCCTATAACAGACACACTATAAGAGACACACTATAAGAGATGTAGTATAAGAGACACACTATAAGAGACATACAATAAAAGACATACTATAAGAGACACCCTATAAGAGACACACTATAAGAGACATCCTATAAGAGACACACTATAAGAGACATACTATAAGGGGCATACTATACCTGAGGGGGTGACAGTGTGCTGTAGCTGTACCTGAGGTGCTGTCAGTGTGCTGTAGCTGTACCTGAGGTGCTGTCAGTGTGCTGTAGCTGTACCTGAGGTGCTGTCAGTGTGCTGTAGCTGTACCTGAGGTGGTGACAGTGTGCTGTAGCTGTACCTGAGGTGGTGACAGTGTGATGTAGCTGTACCTGAGGTGGTGACAGTGTGATGTAGCTGTACCCGAGGTGGTGACAGTGTGCTGTAGCTGTACCTGAGGTGGTGACAGTGTGCTGTAGCTGTACCTGAGGTGGTGACAGTGTGCTGTAGCTGTACCTGAGGTGGTGACGGTGTGCTGTAGCTGTACCTGAGGGGGTGACAGTGTGCTGTACCTGTACCTGAGGTGGTGACAGTGCGCTGTAGCTGTACCTGAGGTGGTGACAGTGTGCTGTAGCTGTACCTGAGGTGGTGACAGTGTGCTGTAGCTGTACCTGAGGGGGTGACAGTGTGCTGTACCTGTACCTGAGGTGGTGACAGTGTGCTGTACCTGTACCTGAGGTGGTGACAGTGTGCTGTAGCTGTACCTGAGGTGGTGACAGTGTGCTGTACCTGTACCTGAGGTGGTGACAGTGTGCTGTAGCTGTACCTGAGGTGGTGACAGTGTGCTGTAGCTGTACCTGAGGTGGTGACAGTGTGCTCTAGCTGTACCTGAGGTGGTGACAGTGTGCTGTAGCTGTACCTGAGGTGGTGACAGTGTGCTGTACCTGAGGTGGTGACAGTGTGCTGTAGCTGTACCTGAGGTGGTGACGGTGTGCTGTAGCTGTACCTGAGGTGGTGACAGTGTGCTGTAGCTGTACCTGAGGTGGTGACAGTGTGCTGTAGCTGTACCTGAGGTGGTGACAGTGTGCTGTAGCTGTACCTGAGGTGGTGACAGTGTGCTGTAGCTGTACCTGAGGTGGTGACAGTGTGCTGTAGCTGTACCTGAGGGGGTGACAGTGTGCTGTAGCTGTACCTGAGGTGGTGACAGTGTGCTGTAGCTGTACCTGAGGTGGTGACGGTGTGCTGTAGCTGTACCAGAGGTGGTGACAGTGTGCTGTAGCTGTACCTGAGGAGGTGACGGTGTGCTGTAGCTGTACCTGAGGTGGTGACGGTGTGCTGTAGCTGTACCTGAGGAGGTGACAGTGTGCTGTAGCTGTACCTGAGGTGGTGACAGTGTGCTGTAGCTGTACCTGAGGGGGTGACAGTGTGCTGTAGCTGTACCTGAGGAGGTGACGGTGTGCTGTAGCTGTACCTGAGGTGGTGACGGTGTGCTGTAGCTGTACCTGAGGAGGTGACAGTGTGCTGTAGCTGTACCTGAGGTGGTGACGGTGTGCTGTAGCTGTACCTGAGGAGGTGACAGTGTGCTGTAGCTGTACCTGAGGTGGTGACGGTGTGCTGTAGCTGTACCCGAGGTGGTGACAGTGTGCTGTAGCTGTACCTGGGGAGGTGACAGTGTGCTGTAGCTGTACCTGAGGTGGTGACAGTGTGCTGTAGCTGTACCTGAGGTGGTGACAGTGTGCTGTAGCTGTAGCTGAGGTGGTGACAGTGTGCTGTAGCTGTACCTGAGGGGGTGACAGTGTGCTGTAGCTGTACCTGAGGTGGTGACAGTGTGCTGTACCTGTACCTGAGGAGGTGACAGTGTGCTGTAGCTGTACCTGAGGCGGTGACGGTGTGCTGTAGCTGTACCTGAGGCCATGTCAGTGTGCTGTAGCTGTACCTGAGGTGGTGACAGTGTGCTGTAGCTGTACCTGAGGTGGTGACAGTGTGCTGTAGCTGTACCTGAGGCCATGTCAGTGTGCTGTAGCTGTACCTGAGGTGGTGACAGTGTGCTGTAGCTGTACCTGAGGGGGTGACAGTGTGCTGTAGCTGTACCTGAGGTGCTGTCAGTGTGCTGTAGCTGTACCTGAGGAGGTGACAGTGTGCTGTAGCTGTACCTGAGGAGGTGACAGTGTGCTGTAGCTGTACCTGAGGTGGTGACAGTGTGCTGTAGCTGTACCTGAGGTGGTGACAGTGTGCTGTAGCTGTACCTGAGGTGGTGACAGTGTGCTGTAGCTGTACCTGAGGTGGTGACAGTGTGCTGTAGCTGAGGTGGTGACAGTGTGCTGTAGCTGAGGGGGTGACGGTGTGCTGTAGCTGTAGCTGAGGTGGTGACAGTGTGCTGTAGCTGTACCTGAGGGGGTGACAGTGTGCTGTAGCTGTACCTAAAGTGGTGACAGTGTGCTGTAGCTGTACCTGAGGGGGTGACAGTGTGCTGTAGCTGTAGCTGAGGTGGTGACAGTGTGCTGTAGCTGTACCTGAGGTGGTGACAGTGTGCTGTAGCTGTACCTGAGGGGGTGACAGTGTGCTGTAGCTGTAGCTGATGTGGTGACAGTGTGCTGTAGCTGTACCTGAGGGGGTGACAGTGTGCTGTAGCTGTACCTGAGGTGGTGACGGTGTGCTGTAGCTGTACCTGAGGTGGTGACAGTGTGCTGTAGCTGTACCTGAGGGGGTGACAGTGTGCTGTAGCTGTACCTGAGGTGGTGACAGTGTGCTGTAGCTGTACCTGAGGTGGTGACAGTGTGCTGTAGCTGTACCTGAGGTGGTGACAGTGTGCTGTAGCTGTACCTGAGGTGGTGACAGTGTGCTGTAGCTGTACCTGAGGTGGTGACAGTGCGCTGTAGCTGTAGCTGAGGGGGTGACAGTGTGCTGTAGCTGTACCTGAGGTGGTGACAGTGTGCTGTAGCTGTACCTGAGGTGGAGACGGTGTGCTGTAGCTGTACCTGAGGTGGTGACAGTGCGCTGTAGCTGTAGCTGAGGGGGTGACAGTGTGCTGTAGCTGTACCTGAGGTGGTGACAGTGTGCTGTAGCTGTACCTGAGGTGGAGACGGTGTGCTGTAGCTGTACCTGAGGTGGTGACAGTGTGCTGTAGCCAGTGGCGCAACTACCAGGGTTGCAGCAGTCGCCGCTGCGACCCGGCCCGCCACAAGGGGGGGCCCGCTGGGCCCCTGAGGCCCCCCTCATCAATCACTCTTGTGACCGCAAGCATTGTGTTGCTTGCGGTCACAAGACGCCGCCTCCGTCTGCCCCGGATCATGCGCTGCTGCCGGGGGTGTTGCGTCCTATCCCCGGCAGCGCGCGCATCATAGAGTTCACTGCTCCGGCACAGGGAGCGCACATTAGAGACGCTCGCTGTGCTGGAGGTCCCAGCACAGGGAACTCTATGATGCGCGCGCTGCCGGGGATAGGACGCAACACCCCCGGCAGCAGCGCATGATCCGGGGCAGACGGAGGCTGAAGAAGAAGAGGATCGCCGGGGGAGCGCGTTGTTAGGTGAGTTGTGTGTGTTTTTTTTATTTATTTTTATTTGTTTTAATAAAGGAAAGAGGGGGCTATCTATAGGAGGGAAGGGGCCATTTATAAAGGAGGGGGGAGAGGTGGCCATCTATAAAGGGGGGCAAGAGAGGGGGACCTTCTAGAGGGGGGGTATCTATAAGGGGGGGGAGGGTGACCATCTATAAGGGGGGGGAAGAGGGGGACCATCTATAGGGGGGGGGACCATCTATAAGGGGGGGGGGAGGAGACCATCTATAAGGGGGGGAAGAGTGGGACCATCTATAGGGGGGGAGGGGACCATCTATAAGGGGGGGAAGAGGGGGACTATCTATAAGGGGGGGGGAGAGGGGGACTATCTATAAGGGGGGGGGGAGAGGGGGACTATCTATAAGGGAGGGGAGAGGGAACCATCTATAAGGGGGGGAAGAGGGGGATCATCTATAGGGGGGGAGGGGGCCATCTATAAGGGGGGAAAGAGGGGGACTATCTATAAGGGGGGGAGAGGGAACCATCTATAAGGGGGGGAAGAGGGGGATCATCTATAAGGGGGGAAAGAGGGGGATCATCTATAAGGGGTGGGGAAGAGGGGGGCCATCTATAAGGGGGGGGAGAGGGGGACCATCTATAAGGGGGGGAAGGGGCCATCTATAGGAGAGGGGGCCATCTATAGGAGGGTGGGAGAGGGGGCTATCTATAAGGGGGCAATATATAAGGGGGGGAAGGGGCCATCTATAAGGGGGGCATCTATAAGGGGGGCAACATAGGGGGAGAGGGGGCTTTCTATAAGAGGGGATATACAGAGGGGGCATCTATAAGGAGGCTACATAGTAGGAGGCATATACTATAAAGGGGGATACACAGAGTGGGGACCATCTATAAGGAGGCTACATAGTAGGAGGCATATACTATAAGGGGGGATACACAGAGTGGGGACCATCTATAAGGAGGCTACATATAGGGCATACACTATAAGGAGGTCACATAGTGTCAGGGTTACCCACTAAATGAGGCCAATACAGATGTGCAGTGTGTAGAGAGATTACGATGGTGTCAGAGTGAGGAGTCTAATATGTCTATCTGGCAGATTCTGTGGATTCGTGGCTCGGAGAAGTTCTCATAACGGCCCAGGGCAGATGGAGAAGAAGATGAAAAGGGAAGAACTCCGATCAGAGAAGACGTCCCCTGTGAGTCACCTGATGTAACTGCACTGTAATGTATATGATGTCTAGAGCCTGTGTGGAGCTGCGTCCACCTCTATATGACTGGATGCGGTGATACGTGTACAGTGGATGTTATTCAGTAGCAGCGGTGGTGTTAGTAGGTGGTGGTGTTAGTAGCAGCGTTGGTGTTAGTCAGTATGTGGTGGTGTTAGTCAGTATGTGGTGGTGTTAGTCAGTAGCAGCGGAGGTGTTAGTCAGTATGTGGTGGTGTTAGTCAGTAGCAGCGGAGGTGTTAGTCAGTATGTGGTGGTGTTAGTCAGTATGTGGTGGTGTTAGTCAGTAGCAGTGGTGGTGTTAGTCAGTATGTGGTAGAATTATTTGTTATTGCTATCTGGTACTATGTTTTATTGGTCTTAGTATACAGGATTTGGTCAGTAACAATATGGCGGTAATATGTGTGGTGATAATATTTTCTCTTCCTATCTCAAGATCGTTATTCGTAATATCTGTCTTGGTGTATATATATAATATACACATATACCAATAGCATCACTTGGTCGTGAAAGGAGGGGAGGGGGGCCCAAGTTGACCTCTCGCACCAGGGCCCAGGAGTCATTAGCTACGCCCCTGGCTGTAGCTGTACCTGAGGTGGTGACAGTGTGCTGTAGCTGTACCTGAGGTGGTGTCAGTGTGCTGTAGCTGTACCTGAGGTGGTGACAGTGTGCTGTAGCTGTACCTGAGGTGGTGTCAGTGTGCTGTAGCTGTACCTGAGTTAGTGACAGTGTGCTGTAGCTGTACCTGAGGAGGTGACAGTGTGCTGTAGCTGTACCTGAGGGGGTGACAGTGTGCTGTACCTGTACCTGAGGTGGTGACAGTGTGCTGTACCTGTACCTGAGTTAGTGACAGTGTGCTGTAGCTGTACCTGAGGTGGTGACAGTGTGCTGTACCTGTACCTGAGGTGGTGACAGTGTGCTGTAGCTGTACCTGAGGTGGTGACGGTGTGCTGTAGCTGTACCTGAGGTGGTGACAGTGTGCTGTAGCTGTACCTGAGGTAGTGACAGTGTGCTGTAGCTGTACCTGAGGAGGTGACAGTGCGCTGTAGCTGTACCTGAGGAGGTGACAGTGTGCTGTAGCTGGCAGTCCTTCAGTAAGCATGGTGACTTTTTGGTAAATTTCCATGCAGCGGATTATGTACAATCTTATGTCTCCTTCTGTACTGAAGAGTCACAGAGCAGTTGTTGGTGCCGCACTCCTCCCTCTTCATGAATAATCAATGCTGCCGGCCTCCTGCTCGCTCAGCTGTCAGATTGCAGATCAGTCCTCTGTAGGCAGGTTATGTCTGAAAGAAACACTCAGGTAAATAGATGTCTTTTTTTTCCTCATTATTTTATCATTTTTAAAGGAGAAGTCCGGCCAAAATAAATTTTTGATATGTTGTTACTTATGAAAAGTTATACAAATTTCTAATGTACATTAATTATGGGAAATGCACATATAGGGCTATTTCCCTTAATTTAGTAGATCAGGAAGATGCATCAGCGCGAACACCAGGATGCATTGGGAGCCGGTATATGAGAGCGGCGGCCAGGCGGGGAGTCAGCAGTGCTATAGGGGGGAAGGTATCCCGGAAGAAGGAGGAGGGGGGAGCGCTCCTGTGTACTGAGCGGCTCCCCCCTGCGCCCGGCGGCATAAGCAGTGGCATCAGCGGCGGCAGGCAAGTCATATCCATAACCCAGCTACAGCTCCCATCACCTGTTCATACTATAAGCAGATGATGGGAGCTGTAGTTCAGTGTATATAGTCCGGATCGGCAGGAATGCGGCGGATCGGCGGGCTTACTGTGATATCCTAATATATTGAATGAATACATTTATGCAATACTTTGGGGAGCAAGTACCCTTGCTCCCCAAAGTATTCCATAGATGTATTCATTCAATAAAGCATACTGTACACTACACTACACTACATTACTTTACATAAACATCTATAGACACAATAAAGTCCCATAGACTTCTATAAAGAGAGCGCCCACTGCTGGACACTCCATAGGAATTACACCTTTGGTCGTGACGTCACTGGATCTGAGAAAATTCTAACACTTCCTGATCTACTAAATTAAGGGAAATAGCAGTATATGTGCATTTCCCATAATTAATGTACATTAGAAATTTGAATAACTTTTCATAAGTAACAACATATCAAAAATTAATTTTGGCCGGACTTCTCCTTTAAGGCTATGTTCACACACAGTATTTTTGCTCAGTATTTTGGTCAGTATTTTGCAACCAAAACCAGGAGTGGATTGAAAACACAGAAAGGCTATGTTCTCACACTGTTAAAGTTGAGCAGATGGCCGTCACTTAATGGCAAATATTGGACGTTGTTTTAAAATAACAGTAATTGTTTGCTATAAAAGGACAACTCCAGCCAAAAGTATTTTTTAATATGTTATTACTTATGGAAAGTTAGACAAATTTCTAATGTACATTAATTATGGGAAATGCACATATACTGCTATTTCCCTTAATTAATAGATCCTGAAGTGTTAGAATTCTCTCAGGGACCTGATGAAGCCCTCGTGCGAGGAGCGGCCGGCGGCAGAGATGCAATGGGGATAGCACAGGTACTACTCCCACATCATCTGCTTATACTATGAGTACATAGTAGTACAGTGCATGTGTGGTGGTGGCGGTGAGGGGAGCGGACTGTTTGATGATGGCCCTTGTACTACTCCCCCATCATCTGCTCATACTATGAGCAGATGATGGGAGGAGTAGTACTGTGTATTTGGGTCCAGCACCGAGCAGGGAGGGAGGGGGGAGATAGTTAGATGCACAGGCACCTCTCTCTCTCCCTGCTCGGTGCCCTCCAAATATATTGATTGAATACATGTATGGAATACTTTGGGGAGAAGGACACTTTCCAGAAATGTATTCAATCAAAAACGCACTGTACATTACATTTTTACATACACATCCATTGAATCCATAGCGTGTCCAGCAGGGGGCGCACTATATATAGAAGTCAATGAGTACCATTGACTTCTATATATAGTGCGCCCCCTGCTGGACACTCCATAGGAATTACAACTGATTTGTGACGTCACGGTTCCTGAGAGAATTCTAACACTCCAGGATCTACTAAATTAAGGCAAATAGCAGTATATGTGCATTTCCCATAAATAATGTAAATTAGAAATTTGTCTAACTTTCCATAAGAAATAACATATTAAAAAATACTTTTGGACGGACTTCTCAGGTAGGGCCCGGGAGCTGACAGATTCCTTTTAATACTAAGCTTTTCTTTCACTAAATCGGTGTTGGTGCACACATGTGAACACTTAAAGGGGTACTCCCACAAAAAAATTCTTTTAAATCAACTGGTGTCAGAATGTTATATAGATTTCTGATTTACTATTATCTAAAAATCTCAGGATTTTCAGTACTTATCAGCTGCTGTATGTCCTGCAGGAAGTGGTGTATTCTCTCCAGTCTGACACAGTGCTCTCTGCTGCCACCTCTGTCCATGTCAGGAACGGTCCAGAGCAGCAGCATATCCTGATAGAAAACCTCTCCTGCTCTGGACAGTTACCCTTTTAATATAATTCCTAAAAAACAGTCTCTGCGAATACTCTTTTAGGCTGGGTTCACACTACGTATATTTCAGTCAGTATTGTGGTCCTCATAGCAACCAAAACCAGGAGTGGATTGAAAACACAGAAAGGATCTGATCACACAATGATGAAATTGAGTGGATGGCCGCCATATAACGGTAAATAACGGCCATTATTTCAATATAACAGCCGTTGTTTTAAAATAACAACAAATATTTGCCATTAAATGGCGGCCATCCACTCAATTTCATCATTGTGTGAACAGAGCCTTTCTGTGTTTTCAATCCA
Source organism: Dendropsophus ebraccatus (assembly GCF_027789765.1). Taxonomy (NCBI): domain Eukaryota; kingdom Metazoa; phylum Chordata; class Amphibia; order Anura; family Hylidae; genus Dendropsophus; species Dendropsophus ebraccatus. The sequence goes on along the minus strand of NC_091461.1, from coordinate 124,547,058 downwards.
CTCCTGGTTTTGGTTGCAATTTAAGGACCACAATACTGACTGAAATATACGTAGTGTGAACCCAGCCTAAGAGTGTAATAGTTTCGAAGCAGAATGCGACCATTAGCTCCATGCGGTATAACACAATAAAAGTTCCCACAACTTACACACCCGTCATTATGTGAGTCTTATGTTCCTTCTGTAACATGATTTACCAGGCTGCAATCTGCTGGCGTGTTATAAATAAATGATCAGCGTTTTACTGATCCCCCCCGGTGGCGTCTCCTTCTGCAGGGGGTAGCAGGACTTTTTATTAACCCCCCCCCCCCCCCCCGGTGGCGTCTCCTTCTGCAGGGGGGTAGCAGGACTTTTTATTAACCCCCCCCCCGGTGTCGTCTCCTTCTGCAGGGGGGTAGCAGGACTTTTTACTAACACCCCCCCCCCCCCTCGGTGGCGTCTCCTTCTGCAGGGGGTAGCAGGACTTTTTATTAACCCCCCCCGGTGGCGTCTCTTCTGCAGGGGGGTAGCAGGACTTTTTATTAACCCCCCCCCCCCCTGATGTCGTCTCCTTCTGCAGGGGGGTAGCAGGACTTTTTACTAACCCCCCCCTCTCGGTGGCGTCTCCTTCTGCAGGGGGGTAGCAGGACTCTTTATTGCTTTGTCTGTGACAGAATCAGCCGCTCGCGCCCTCCTCACCATCGCCTCTCAGCTATTTTGAGCCTGCGTGTTTGGACAGCTCTTCTTTGGCCGGAGCGCGCCGACTGTTTCACTTAATGATCTCTTAGTACTTAGTCCAGACATTGGACAAAACATGGCAGCTCCATACATCCTAACCCCAGACTCCACCTCAGAAGCCATCAAGTCTCTATGGGCTGTGAGTAATGCAGAACAGATCATACACGTAAATGAGGGGGGCCGGGGGGGCGCTACAAAGAGTAATCCGGCCAGTAACCAGAGGACGGGGGACGGGAAGAGTGTGCCGCCGGGATATAGGGAGAGGCGGGAGCCAGGTGGAAATAAAAAGAAGGGTTAGAAGTAACAACTAACAAAGTATCAGCCGAGCGGGTCAAGATAGATGACAACAAAACTCTACACGAGCCGTGTGCTCGAAACGCGTCATCCTCGCACAGATAAAGAGCCGTGTGCTCGAAACGCGTCATCCTCGCACAGATAAAGAGCCATATGCTCGAAATGCATCATCCTCACACCGATAAAGAGCTGTGTGCTCAAAACGCAACATCCTCACATAGATAAAGAGCCGTGTGCTCAAAATGCGTCATCCTCACACAGATAAAGAGCCGTGTGCTCGAAACGCGTCATTCTCAAAGAGCTGTGTGCTCGAAATGCGTCATCCTCACAAGATAAAGAGCTGTGTGCTCGAAACGCGTCATCCTCACACTAAGAGCTGTGTGCTCGAAATGCGGCATCCTCACACAGATAGAGCCGTGTGCTCGAAACTCTTCATCCTCAAAGAGCTGTGTGCTCGAAACGCGTCATCCTCACAAGATAAAAAGGTGTGTGCTCGAAACGCGTCATCCTCACACAGATAAAGAGTCATGTGCTCGAAATGCGTCATCCTCGCACAGATAAAGAGCCGTTTGCTCCAAAGCGTCATCCTTACACAGAGAAAAAGGGGTGTGCCCGAAATGCATCATCCTCACACAGATAAAGAGTCATGTGCTCAGAATACTTCACCCTCGCACAAATAGAGAAACATATCCTGAACATCTGACATTCAGTAGGGAACACTTCTCCCGGTCTCCAGCTTCAGATCATCAAGGTTGCTCCACCTGTCACCTGCTGCACATCTCTTCTGCTCATTGGAGCTTCTCACAGTGGCCGCCTACGAGCACCCCCCCCCCCCCCCCCCCCCCCTCAGCAGGCCCCTATGGCGTTACACTTGGGTACTTTACACTGGTACCAAACTACTCTGCCCTTTCTAAGGTCATGTGCAGTGCAATAGTGACTGCATCTCACAAAACATGTCCTGCAGGAAGTGGTGTATTCTCTCCTGTCTTCCAGTACTTATCAGCTGCTGTATGTCCAGCAGGAAGTGGTGTATTCTCTCCAGTCTGACACAGTGCTCTCTGCTGCCACCTCTGTCCATGTCAGGAACTGTCCAGAGCAGGAGAGGTTTTCTATGGGGATTTGCTGCTGCTCTGGACAGTTCCTGACATGGAGGACTGGAGATTTTTTAATAGAAGTAAATTACAAATCTCTGGCACTAGTTGAGTTGGGAGAAAAAAACATTTTATGTGAACAACCCCTTTAATAGAAAGTCTATGGGACCCTCTTCTTCCTGCCTACACAGTGGGGGGGACCCAGCGCTCGGCCTTATGCTTCTTACTTTTCTTTTTTTATGGATCATTAAAGGGTCTCAAGACCCAGATCCCCAACAATCAAAACAATCGAAAGTTACTACATCATTAAAAACGTTTTAAGCATTTTTGCTAAATATTTAGAGCGATGGAGCCGATTGTTGTTGGGAGCAGCTGCATCATCCCGACAGACGGGGATATTATCGGGGGAATTATCTCGACTTGTATGGAAGAAAGTGCAACAGAACGGTTAAAGCTGAGCCCCGCTATAACATGGGCGTCCTCTGAACCCTGGACCTCTAGATGTTCTCCGAGCCGACAATGAATGGGTTATAGAAACAATACTAACAATGTAAAATATATATACACACACATAAAAAACTTTATAGACAAGTAAAGAACGCGGAGAAAGCTGAGAGGTGGCGTCGTGGCCAGGATTTTTTTCTTTTCTGAGAACAATGTTGCTTGGCAGGACGGGTGATTTTTCTCATGGCACCAAACCAGAGAAGGAGCTGAAGGCAGAAAACAAATATGAGATGAAATATGGCAAAGATTTGGCAACATCCCGCAGGATAAACTCAAGACAGAAGGAATGGAGAGAGAATACACGAGTGCCGGAGAGAGAAAACAAAGGTTTGGCACCAACGTTACAATCAAGAATTCAAGGTTAACGTTGTCGTTCTGGAGGTTACAGGGGGGGGGGGGGGGGGGAGACCACCCAGCTTAACCCCTTCTTCCCCTTCTTGCCTGAGTTTTGGCAGGAGGCCTCCCATTGCTGTTCTTTAGGTCATTCGTTCCCCCGTCTCCCTTCCCACTGACGACAATGCGACTTCTTAGCACCCTGGACAGCTCCTCTTATTGCACCTACGTTGACTTCCGTGCACTCACCTGTGCTCTCCTTGTGTTTGTGCTGTAACACGGAATCCAAACCGCTTTGTCCAGATCCAGCGCAACCTTGGAGCACATCAGCTCCATCCGCACCAAACATCCCTAGAATGTAGATTGCAGACCACAAAATTACTAGGATTTGTTTCTTTATGATACCCCCAGAGCCTGAGCCAAGACTAGCAGAGCCGCCATCTTAGGGTCATTTACTGAGATCTGTGTCTCCCGCACGTGATGGAAGGATCATATTGCTCCAGCCTTATATTCAGCCAATCTTCTCCTCTTATACTTCATTGAATTTGGTGCTAAGGGCTCTACTTTATTTCAGAAATGATACGAGAGTATTGTGTATAATACTGGGGGGTGTCCGAGCTCTTGTTGCTTTTATTAGCTCATATGCAGATTAAAGAAGCTCCAAGTATGAGCAGCCCCCCTAAAAAAAAGGCCCCCAATAATAACAATCCCCCTGTAATAACAGTCCCCCTATAATAACAGGTCCCCTATAATAACATGTTTCCTATAATAACATGTTTCCTATAATAACATGTTTCCTATAATAACAGTCCCCTATAATAACAGGTCCCCTATAATAACATGTTTCCTATAATAACATGTTTCCTATAATAACAGTCCCCTATAATAACAGGTCCCCTATAATAACATGTTTCCTATAATAACATGTTTCCTATAATAACAGTCCCCTATAATAACAGTCCCCCTATAATAACATGTTTCCTATAATAACAGTCCCCTATAATAACAGGTCCCCTATAATAGCAGGTCCCCTATAATAACAGGTCCCCTATAATAACAGTCCCCTATAATAACAGGTCCCCTATAATAACATGTTTCCTATAATAACAGGTCCCCTATAATAACAGTCCCCCTATAATAACATGTTTCCTATAATAACAGGTCCCTTATAATAACAGTCCCCCTATAATAACAGGTTTCCTATAACAGGTCCCCTATAATAAAAGCCCCCTATAATAACAGGTCCCCCTATAATAACAGGTCCCCTATAATAACAGCCCCCCTATAATAACAGGTCCCCCTATAATAACAGGTTTCCTATAACAGGTCCCCTATAATAAAAGCTACCTATAATAACAGGTCCCCTATAATAACAGCCCCCCTATAATAACAGGTCCCCCTATAATAACAGCCCCCCTATAATAACAGGTCCCCTATAATAACAGCCCCCCTATAATAACAGGTCCCCCTATAATAACAGCCCCCCTATAATAACAGGTCCCCTATAATAACAGGCCCCCTTATAATAACAGGTTTCCTATAACAGGTCCCCTATAATAAAAGCCCCCTATAATAATAGGTCCCCCTATAATAACAGGTTTCCTATAATAACAGTCCCCCTATAATAACAGGTCCCCCTCTATTAAAATGCCCCCTATAATAACAGACTCCCTATGATAACACCCCCTAAGCTGATTGTTGGTGGTATCAGTGAGCAGCAGGTTACTTTTTTCTACACATTTTCTACACCTTAGATCAGCAGATCTCACTAAAATGGTCAGGTTTAACTGACATAGGTTGCTATCCTAACTGGGATATGCTATAGATGGAACGCCAGCCACTATGAGCCTGGGATCACTCGGACAATGTGGCCGTCTCTATAGATAGAATGCAGCCATACTCTCATGGATGGGATTTCTGACAGCGGCCATGTTTGTTACACAGCTGTGTAGTCAATTGTCCATCAGGAGTTTTATTACTAACACTAGTGATATAACAACCCTGTAGGAAGTCTCCGAGTATGACGCACAGTGACAGGACAGATTCACCTCTGTAATATCTCTCTCCTTACTAGGGTCCAGGTCTGTATATACATATGGCAGGATGACATCCGGTCACTGGAGTTTGGAGAAGCTGCACGGGCGGTGATGGTTCCAGTAATGGCTGCACAGATAGGATGACGCCTGGTAACGTCGGCATCACCGGCTTTTCTCCACCAGTCTCTTACTTATCTTTTTTGCTTCTCAGGTTATATGTTCAGTGTACGGGTTAGGAAGTATATGGCAGATTTGGGCTATGTGATACATTACCAATATAATCCAGCCCTATAACTGTTCTCTTCTTATCCAGAACCTAACAAGAAAGGTTGTGCCCCCCCCCCCCCCATTCAGAGACTGCCCGGCTTTCAGCTATCATGGAGTTTGATGGGTCACATCTACATCAGTGGCCGGATGTGACCACCTCAACGGGGGCAATGTGGGTGAAGGGAGCGGTGAGTATCCCAAAGCTCAGACCCAACACTAACACAATATTATTCATATGTCCTAGGTGACTCGGTTCAGATATTTTCTTTAATGTTAATAAAAAAACTAATTCTTAATTTTATTTCATTGTAAGTTTGTTTTTTGTTTTTTTTATTTTATTTTCAGACCTGCATAGAAGACCAAGGCAAAAGTAAAGGGTCCAGGTACAGAGATCCCCTGAGCCCATTAATAGGGAACCATCACTACAACCAATATGGGAATCGGTCTTCTCGGGATCTGAATGGCGCCCTAAGGTTATTCGGGCGAGATCCTCATTCTCGGAGGTCTTATCCAGACTTTGTATGTTTCCCAGTTGTGTCTATGGCCCAGGGCGAGTATTGTTGGATGTAATTGCCTCCAATGTGTTGCACACAGGTCACTGCTGTGATCGCGGCTGTTCAGGACCATGGACAGTGCGTCTCTCTGAAGTGGTGTGTAGGCTTTTGTAGGCTGTAAATCTCCGTCCGTGGCTCACGCTTAGTGCAGCCACTTCATCTGCTAAAGTCGTTCCTCCACATCGTAGCCGTTCTATCGGGAACACATAGATGGGAAGAGCATGAAGATACAAGCCAGGCTGAGGATACTATGGTGATGTGAGGTGGTATTCTATGAGATGACCTAGGCACCTCCGGCCCGCTGTATATATATGTATATATAAGGTGCTTGTCTAACAGTGTGGATGCAATTATGGAGATTTTTTGCACGTTTTATATATTGGATACAGCTCTCTAAGTGGAGTCATTGTACTTACCTGTCATATCCGTACCTAACTACTATATACACCCTTCTGCTTCATGGAGGTCTTGTATATTGACTGTTCTGCACTTTCGATGCTTTTCCCGACCTGTTTAGTTACTGAGATAATTTTTGTATTTCCATATTTATATTTTCTTTGACAAATATTTTAGTGGGTTTTTCCATTGGTAAAGTATTACAGGTAGATCGCGTATAGTACAGGTGACGTGTCAGCTTACAACAAAAACAACAACAGTTAAACAAATTCCAGTCCCTCATTATTAGCGGACTCCTTGGTGGTCCTAATAGCGGAGTACGCCTTCAGAGTCCCTCATTATTAGCGGACTCCGTGGTGGTCCTAATAGCGGAGTACACCTTCAGAGTCCCTCATTATTAGCGGACTCCGTGGTGGTCCTAATAGCGGAGTACGCCTTCAGAGTCCCTCATTATTAGCGGACTCCGTGGTGGTCCTAATAGTGGAGTACGCCTTCAGAGTCCCTCATTATTAGCTGACTCCATGGTGGTCCTAATAGTGGAGTACACCTTCAGAGTCCCTCATTATTAGCGGACTCCATGGTGGTCCTAATAGCGGAGTACGCCTTCAGAGTCCCTCATTATTAGCGGACTCCATGGTGGTCCTAATAGCGGAGTACGCCTTCAGAGTCCCTCATTATTAGCGGACTCCTTGGTGGTCCTAATAGCGGAGTACGCCTTCAGAGTCCCTCATTATTAGCGGACTCCATGGTGGTCCTAATAGCGGAGTACGCCTTCAGAGTCCCTCATTATTAGCGGACTCCATGGTGGTCCTAATAGTGGAGTACACCTTCAGAGTCCCTCATTATTAGCGGACTCCATGGTGGTCCTAATAGCGGAGTACACCTTCAGAGTCCCTCATTATTAGCGGACTCCGTGGTGGTCCTAATAGCGGAGTACACCTTCAGAGTCCCTCATTATTAGCGGACTCCATGGTGGTCCTAATAGCGGAGTACACCTTCAGAGTCCCTCATTATTAGCGGACTCCATGGTGGTCCTAATAGCGGAGTACACCTTCAGAGTCCCTCATTATTAGCGGACTCCATGGTGGTCCTAATAGCGGAGTACGCCTTCAGAGTCCCTCATTATTAGCGGACTTCATGGAAAATGTTCTATGGGTCGGAGCAAGAAACCATTCAAACCATTTTGCCCATTTCGATACCTTGTTCAGTCCCTAAGTGTTTTATCACACAAATGTGGTGGAATGAGAATTCCCTATGCAGTATACAGGAGTTGGGGGTCTCCCTGAGGTCGGGCAGAGAATGGAGCCTGTATTATACAGACATATATTTAGGAATATATTGGTTATTCTTAATTGTATTATAGAGAGGAGCCCTGAGGAGACTACAGTCTGTGAGGAGATGTCTGTGAGGAGACTACAGCCTGTGAGGAGATGTCTGTGAGGAGACTGCAGCCTGTGAGGAGATGTCTGTGAGGAGACTGCAGCCTGTGAGGAGATGTCTGTGAGGAGACTACAGCCTGTGAGGAGATGTCTGTGAGGGGACTACAGCCTATGAAGAGATGTCTGTGAGGAGACTACAGCCTGAGAGGAGATGTCTGTGAGGAGATGTCTGTGAGGAGATGTCTGTGAGGAGACTGCAGCCTGAGAGGAGATGTCTGTGAGGAGATGTCTGTGAGGAGACTGCAGCCTGTGAGGAGATGTCTGTGAGGAGACTACAGCCTGTGAGGAGATGTCTGTGAGGAGATGTCTGTGAGGAGACTGCAGCCTGTGAGGAGATGTCTGTGAGGAGACTACAGCCTGTGAGGAGATGTCTGTGAGGAGATGCCTGTGAGGAGATGTCTGTGAGGAGATTCTTAGGAGGCAGCTAACAAGCACTGTGTCAGTGTGACAGATGGCAGGTATGAAGCTCACTTATTCTTATTATTGACCAGAGAGCGAGCCTGATCATCGTCACTTACTAGGTTGTTGAAAACCTGACAATAGTAAATGAGGCCCATTGCCTTGCAGGGTAAAATTAAAAAAATTAGCAAACTTACAAAAACCAACTAAACCGCACTCACCTCACCAATCCTCCTGCGATGTCCAGGTCCCCCTCCCCCTGCTCTTACAATCACAGGCCATGGCAATGACCCAGGCAGCCATTGGCTCAACAGGCTTTCCTTGTGCTGAATCCAGGAGGGACTACATTCAGGGTTTATATCATCATACCACCAGACAGATAGTTTACTTGCGCTGGTTCCATTGAGTTCAATGGCTGGAACATAGTCTATTAGTGACTGTATTTGGTCTACATCAGAACATATGTTATGATATTGTGACATCTGCTGCTCTTTTGAGTCTCGTAAAATAATATATATTCCAAAATGGAGAATATTGTCTATTAGGTTACATTCAATGTACAGACTTGGTGCAGGTAATAATCTACTATCTATCTATCTATCTATCTATCTATCTATCTATCTATCTATCTATCTCCTATCTATCTCCTATCTATCTATCTCCTATCTATCTATCTCTCTATCTCCTATCTATCTCCTATCTATCTATCTATCTATCTATCTCCTATCTATCTATCTATCTCCTATCTATCTCCTATCTATCTATCTCCTATCTATCTATCTATCTATCTATCTATCTATCTATCTATCTATCTATCTCCTATCTATCTATCTATCTATCTATCTCCTATCTATCTATCTCCTATCTATCTATCTATCTCCTATCTATCTATCTATCTATCTATCTATCTATCTATCTATCTCCTATCTATCTATCTATCTATCTATCTATCTATCTATCTCCTATCTATCTCCTATCTATCTATCTACCTATCTCCTATCTATCTATCTATCTATCTATCTATCTATCTCCTATCTATCTATCTATCTATCTATCTATCTATCTATCTATCTATCTCCTATCTATCTATCTCCTATCTATCTATCTATCTCCTATCTATCTATCTATCTATCTATCTATCTATCTATCTATCTCCTATCTATCTATCTATCTATCTATCTATCTATCTATCTATCTATCTCCTATCTATCTCCTATCTATCTATCTACCTATCTCCTATCTATCTATCTATCTATCTATCTATCTCCTATCTATCTATCTATCTATCTATCTATCTATCTCCTATCTATCTATCTCCTATCTATCTATCTCCTATCTATCTATCTATCTATCTCCTATCTATCTATATATCTATCTATCTATCTCCTATCTATCTATCTCCTATCTCCTATCTATCTATCTCCTATCTATCTATCTATCTATCTCCTATCTATCTATCTATCTATCTATCTATCTATCTATCTATCTATCTATCTCCTATCTATCTATCTATCTATCTATCTATCTCCTATCTATCTATCTCCTATCTATCTATCTATCTATCTATCTATCTATCTATCTATCTCCTATCTATCTCCTATCTATCTATCTATCTATCTATCTATCACCTATCTATCTCCTATCTATCTATCTATCTATCTCCTATCTATCTATCTATCTATCTATCTATCTATCTATCTATCTATCTATCTATCTCCTATCTATCTATCTCCTATCTATCTCCTATCTATCTATCTCCTATCTATCTATCTATCTCCTATCTATCTATCTCCTATCTATCTATCTATCTATCTATCTATCTATCTATCTATCTATCTATCTCCTATCTATCTATCTATCTATTTATCTTCTATCTATCTATCTATCTATCTCCTATCTATCTATCTATCTATCTATCTATCTCCTATCTATCTATCTATCTATCTCCTATCTATCTATCTATCTATCTATCTATCTATCTATCTATCTCCTATCTATCTCCTATCTATCTATCTCCTATCTATCTATCTATCTATCTATCTATCTATCTCCTATCTATCTCCTATCTATCTCCTATCTATCTATCTCCTATCTATCTATCTATCTATCTATCTATCTATCTATCTATCTATCTATCTCCTATCTATCTCCTATCTATCTATCTATCTCCTATCTATCTATCTCCTATCTATCTCATATCTATCTATCTATCTATCTATCTATCTATCTATCTCCTATCTCCTATCTATCTATCTCCTATCTATCTATCTATCTCCTATCTATCTATCTATCTATCTATCTATCTATCTATCTATCTATCTATCTATCTCCTATCTATCTATCTATCTATCTATCTATCTATCTATCTATCTCCTATCTATCTATCTCCTATCTATCTATCTATCTATCTATCTATCTATCTCCTATCTATCTCCTATCTATCTATCTATCTATCTATCTATCACCTATCTATCTCCTACCTATCTATCTATCTATCTATCTATCTATCTATCTCCTATCTATCTATCTCCTATCTATCTCCTATCTATCTATCTCCTATCTATCTATCTATCTCCTATCTATCTATCTCCTATCTATCTATCTATCTATCTATCTATCTATCTATCTATCTATCTCCTATCTATCTATCTATCTATTTATCTTCTATCTATCTATCTATCTATCTCCTATCTATCTATCTATCTATCTATCTATCTCCTATCTATCTATCTATCTATCTCCTATCTATCTATCTATCTATCTATCTATCTATCTCCTATCTATCTCCTATCTATCTATCTCCTATCTATCTATCTATCTATCTATCTCCTATCTATCTCCTATCTATCTCCTATCTATCTATCTCCTATCTATCTATCTATCTATCTATCTATCTATCTATCTATCTATCTCCTATCTATCTATCTATCTATCTATCTATCTATCTATCTATCTATCTATCTCCTATCTATCTCATATCTATCTATCTATCTATCTATCTATCTCCTATCTATCTATCTATCTATCTCCTATCTATCTATCTCCTATCTATCTCCTATCTATCTATCTATCTATCTATCTATCTATCTATCTATCTATCTATCTATCTATTTTATATTCTATCTATCTATCTATCTATCTATCTATCTATCTATCCATCTATCTATCTATTTCCATGTGTACCAACAATGTAGACTCCTTATCAAGGGTGAAGGTACCAATAGCAATGATAATGATTAGTGAATGAGGGTCCCTTTGTGAGACACCCCCAACCCACTGGGATCATCTTGATATTATATATACACTACCGTTCAAAAGTTTGGGGTCACATTGAAATGTCCTTATTTTTGAAGGAAAAGCGCTGTACTTAGCAATGAAGATAACTTTAAACTAGTCCTAACTTTAAACAAATCCACTCTATACATTGCTAATGTGGTAAATGACTATTCTAGCTGCAAATATCCGGTGTTTGGTGCAATATCTACATGGGTGTATAGAGGCCCATTTCCAGCAACTATCACTCCAGTCTTCTAATGGTACAATGTGTTTGCTCATTGGCTCAGATGATTAGAAAACCCTTGTGCAATCATGTTCACACATCTGAAAACAGTCTAGCTCGTTACAGAAGCTACAAAACTGACCTTCCTTTGAGCAGATTGTGTTTCTGGAGCATCACATTTGTGGGGTCAATTAAATGCTCAAAATGGCCAGAAAAAGAGAACTTTCATCTGAAACTCGACATTCTATTCTTCTTCTTAGAAATGAAGGATATTCCATGCCAGAAATTGCTAAGAAATTGAAGATTTCCTACAACGGTGTGTACTACTCCCTTCAGAGGACAGCACAAACAGGCTCTAACCAGAGTAGAAAAAGAAGTGGGAGGCCGCGTTGCAAAACTAAGCAAGAAGATCAGCACATTAGAGTCTCTAGTTTGAGAAACAGACGCCTCACAGGTCCCCAACTGGCATCTTCATTACATAGTAGCCGCAAAACACCAGTGTCACCATTTACAGGGAAGAGGCGGCTGCCGGATTTTGGGCTTCAGGGCAGAGTGGCAAAGAAAAAGCCATATCTGAGACTTGCCAATAAAAGAAAAAGATTAAGATGGGCAAAAGAACACAGAGATTGGACAGAGGAAGACGGGAAAAAAGTGTTGTGGACGATGGATGAATCCAAGTTTGAGGTGTTTGGATGACAAAGAAGAAGGTTTGTGAGACGCAGAAGAAATGAGAAGATGCTGGAAGAATGCCTGACGCCATCTGTTATACATGGTGGAGGTCAAGTGATGGTCTGGGGTTGGTGCTGGTAAGGGGGGAGATTTGTACAGGGTAAAAGGGATTGTGAATAAGGAAGGCCATCACTCTGCACCGCCATGCCATACCCAGTGGGCAGCGCTCGGTTGGAGCCAATTTCATCCTACAACAGAACAATGACCCTAAACACCTCCAAATTGTGCAAGAACTATTTCCAGCAGAAGCAGCAGCTGGTATTCTATCATAGGTAATGGAGTGGCCAGCGCAGTCACCAGATCACCATCCCATTGTGGGAGCAGCTGGACCGTATGGTACGCCAGAAGTGCCCATCCAACCAATCCAACTTGTGGGAGCTGCTTCTAGAAGCGTGGGGGGCAATTTCTCCAGCTTACCCCAACAGATTAATAGCTAGAATGCCAAAGGTGGGCAATGCTGGAATTGCTGCAAAAGGGGGATTCTGGGACGGAAGCAAAGTGTGATGGAAGAACAATGTTATTTCACATACAAATCAGTATTTCTAACCTTGTCAATGTCTTGTCTCTATTTTCTATTCATTTCACAACGTATGGGGGTGAAGAAGTGTGACTTTTCATGGAAAACACTAAATTGTTTGGGTATCTGGTTATTCCCGTGTTTTGAGACTCGCAACTGAGGCTCCACGGACCCCTTCTTTGCATATTCAAATTTTGTAGGGGACAATCAGTGGAGACTTGTAAATGAGTACTCCACCTGTATCACACCGGTATTCTTAGATACTGTATCACACCTGTAGTCTTAGATACTGTATCCCACCTAGGACCTATACCTCCAGCATTAACATTGTACTTGTTGAGTTACGGTCATCATCAATTTTCTTCAATCTTTTCTTATTCATCTTCATAAACCACGATTTCCATTTGAGGAAAGTAACCTCCCTACTTCAGCTATGGATGGACTATTAGCGGCTTTTTCATATGTCACAAAGTAAAATACGAGGTAGATCTGATGAAAAAGGACAAATCTTTGTTCTGACGATGTCTCTTTGGCCGGTTTGGCAGGTGAGGAACTCTGATAAATGTTCTCCTTAATGTGAGTGACGTCACCGCTCCCTAATTTGTCTCGTTCCTTCACAGTACATAGAACCTTCAATACCATTAGCTGAAAGACGCATTAAGAAAGGGCAACGAGAAGAAATTCAAAGTGACATCTCCAATGTCGCCTAAGAGCCAAAACCCATTCTGATAGTTTGACGAATGTCTTCAAAGCAAAGAATCTTAATCTAATGTTTTAAGAGACTTAATGAAGAAGGCATTAAACTCCGCAAACTCCTTCCCTACCGAAATACCATTCTAGAAGATTCCCATAACGGATGAGGCTCGTTGGTGGGAACGTTACTATGAACCTTAATAGAAACAGACTAAATGGCAATTAAGAATGTTATTATGTGACGGAAGACCTGGATCCCGTCTGATGCCAAGGAGGCATGACCAACCCTCCAAGAGTTAACATTACAGCAGTTTCCATTAAAGGTTTCCGGAACACTTAAGAGGAAGAAATATATTTATACAGAACCCTGAAGAATTAATTGATGGAGAAAGGAGCTTTTATAAAGCAGATTTAGAACGTGCCTGACTCCACTCAGTTCTCTGGATACGAGCCGCGTCCACATGGGGCAGCTTATATAACTCTCTGGTTTGGATGAAACAATAAAATGAAACACTAAAACGTTCCGTCTACCTCTGGGGTCTGAAGTGCAGAGTGCTTTAAATCCCATTTGCCTCCCTTTTCATGAAACATATTACATAATAGTTGGAGGTCAGCTGCACGGATGAGCTCAGACTTAGCGCATGCTGGAGATTAGTTCATAACACCCATGACTCTCCAGTGCTATTATTCTACAATTACTAACTAACCAATAAATAGAAGTCTGTACAGGGCTCCTGTATTCATGGACATCACTGTAGATTTAGTAGCATCTTCTATGGAGTCCAGAGGATGAGGGGCTCACCAAGCAGGAGATCACTGGTTGTGAATTTCTGCCGCCATACACACTGCATAAGTGTTGTCCAAAGTGGCTGATTTCACCAGTGTATGGGTATAGTGGCCCCTGATGCATCAGTGTATGAGTATAGTAGCCCCCGATGCATCAGTATATGGTATAGTGGCCCCCGATGCATCAGTGTATGGGTATAGTGCCCCCGATGCATCAGTGTATGGGTATAGTGGCCCCTGATGCATCAGTGTATGGGTATAGTGGCCCCTGATGCATCAGTGCATGGGTATAGAGGCCTCTGATGCATCAGTGTATGGGTATAGTGGCCCCTGATGCATCAGTGTATGGGTATAGTGGCCCCTGATGCATCAGTGTATGGGTATAGTGGCCCCTGATGCATCAGTGTATGGGTATAGTTGCCCCTGATGCATCAGTGTATTGGTATAGTGGCCCCTGATGCATCAGTGTATGGGTATAGTGGCCCCTGATGCATCAGTGTATGGGTATAGTGGCCCCTGATGCATCAGTGTATGGGTATAGTTGCCCCTGATGCATCAGTGTATGGGTATAGTGGCCCCTGATGCATCAGTGTATGGGTATAGTGGCCCCTGATGCATCAGTGTAAGGGTATAGTGGCCCCTGATGCATCAGTGTATGGGTATAGAGGCCTCTGATGCATCAGTGTAAGGGTATAGTGGCCCCTGATGCATCAGTGTATGGGTATAGTGGCCCCTGATGCATCAGTGTATGGTTATAGAGGCCTCTGATGCATCAGTGTAAGGGTATAGTAGCCCCTGATGCATCAGTGTATGGGTATAGTGTCCCCTGATGCATCAGTGTATGAGTATAGTAGCCCCCGATGCATCAGTGTATGGTATAGTGGCCCCCGATGCATCAGTGTATGGGTATAGTGCCCCCGATGCATCAGTGTATGGTATAGTGGCCCCTGATGCATCAGTGTATGGGTATAGTGGCCCCTGATGCATCAGTGTATGGGTATAGTGGCCCCTGATGCATCAGTGTATGGGTATAGTGGCCCCTGATGCATCAGTGCATGGGTATAGAGGCCTCTGATGCATCAGTGTATGGGTATAGTGGCCCCTGATGCATCAGTGTATGGGTATAGTGGCCTCTGATGCACCAGTGTATGGGTATAGTGGCCCCTGATGCATCAGTGTATGGGTATAGTGGCCCCCGATGCATCAGTGTATGGGTATAGTGGCCCCTGATGCATCAGTGTATGGGTATAGTGGCCCCTGATGCATCAGTGTATGGGTATAGTGGCCCCTGATGCATCAGTGTAAGGGTATAGTGGCCCCTGATGCATCAGTGTATGGGTATAGAGGCCTCTGATGCATCAATGTAAGGGTATAGTGGCCCCTGATGCATCAGTGTATGGGTATAGAGGCCCCTGATGCATCAGTGTAAGGGTATAGTGGCCCCTGATGCATCAGTGTATGGGTATAGTGGCCCCTGATGCATCAGTGTATGGTTATAGAGGCCTCTGATGCATCAGTGTAAGGGTATAGTGGCCCCTGATGCATCAGTGTATGGGTATAGTGGCCCCTGAAGCATCAGTGTATGGGTATAGTGGCCCCTGATACATCAGTGTATGGGTATAGTGGCCCCTGATGCATCAGTGTATGGGTATAGAGGCCTCTGATGCATCAGTGTATGGGTATAGTGGCCCCTGATGCATCAGTGTATGGGTATAGTGGCCCCTGATGCATCAGTGTATGGGTATAGTGGCCCCTGATGCATCAGTGTATGGGTATAGTTGCCCCTGATGCATCAGTGTATGGGTATAGTGGCCCCTGATGCATCAGTGTATGGGTATAGTGGCCCCTGATGCATCAGTGTAAGGGTATAGTGGCCCCTGATGCATCAGTGTATGGGTATAGTGGCCCCTGATGCATCAGTGTATGGGTATAGTGGCCCCTGATGCATCAGTGTAAGGGTATAGTGGCCCCTGATGCATCAGTGTATGGGTATAGTGGCCCCTGAAGCATCAGTGTATGGGTATAGTGGCCCCTGATACATCAGTGTATGGGTATAGTGGCCCCTGATGCATCAGTGTATGGGTATAGAGGCCTCTGATGCATCAGTGTATAGGTATAGTGGCCCCTGATGCATCAGTGTATGGGTATAGTGGCCCCCGGTCCATCAGTGTATGGGTATAGTGGCCCCTGATGCATCAGTGTATGGGTATAGTGGCCCCCGATGCATCAGTGTATGGGTATAGTGGCCCCCGATGCATCAGGGTATGGGTATAGTGGCCCCTGATGCATTAGTATATGGGTATAGTGGCCCCTGATGCATCAGTGTATGGGTATAGTGGCCCCTGATGCATTAGTATATGGGTATAGTGGCCCCTGATGCATCAGTGTATGGGTATAGTGGCCCCTGATGCATCAGTGTATGGGTATAGTGGCCCCTGATGCATCAGTGTATGGGTATAGTGGCCCCTGATGCATCAGTGTATGGGTATAGAGGCCTCTGATGCATCAGTGTATGGGTATAGTGGCCCCCGGTCCATCAGTGTATGGGTATAGTAGCCCCTGATGCATCAGTGTATGGGTATAGTGGCCCCTGATGCATTAGTATATGGGTATAGTGGCCCCTGATGCATCAGTATATGGGTATAGTGGCCCCTGATGCATTAGTATATGGGTATAGTGGCCCCTGATGCATCAGTGTATGGGTATAGTGGCCCCTGATGCATCAGTGTATGGGTATAGTAGCCCCTGATGCATCAGTGTATGGGTATAGTGGCCCCTGATGCATCAGTGTATGGGTATAGAGGCCTCTGATGCATCAGTGTATGGGTATAGTGGCCCCCGGTCCATCAGTGTATGGGTATAGTGGCCCCTGATGCATCAGTGTATGGGTATAGTGGCCCCTGATGCATTAGTGTATGGGTATAGTGGCCCCTGATGCATCAGTGTATGGGTATAGTGGCCCCTGATGCATTAGTATATGGGTATAGTGGCCCCTGATGCATCAGTGTATGGGTATAGTAGCCCCTGATGCATCAGTGTATGGGTATAGTGGCCCCTGATGCATCAGTGTATGGGTATAGTGGCCCCTGATGCATCAGTGTATGGGTATAGTAGCCCCTGATGCATCAGTGTATGGGTATAGTGGCCCCTGATGCATCAGTGTATGGGTATAGTGGCCCCCGATCCATCAGTGTATGGGTATAGTGGCCCCTGATGCATCAGTGTATGGGTATAGTAGCCCCTGATGCATCAGTGTATGGGTATAGTGGCCCCTGATGCATCAGTGTATGGGTATAGTGGCCCCCGATCCATCAGTGTATGGGTATAGTGGCCCCCGATCCATCAGTGTATGGGTATAGTGCCCCCGATGCATCAGTGTATGGGTATAGTGGCCCCTGATGCATCAGTGTATGGGTATAGTGGCCCCCGATCCATCAGTGTATGGGTATAGTGGCCCCTGATGCATTAGTGTATGGGTATAGTGGCCCCTGATGCATCAGTGTATGGGTATAGTGGCCCCTGATGCATCAGTGTATGGGTATAGTGGCCCCTGATGCATCAGTGTATGGGTATAGTGGCCCCTGATGCATCAGTGTATGGGTATAGTGGCCCCTGATGATCCCCAGATGGCATTTGTCAGTGAAGGAAAGGATCAGGCTGGAACTGAGTTGTCTGATACTTTTTTTCTTGGGGAGATAAGCCGCTGGTAATGGAGTCTGGCAGTGGCTTTCTTCCTCTCCCCATTGAGAACACATAAATGCTTGGTGAAGCCAAATGTGGATGTGTATGGGGGAGATCTGCAGACATAGCTGTGAACAGAAGAGAAGATCTGCTGCATCGGATTCTATTATCCATCTTAGGATACAGAACTGTCCGCTAGTAAAAGTGGTGAAAATAAATACTAAAAACATCAAGATAATAAAAATTAGAATATTTGTAATAATGATTAATAAATAAATGATGAGCAGTGATGAAGGAATCTGTGTGTGAGCTCTTCTCTCTGTCTCCTCCTCCTCCCCCCCCCTTCTGAGACAAATGATGTAAACAAGTCCCTGGCAGGCTATATCTGCAACATTGTAGCTTCTTTATAATGCTGCGAGGGTTATTCTGAGGTCAAGTTGCTGGTGGATTTTTGTGTCTTCAGCAGAAAGCAGCAGCTGAGAACTGGGGGAAGGAGACTGAATAGATAATACCAAGTATGGAAGAAATTGTTAGTCTCACCATGGGCAGCGACATATCAGAAGTTATGTCTGAGTGGAGTGCCGCTTTAATAGGGTCTTTTGGTTTAGATCAGAGGTGCCTGAACTAGCGGCCCTCCAAGCTGTTGCAAAACAGAGAGTTTGAGAGCTGCACCGGCAGCTGTAATGTATCGGGGGGCAACTCACCCTCCGTCAGGTAGGGGATTGCTTCCCTTCCAGCCGTTTTCTTCTGCTCTTCCTTCTCGTTTTGGAATCAACCTACTTAAGTCCCACTGTTAGGTTGGGTTCCAATCTATATTGTGTGGTATACATCAGCGAGCTTGGAGAACAATAAGCCAATATATACGGCAGGATTCAATGTACTGAACATAGTGTAAATGTAACCGAGATGAGAGAATCCATACAGCACAAAAAGTTCAGATTAGTTTATTTCTACAGATGAGCGACCCTGGAGCAGCTGGAGCCCATCCGAGCCCGATCGTTCGGTATGTGATTAGCGGTGGCTGCTGAACTTGGATAAAGCCCTAAGGCTATGTGGAAATCATGGGTATAGTCATTGGCTGTATATGTATATGTATATGCCATGGTATATGTCGGCAGACCATTCCTCTGCCTATATACCACAAAACATACACCACATTAAATGTGGAGCCGGCCTTAGCTTTATATAACGGAGTTGTTTTCAGTATATGAGGCGGATACATCCAGACCCTATAAACCTGATCTACGTCTAAGCATAAAGCAGAGGCAGCAGACAACATATCATCATCCGTATACACAAGCAGTTTATTCTCCTGCTCTTCCCTCTGCCAGATTTTATTCATCATTACAGGTGCATGACGCTTACCAGTCACGACGGAGCTAATAGCCTGTATGGAGGATAAGTGACCCTAGAAAAACATGGGCATTTATTCACTGCACAAAGGATGCCAGGAAGGCTGGATTGTTTTCGGTTATATTTGTATCCGAACATTCTGTATCTAAACATCACAGAGTAGTATAGTGATGAGGGTAAAAATAGCAGCTGAGCTTTTGCCGATTATCTGGGCGCACCGGCGTGTGGTAAGTGCTGCTGGTGATTTATGTGCTGCCGTTTATTGACATCATGACATAAACATGCCGACATAAAAAGACGCTCAGAGGTAATGGACTCTTTATTGCGGCCGGATAAATGCACGAGTTTATGATTCACGTGCATAGCGCAGAGTACAGATCTAGGCGTGATGTCATCCGCATCCCATTCCTGACATAACTCCGGACTTTGGATTCGCCCCAGGGAAAACAACGCAGTAAACCTGATAAAACTCTGATAAAATTATTCTCATGATTAAAAATGTTTTCTTCTGGCATGGCTTCGGCTGGCATCTACGCTATACGGCTCTAATGGCAGCTACTGGCGGCTGTTATCTGCTTTCCTCCCCCCCCCATGAGGTTCAGTGGTGGTCCAGGGGTCCTTCTCGCTGCCAGTGGTGACATCATCTTTCAGCCCCAACCACCCTGACCACTCGCACTCTAGCTGCCTGGGCTTTAGCGTCGCTTTCAGAATCTATGGTCCTGTCCACTTTATCGTCTTGGTTGTGGCCGTTCTTGACTTCCTGGTTTGCTTTGAGTCCTTGACAATGGTTTGTGTATGTCCACATGATTACTTTGCAGGTCTTCTTCCAGATGGCCATATCTAAGAGCTACCGTTCTTGACCATACCTTGAAAATTATTACTTTAAAGGGAACCGGGCACGGATCCCATTGGGTGTAATCCCCCCCCCCCCCATTGGCAGCATGTTTAAAATAGCACTAACCTATGCCAGGGCTGGTGCTCAATAAGTAGCCATAAAGTCAGAGCCACAGTGTCATGTAGTTATGGTGCCTCCGGCCTCCTCACAGCTGCTTACACTTGATTGGCATTCCTAGCACTGGGCATAGCATTCATTTCTCTGCACATAAAGTATCACTGTCGTTAGAGAAAACTTTTGACATATCATAGAGACACGTCATAGAGACACATCATAGAAACACGCCATAGAGACACATCATATAGACATCATAGAGACATGTCATAGAGACACAACATAGAGACACATCATAGAAACACGCCATAGAGACACATCATATAGACATCATAGAGACATGTCATAGAGACACGTCATAGAGACACAACATAGAGACACGTCATAGAGACACAACATAGAGACACGTCATAGAGACACGTCATAGAGACACGTCATAGAGACACGTCATAGAAACACGCCATAGAGACACGTCCTAGAGACACGTCATAGAAACACGCCATAGAGACACGTCATAGAGACATCATAGAGACACGTCATAGAGACACGTCATAGAGACGTCATAGAGACACGTCATAGAGACACGTCATAGAGACATCATAGAGACATGTCCTAGAGACACGCCATAGAGACACGTCATAGAGACACGTCATAGAGACATCATAGAAACACGCCCTAGAGACACGTCATAGAGACATGTCATAGAGACACATCATAGAGACAAGTCCTAGAGACACGTCATAGAAACACGCCATAGAGACATGTCCTAGAGACACGTCATAGAGACATCATAGAGACATGTCATAGAGACACGTCATAGAGACACGTAATAGAAACACGCCCTAGAGACACGTCATAGAGACATGTCATAGAGACACGTCATAGAGACACATCATAGAGACAAGTCCTAGAGACAAGTCCTAGAGACACACCATAGAGACATCATAGAGACACTTCATAGAGACAAGTCCTAGAGACACGTCATAGAAACACATCATAGAGACATCAGAGACATGTCATAGAGAAACGTCATAGAGACAAGTCATAGAAACATGTCATAGACACGTCATAGAAACATGTCATAGAGACATGTCATATAGACACGTCAGAGACAAGTCCTAGAGACACGTCAGAGTGTCATCATAGAGACATGTCATATAGACACGTCAGAGACAAGTCCTAGAGACATGTCATAGAGACATGTCATAGAAACACGTCATAGAGACATCATAGAGACATGTCATAGAGACAAGTCCTAGAGACACGTAATAGAAACACGCCCTAGAGACATGTCATAGAAACACGTCATAGAGACATCATAGAGACATGTCATAGAGACAAGTCCTAAAGACACGTAATAGAAACACGCCCTAGAGACATCATAGAGACAAGTCCTAGAGACACGTCATAGAGACATGTCATAGAGACATGTCAAAAGTTTTGATGGGTCTGAGTCTGAGTGTTCACACCTTTACCAATCAGAAGAACGAGCCGGGAAAAGACCGCACTGCAGCAACGTCCAATCTCCGATCCGAGGTAGAAAAGAGTTGGGCTCCATTAAAAGTCTGACTCTTTTCAGACTGCAACACGGTCATCTCCCAGCTCGTTCTTCTGATCGGTACAGGTGTGAACACTCGGACCCGGACCCGAACTTTTGACTTGTATCTACGATGTCTCTTTTTGAAACAACAGCGTCACTTTGAGTGCTGAGAAATGAATGCTATGCCCAGTGCCAAGAGTGTCAGTCAGTCAGTGTAAGTAGCTGGGGGGAGGGGGGAGGCACCATAGCTACATGCCGCTATGACTCTGCCCCCATGGCTACTTACCAGGATTTAGCCCTGCTGCACCAGGGAGCTGTGCCCGGCAGCTATAAGGTACCGGGGGGAGTTTACACCCAATGACGGATGTTTTAGATGACAATCTTCATTCCTTTGCTCATTTTCTTACCACTTGATCTGCAGTTTGTAACCTCCTCCCAGTATAATGTGTTGGATGTGAGGTCTGTGTGTTCAGGAGGGTACAGGGTGCTGTGTTCTTGTGTTTTTCCTTCTATATATATATATATATATATATACAGCCTATAGGATCCTGTCCTGCGTAAGCCTCTCCTCCCTCCTATCTGCAGTGTGTGTAAGCTGCCCTCCTTGTATACCCACCCAACTTAGCTCACTCAGATCTGCTGTGTCCGACCTCCTCCCATCTCTAACACTAAGGGAAGGGAGGTGTGTGTGCATCTGTGTGTGTGATAGGTTGTGGTGTGTGTGGCACCCAGTCTAAGGATTGGACAATACTAACACGTAACAAGTGAGTATTAACCCTTTTCCACCTCCAGCTGAGCAATATACATAGAAAAGTGAGAGGTGTCCAGAGTGTAGAAAGCAACCTTCAGTCCAGAGCACGTACATAGACGCAAGAATAGCCGGTGACAGGTGGTGCTAGAAGAAGTGGCGCACCCGCTCTGGGACACTACAGTAAGTAGCCGTGCATTGTGCACTTACTGTAAAGGAGTGGGGAATCCCTTCATAATGATGGGAATCTCCACTGTAAACCGGATTCTGCTCCTGAGTGGGGCAGTGATGGTACTGCAGCTGAGATGGAGGCATACGCTGCCTTCTGCTCAGTCTGCCAGGCACGTTTAAGTGGGGATGCACGGGTTAAATGGGGATGCTGTGTAAGACTTATCTTCCCCAATTTTGTCTGGATACCGAGCAATGTTCAAGATTGGAAAAAAATCAGGGGAAATGGTTCCAATACCGAATTGTTGGAACACAGCTGAGTTCAGAAACCAAAATATTTCTGGAAATATTATTATTATAATGCAAACAGGCAGGGTTCTCCACGGACACATCGTTACACCATAACATCTGATAATTGGCTTTGTGCTTGGTGATGTAAGGCTTGCATGCAGCAGCTCAGCCATGAAGCTCCCAGTGGCCATCGGTTATGTGTTGACGTTAATGCCGGATAATGTCAGGTCTCTACAGGTATTACGTCGGCATTGGTGGCTTTTATGCACTATGGGCATCAGCGGCTTTGTGACTTTATGTGGTCGTTGTGGTTCCTAAACGCTTCTACTTATTATTATTGCTGCTCATAGTGGGTTGTGGAGGATCTAGGAGGGAAGACACGGCAGGAAGGGGTCACAGGACTGTTTGTAAAGGTAGACGTATACTATACACCTGCGATAATGGAACTGAAGGAAACACCTGGACAATACTTTTATCATTATAGTGTCTGTTATTTCTTCTATTGTCCCCCATAATAATGAATGATTATGCGGGGGATGGTATCGGTCAGGTCGCCTCTGAGTGGCCTATTCTCCAATGTTCTTATGATCCCGGGCCCGATCTCACGTCCACTATACGTCATATTGACAGAGGGATAACATAAAAGAACACAATGTCTTTTCAATAACCAAAAAGCGGTCAGGAGAGATTGATCGCTGCCTGCGGAGCCTTCCCATCTGTTCCTGACCTTACTACTTTACTACTTAACCTGACACCTCATTCTGAGAAGCAACCTAATATCTGCTCTTCCCGAGGAATGAAGAATGCTGACACCATGGCGGACCCCCACCTCAGGGCTGCAGACCCTCTTAAGGATCCCGCCATCATGGGGAATAGTCACCGGCATAGAATAAAGAGCGGACGCGCGGTGAATTAATGTCGCCGTCTCTCCGTTTCTTCTCCCCGTTGATGAATAGACCCGATTCCTGTAAAATGAACGGCGTCTCACCTCTGGTGTGAAGAGTAGTTCAGGGTCATCCCTAATGATACTGAACCGTCTTCTCCATAGCTGATAAATTATTGCGAGTTCTGCAGATCTGTCAGCGCGGAGGCCGTAACTTTGTAACTAGTGGTGACATTACCGATCCTGCAACTTCAAAGGATGACAAATCGTGGAAAATATGACAATATAAAGTATGTGTTCATTGACATACACACTGTCAGACGCCGCTCTCCTTGCCCGTGGCCGTCATTTCTCAACCCTCTGACAAAATCCAAGCGAGCCGGGAGAATTTGTAGCTCGTCTTACGGCCCAATCGGCTACTTTGTTGCTTTATCTATTGAGGTATTCAGAAGAATAAATCACATTTTTTACTTTAGTCATTTCCCCATTAATTTTCGGAATCAGTACACCTTAACAAATGGCGATAAGGTTTCACAAAGCCCCTCTTTATAGCACATCCATAGCATTAGTCCACTTAAAGGGGCACTCCAGAAAAACAAAAACAGTCAAATCAACTGGTTTCAAAGATACAGATTTGTAATTTAGTTCTATATAAAAACCTCCAGTCTTCCAGTACTTATCAGCTGCTGTATGTCCTGTAGGAAGTGGTGTATTTTCTCCAGTCTGACACAGTGCTCTCTGCTGCCACCTCTGTCCATGTCAGGAACTGTCCAGAGCAGGAGAAGTTTCCTATGGGGATTTGCTGCTGCTCTGGACAGTTCCTGACATGGACAGAGGTGGCAGCAGAGAGCACTGTGTCAGACTGGAGAGAATACACCACTTCCTGCAGGACATACAGCAGCTGATAAGTACTGGAAAACTGGACGTTTTTATATCGAAGTAAATTACAAATCTGTATAATTCTCTGACACCAGTTGATTTGAGAGAATATAATTTTCACCAGAGTACCCCTTTAATGGTGTCACACAAACTGCAGCCAATTTTATTTTTCCAGGATTTAGAAGCCAGCTCCCCCCCCCCTCCCTCGTGTCAATCACGTCCCCGTCCCGGCCGCTAACTGTTTTCACTTACTCCATAATCCTTAATAATAATCTAATTTATGTCACTGGGACCGTTCCCATCCTCGCTGGATTGTAAAGTGCTCGCAGCCATCCTGGATTTATGGATCCAATGATTTCTGGGGGTTTAATCGCTGGAACTTAATAATTTAATTTGAATGGTTGGAATTTACTTAATAAGATTGAATTTTCAGAGATTCGCTGATGTAGAGGAACAATTAAAAGAAATACCCAGATATTGTGCAACGAGGTGGACGTCGGTTCAAAGAAAGTTTAAAAAACAAAAACTTCTGGCCTCTGATCAGTTCTGTAATGGCTTCTGTTATACAGATCTGCTGCTTTACTGCAAGTGGCCACAGGCTCAAAGATCCCGATTCTGGTTAGAAACGTTACAAATATATGAATTATATTTCACATAGGTGGAAAATAGACGGGATTTTGCAATGATCGGAAAAATTTCTCCCATATGAACAATGGTTCCGATTATTCCAGGGAAATCCATAGCCAATTGTTAAATTCTACGTATGTGGCTTCAACAAGTAGTGTGAGGGCAGATAACTGTCAGCAACAAGGATCCACCCACCCAGGACCACCCATGATACACGGACAGTATCGGTTCACAATATAGCAGGGACGTTGCACAAGAGAGCTACGGCCGTTTCACAGTAATTCCACATGTGGGCCGAAGGAAGCAGAACTACTGCAAAACAGAAATCCCCGCTATGTTCTTAACTGCTGCTATTACTGTCCACATGTGATATACAAAGTCGGTTTATTTTCACTCAGATTGGTGAGTGCCGCTGCGTTTTAATTTTTTCCAGTAATATCCATCATATAATTATGAGGACTTGAGCACCGCCTGTGGACTTGTCTGGGCAGACTTGTTTGTATATCTCATACATCAGAGATAGATCTATATCTTTATAGCACAAACTAAGAAGCAGCAGCAGCATGGAGGACATTATAAAGCAGAACTGAGAGGGGGGATGGGAAGAAAAGGAGCATAATAAGAGGAGAAAGAAGCCTTTTTCTTGGAAAAGATATATTTCAAAGTTTCTTCTATTAGCAGTAAATTCACCAAGTGCCATATGTCCATCCACCCCAGCAATGCCGGCCGGATGAGGCTGCCTAATAAGAGGAGAAGCAAGCATTTTTCTCTGATAAGATATATGCATGAAGTTCCATGTGTCCATCCACATCACCAATGCCGGCCAGACGAGGCTGCCTAATAAGAGGAGAAGGAAGCATTTTTCTCTGATAAGATATATGCATGAAGAGCCATGTGTCCATCCACCACAGCAATTTCAGCCCGGATGAGGCTGTCTGAAGTTTATAAATTCCTGCTCCACAGTCTGATAATGTTTTGTAATATTTGTTTTTTTATTTGTTTATTTGATTGTGGTGGAGTTGGAATCACTTGCGAGTACTATAACATTTATTGTGATTGGCCGGAGGACCTGGCTGGAGACATCATCACACTTCACTTACACTGGGTCCTTATAAGCCAAATCAGCCTTGTGATGACTGAGCTCCAGGACTGTGTCTATTATACGAGCACTGGCCGTTATATGCAGCCTGTTTATTAGTCACCGGCGGAGACAACAAATATCATACAAACTGCAGGAAGAATAAGGTGATAAAGTGGACGTCTGTGTTTACTACCAAAATGTTCTCAGAATATTCTGTTTATCCCCCCGCTGGGACCCTCACAGATCCCAACAACCGGGGAGCCCAGTCACACTATAGCAGCTCATCATCCTCTATTTTCTGGTTCTCTTAGGGCGCTATTACACGGGATGATTATCGTGCGTTAAGTCCCAAAATAAGTCTGTGACCATGAAAACAAAGGATTTAGGAAGAGGCACCCAGGATTCTGACCCTACATAATAGAAGGACAAAGCCTGACTGGTTGATATAAGAGAGTTCGGCTACATGAGTACACTTACACAGTCATAGAAACCAAATGCCAGAGGAAGTCCTTTAAAACCTGACTGACACATTCCGCATGACTGCTGGACTGTGAATGATGAGAATCCCAGCCTGACCTCCATCAATCCACAGAGCACACACCATCGTCTTCATCATCTTAAGTTCTCTGTCAGAGATGGTAATCCAGGAAGGTGGAAGACGCACTAAGTACATAGGGAGGCCAAGGAGACAAGATAAAGGAATAAAGGGTGAAGTGTGCCACCTTGGAGAACCAACCACCCAAATAAAGTCACATCAGGAACCCTAGGTTATACAGTCCATTACGGTGTGGGGACTGACAAAGAAAGCAACACACTGGTAAGTACTGGGTGGGAGCTATAGGTTTGGGCGACTGCAGAACACCAGTAATGATGAGATTAGAGAACTAGGGATTTGTGTTTACCCAGAAGGCCGACTGACTTGGAGGAATTTCTCAAGGAGAGAATCTGCTTCCTGATATTGTGTAGGGATGCGTTCACACTACAGGACCTGCAGGAGATTTGATGATGTGTTTAGTTATTTAGTTACATTAATATCTGCGCCATCAAATCTGCTGCGGATCCTGTACGTGTGAACGCACCCTAAGGGCATGATGTCCGGACACCGGGAACCCCCGAAGCAATCCGGAACGTGGGCCGGTAATGTATATACCGGGCTGTGGAGGGTGACAGGGGCTGCCTTTACATACTCGCAGCAAGATGACAATCCCACTACAAGTATGTAATCTCATTGAAAGGATCTGCAGCGGATTTCGCTGCAAACTCGAGGCATGAAATCCACTGCAGATCCGTTACGTGTGAACCCACCCGAAAAGACTAAAGGTGGCCGGCAGAACATGACAGGGATCAATAATAAATGAGGGGAAGTCTCCATCCATGGTCAGTAATAGGACAGAACATCCACCTTAACATGAAAGGAAAGTAGATATGGAAGCAGGAGAAGAAGGTTTCAGCAATTATCTGACTGCAGAAGAAGAAGTTCTGGTCTTTGTAGATGGCTTCAGGACGTGTCCGCTCCTCAAGGATCTGCTTTATAGGCCGCAGTTCAGTCTCCTATTAAATACATTGTTTCTCTGTAGGTCTAAATGCTTTGAAGAATGAACCACTGGAGAAGATCCTCTTACTTTCCTGTAGGGAATGGTCTGACTCCTACAGAAGAAATATCCACCACAAGGGAGAAGGACCTGAAGGATTGATGGAGAAGACGCTCCACTTCTTGATACCTTTCTTGTGTAAGGTAATAACTGGATCCACTAAGGCCGAAAAAATAGGTAATGAGCTGCAGATGTAGTAGTTAGAGATATTCAGCACCTTCTCAGGTCCTATTCAATATGTAGGCCCATCTAAGGTGCAGACTTGGGAAAACCTTTGCCCCGTAAACTCTGTGAAGCTCACGTTAATCGGTCATCACAAGAGAAGCTGGTGTATCTAATGCCCCTATTCCACGAGTCGTTTGAAGGAGCAAACGAGCGCTATTAGCGCTCGTTTGCTCCTCGTTCCGTGCTCGCTGCCGCCGCTATTCAACGCGGCTGCAGCGAGCGGGTGAGTGCGGGAGGGGCGGCGGGGAGCTGCTGGGGGGGCTGCCCGGGGGATCGCTGATCGTCCGGGCAGCCCATAGGATATAGCAGCGTCTGCTGCCGATGCTCCTATTCAACGGAGCGCCGGCAGCAGATCGCTGCTATATCAGTCGCTTGTTTTTCAACATGTTGAAAAACAAGCGACTGCAACGATCAGCCGACATGAACGATGTCGGCTGATCGTTGCATTCTATTCCACGGGACGAATATCGTTCGTAGCGGTCGATATCAGCCGAATACGAACGATATTGCTCCTCTAAACGACCCGTGGAATAGGGCCTTTAGTGACAACCACTGGCCGAGGTGGGTCCCCAGTGCCCCCAGTTATTGGCTGATCCGGCATTATCTATGTGCCGTGATGGAGAGTAGTGGGATGAGCACTAGGTGAGTACGTCTTCTCATTCACTCCGACTACTGCAGGCAGTTTTATAAGTTAAACTACTTTTCTAGATCACCCCCGTTGACTCCTTTCCAGCCCGGTTCCTCCTGATACAAGGAGACAGCATCTTAGTAATCCTTATTACACAGGTAACAATGTTAATGGAGATCTATACCAGAGTTAAAATGGGGTCATCCACGACGGATGAGGACAGAAAGTAAAAAATCAATGTGAGACAATCATGTGTAGAACGGCCGGTCCTAAATGAATAATATAGGTTTATATACAGAAGACAATTACTCACCGTAATTTGCCTTTTAATGAATATCATAAAATATTAATTCCGTCATCAAAGTAAAGTGACCGAGCGTGTTCCATCGATTTCTCCCCTATTTTACGAACAATATTGAGTCGGTGGGTAGGAGTTATTAGAATGGGAGTGGGCATATGAGGACAAAGAGCGTAAAGGCTAGAGATGAAGAGCGGCTAATAGCAGGAATCACAAAGATGAACAATGCTGGGCAGTCAGGAAGACATAAAACACCGGGTGACGTAAGAGACACATGGAGGACAGCTTAACACGGCCATCAAAGAGCCAGGCTGGGATAATGGGAAGTCAGGAGAGACGTGAGCTACGGCTCTGGATAATAAATCACTGGTAGGTACAGGAGTACATGCAGTGTCCCAGAACAGATCCTCTTATCCTCACACTTTTAATATAACCAGTTCTGTTCTGGAAAGCTATGGTTCACTGCAAACTGCGTGTATTGTGTCACCCTTCTCAGTATTCAGGTTTGCTATTTCATTCATTTCTAGTATGTATATTCAGGTATCAGTGACTAAAGGTATTATGTCACCTCCCAGTGTTCAAGTACGGAACTTCTCATGTATATTTCTCTGTATATGCCTAGTGGTGTGATGATGCAATGGCTGGATGTCATGTGACTGCCCCTGCTTCCATGGTAACTCCAATGGCCATCGAGCTTTGGCTGGAGAATACCATGTGACTTCCTGTTCTACCTCAGTCTATTCCCTACCACAGATGGGATAGGGTGTGTGTCCTCTCTCCCCTGTCAGGAGAGAGATACGTGTGCTCTGCTGCTCCAGTTCCACAAGCAGTGTTCCTGGCTGTGTTCTATTCTCAAGTCCTCAAGATTTTCATCCTAACCACAAGATCTGGGTGCCGTTCTTCAGTCATTCCTCTCATCATCTTCTCTGATCATTAACAGCAAGTATTCATCTCAGTTCCATTCCGCCCAGCATCTCATCTTCAGTCTCACTACTACTCCCATCATCCAGCACGCTATCATCACAGCCTATTGCAGCATCACCCATTACTCTGCCTTATTCAAGTCTGCCTTATACCCGGATGCATCCGGAGAGACTGTTGCTATTAGTTACCACCGTTACAATAAATATACAACTACCGTTATTTCTGTACCTTGGCATTGGTGTGATTCGCATGCCCAGTATTCCCGCATGGTCAGGAGCCCGGTTCTCAGCTGTGTTGCCCTTGTGCCAAAACCGTGACAATCCTCTGCTCAGCAGCTGCTCCGGCTATTTCCTTTCTTATTAACTTGGGATAGATTTATATATAACCAGGCATGTTTACATTCTGTTATTGTAGATTTACCAACCACATCTGCTGGAAGTTTGTTCCAAGTATCTACTACTCTTTCAGTAAAATAACCTCTCACTGTGTTCTCTTGTTCTGGAGCTCAGTTTTTTACTAAAAACACTCCCCTCCTGAACCTTATTTAGTCCAGTAACATACTTAAAGGTTTTAATTAGGGATGGTCCGAACCGAGTGCGGTTCGGGTTTGTACGAACCCAAACTCTCAGTAATGATTCCCGCTGTCTGCCTGCTCCGTGCAGCGGGCGGATCCAGCGGGAGGACCGCCTGGAAAACTGGGATACAGCCATAGCCTCCCACAGAGCGGGCAGACAGCGGGAATCTGATGCCGAGCGTTTGGGTTCATACGAACCCGAACCTCGGAGGGTTCGGACCATCCCTGGATTTAATCATGTCCCCCCTTTCCCTTCTTTCCTCCAGACTATACAGATTCAAATCCTTAAAGTAACTCTGTACCCACAACCTGACCCCCCACTTGTACCTTCGGATAGCTGTTTTTAATCCAAGATCTGTCCTGCAGTTCGGCAGGTGATGCAGTTATTGTCCTAATTACGGGAGTATCTGTGCCCTAACTTTGCACCACCCCTCCGTCCCTCCTCCCCGCCCTCCTCATCATTAGGAATGCTCCAGGCAGATTGTTTCCTATTCCCCACCTGTGTCAGCACGACACATGGGCTGGATCGTTAAGCACCTGTGCAATGTTCAGCATGGAGAAAATGTTTCAGTGGCATTCCTAATGATGAAGAGGGTGGGGAGGAGGGACGGAGGTGTGGTGCAAAGTTAGGGCACAGATACTCCCGTTGGGCACGGGGCTTTAAGTTTAAAAGTTGTTTTTTAGGACAATAACTGGATCACCTGCCGAACGGACCCCAGGACAGATCTTGGATTAAAAGCAGCTATCCGAAGGTACAAGGGGTTCTGGGGGGGGGGGGGGTCTTTCCTGATAGGATTTATCCCTCACACCCTCCACCATTTTTGTAGCCGTCTTTGGACCCGTTTTATTTTATGAATGTCCTTTTTTAGATGAGGTCTCCAGAACTGGTCAAAATATTCCAGATGTGTCCTCACCAATCTCCCGCTTCCTGCTGGTTATACCTCTAGCGATACAGCCCAGCATACCATTATATACAGCCCAGCATACCATTATATACAGCCCAGCATACAAACCAGCATAGCATTATGTATATACATCCCAGCATACCATTATATATATACAGCCCAGCATACCATTATATACAGCCCAGCATACCATATATATATATATATATATATATATATATATATATATATACACACACGTACACAAACCAGCATAGCATTATGTATATACATCCCAGCATATCATTATATATATACAGCCCAGCCTATCATTATATATATACAGCCCAGCATACCATTATATATATACAGCCCAGCATACCATTATATACAGCCCAGCATACCATTATATACAGCCCAGCATACAAACCAGCATAGCATTATGTATATACATCCCAGCATACCATTATATATATACAGCCCAGCATAACATTATATACAGCCCAGCATACCATATATATATATATATATATATATATATATATATATATATATATACACACGTACACAAACCAGCATAGCATTATGTATATACATCCCAGCATATCATTATATATATACAGCCCAGCCTATCATTATATATATACAGCCCAGCATACCATTATATATATACAGCCCAGCATACCATTATATACAGCCCAGCATACCATATATATATATATATATATATATATATATATACACACACGTACACAAACCAGCATAGCATTATGTATATACATCCCAGCATATCTTTATATATATACAGCCCAGCATATCATTATATATACAGCCAAGCATACCATTATATACAGCCCAGCATACCATTATATATATATACAGCCCAGCATATCTTTATATATATACAGCCCAGCATATTTTTATATATATACATCCCAGCATATCATTATATATATACAGCCCAGCATACCATTATATACAGCCCAGCATACCATCATATATATATATATATATATATATATACACACACACACATACACAAACCAGCATAGCAGTATGTATATACATCCCAGCATACCATTATATATATACAGCCCAGCATATCTTTTTATATATACAGTACAGCCCGGCATATCATTATATACATACAGCCCAGCATATTATATATATATATATATACAGCCCAGCATACCATTATATATATACAGCCCAGAATACCATTATATATATACAGCCCAGCATACCATTATATATATATATATACAGCCCAGCATATATACAGCATAGCATATTATATATACACAGCCCAGCATACCATTATATATATACACCCCAGCATACGATTTGCTTTCCCCACCGCCTGGTTGCACTGGTGACTCATTTTAAGGCTGTCTGATATCACTACCCCTAAATCCTTCTCTTCTGAAGTCTTTTCCAAAGTACTGCCGATGTGATACTCGGATAGAGGATTCCTCCTCCCCAAGTGCATTATTTTACATTTGGAAACATTGAACTTCAATTTCTACTGTTTGGACACTTATCTAGCAAAGCTAAATCATTTTCCATATTACTGACACCTCCAGGAATATCAACCCTATTGCACACTTTTGTGTCGTCAGCAACAGACAAACCTTACCTACCAACCCTTCTCCTATGTCACTATCCTTACCTACCAACCCTTCTCCTATGTCACTATCCTTACCTACCAACCCTTCTCCTATGTCACTATCCTTACCTACCAACCCTTCTCCTATGTCACTATCCTTACCCACCAATCCTTCTCCTATGTCACTATCCTTACCCACCAATCCTTCTCCTATGTCACTATCCTTACCTACCAAACCTTCTCCTATGTCACTATCCTTACCTACCAACCCTATTCCTATGTCACTATCCTTACCTACCAACCCTTCTCCTATGTCACTATCCTTACCTACCAAACCTTCTCCTGTGTCACTATCCTTACCTACCAACCCTATTCCTATGTCACTATCCTTACCTACCAACCCTATTCCTATGTCACTATCCTTACCTACCAACCCTTCTCCTATGTCACTATCCTTACCTACCAACCCTTCTCCTATGTCACTATCCTTACCTACCAACCCTTCTCCTATGTCACTATCCTTACCTACCAACCCTTCTCCTATGTCACTATCCTTACCTACCAACCCTTCTCCTATGTCACTATCCTTACCTACCAACCCTTCTCCTATGTCACTATCCTTACCCACCAATCCTTCTCCTATGTCACTATCCTTACCCACCAATCCTTCTCCTATGTCACTATCCTTACCCACCAACCCTTCTCGTATGTCACTATCCTTACCTACCAACACTTCTCCTATGTCACTATCCTTACCTACCAACCCTTCTTCTATGTCACTATCCTTACCTACCAAACCTTCTCCTATGTCACTATCCTTACCTACCAAACCTTCTCCTATGTCACTATCCTTACCTACCAACCCTATTCCTATGTCACTATCCTTACCTACCAACCCTTCTCCTATGTCACTATCCTTACCTACCAACCCTTCTCCTATGTCACTATCCTTACCTACCAAACCTTCTCCTATGTCACTATCCTTACCTACCAACCCTATTCCTATGTCACTATCCTTACCTACCAACCCTTCTCCTATGTCACTATACTTACCTACCAACCCTTCTCCTATATCACTATCCTTACCCACCAACCCTCCTCCTATGTCACTATCCTTACCTACCGACCCTTCTCCTATGTCACTATCCTTACCCACCAACCCTTCCCCTATATCACTATCCTTACCTACCGACCCTTCTCCTATGTCACTATCCTTACCTACCAACCCTTCTCCTATGTCACTATCCTTACCTACCAACCCTTCTCCTATGTCACTATCCTTACCTACCAACCCTTCTCCTACATCACTATCCTTACCTACCAACCCTTCTTCTGTTTCACTATCCTTACCCACCAACCCTCCTCCTATGTCACTATCCTTACCCACCAACCCTTCTCCTATGTCACTATCCTTACCCACCAACCCTTCTCCTATGTCACTATCCTTACCCACCAACCCTTCTTCTATGTCACTATCCTTACCTACCAACCCTATTCCTATGTCACTATCCTTACCTACCAACCCTTCTCCTATGTCACTATCCTTACCCACCAACCCTTCTCCTATGTCACTATCCTTACCTACCAACCCTTCTCCTATATCACTTACAAACATATTAAAAAGAATAGGACCCAGAACAGACCCTTGAGGCACACCACTTGTAACCAGTCTCTGCTATCCAGGGATTAAGTCCAATCTTCTCCAACTTCTCTATCAGCTCTTTATGGGACCAGTCTCAGGGTCTTTGCTGTCCAGATAGGTGATATCCCCGGCACCTTCATCCAGCACTTTTGTGGTATAATTGAAGACATCAATGAGATTAGTCTGACATGATCGGCCCTCAGTAAAGCCATGCTGGTTTGGATCCATCAAATTGCTGATTCTTAGGTGATCCATTATCTTCTTTTTTAGAAGAGTTTCCATCATTTTTACTACTACAGATGTCAGGCTCACTGGAATCAAAGAGGAATGTAAAAGGGAATGGTGAGAAGGTATGTACACCAGTGGCCGTGCTCAGATGGACTATAATGGGGCCGATATACAAAGAGGTAATGTAATCCTGCCAGTCCCAGAGGAAGGATCCAGCATCACTGGGAGTATTCACCCACACAGGCCAAGGGGTCCTATTTCCCAGCTCAGAAAGAATAGTATCATCTATGTATAATGGAAAATGCTTCAATTTACCAAAATATTTTCTGTATCAATTCCAACATGAATTCTATCATCTTCAACATCTGTACATGAAAAAGCGGAAAGGGACTATGAGGCCCCTGGGGGAAGCCGGCTGTGTACTACAGCTCACAGGATAGGATCAGCTGGGATCAGAGACAACTCTAATCCTGGCGGCTGACCCCCTGGATGTCTGGTTACATAGTGACAGTTCCCATCATCCCTGGAGAGCCAGAGCTTTAGCATGATGGGAATTGTAGTTGTGCACCAGCTGGAGGGCCGTGCATCATTTTCTTTACCCTTCACAATTCCTCGCTACTTTGTGTTGGTCGATCACATAAAATCCAAAGAAGATACGTTCAGGTTTGTGAGTACAGAGGAGCGAAGCGAGATTCCTTACAAACTTTATAAAAACTTTGGTTAGGAGTTTGTAAAGGTGGCTTTCCAGAGCAGGAGAGGATTTCTATGGGGATTTGCTGCTGCTCTGGACAGTTCCTGACATGGACAGAGGTGGCAGCAGAGAGCACTGTGTCACACTGGAGAGAATACACCACTTCCTGCAGGACATACAGCAGCTGATAAGTACTGGAAGACTGGAGAATTTTTAATAGAAATAAATTACAAATCTGTATAACTTTCTGACACCAGTTCATTTGAAAGAAAAAGATTTTTCGCCGGAGTTCCCCTTGAAGACATCTTCAGGGCACTGTATTTGGACAATTACTTAATGGGACGTTGAATGTGATAGAATGTGAGCACAGTATGGCGGTACTATTGCTGTATATATATACGGTATAGGCTACCCCTCTGGTACTGTCTCCTGTATAAGAGGACGCTGAGTGTCTGCTCTGTGTTAGGAGTGTCCGGCCACGTCCGTTCTAGGAGTTCCTGGCTGTATATATGTGAGTTTGCAGCTTGGCACGAGGGTCGGATGTAACATCTCATTACCTCACAATGATTAGTAAGTTGTTGCAGCCGGAGAAGTTTTGCCATTAAGGCCTGACGGTGTGGCGGCGGCTCTGCGCGGCGGCTGGCTTCCTATGGGCGGCGGCTGGCAGAGGGAAGCGATGAGATGAAGCGCTCTGCTGCCGCTCTCCAGCGTACACCTTTAGGGACCGGTTTCTAAGACAACTGCTGAGTAACAAGCTTGGAATGTCGAAGTTCGAGAGGCCTAAAGGAAATCCCGCATACCTCCCGCCTGAGCTCACCGCCACTATATATATATATACTGATAGCGGAATCTCAACTCATTCCTCACACATTATACAACATAATAATAGGGACAGAAACAGCAGAGAAACTAAGGACCGTATACAATTACCGAGACGTATAGCCAATCAGACAAGGCATTTCTGGTACTTGTAGTCCTGCAATACTGCATGTGGCCTCAGTACAGCACAGAGAGGAATGACTGGGCCTTTCTGTTATACATGGACACCAGAGATATATAAAGGTTTCCATCATGTCCTCCCTTTCCCTTCTTCCCCCTGTAACATATATAAAGGTTTCCATCATGTCCTCCCTTTCCCTTCTTCCTCCTGTAACATATATAAAGGATTCCATCATGTCCTCCCTTTCCCTTCTTCCTCCTGTAACATATATAAAGGATTCCATCATGTCCTCCCTTTCCCTTCTTCCTCCTGTAACATATATAAAGGTTTCCATCATGTCCTCCTTTCCCTTCTTCCTCCTGTAACATATATAAAGGTTTCCATCATGTCCTCCCCTTTCCCTTCTTCCTCCTGTAACATATATAAAGGTTTCCATCATGTCCTCCCTTTCCCTTCTTCCCTCCTGTAACATATATAAAGGTTTCCATCATGTCCTTCCTTTCCCTTCTTCCTCCTGTAACATATATAAAGGTTTCCATCATGTCCTCCCTTTCCCTTCTTCCTCCTGTAACATATATAAAGGATTCCATCATGTCCTCCCTTTCCCTTCTTCCTCCTGTAACATATATAAAGGATTCCATCATGTCCTCCCTTTCCCTTCTTCCTCCTGTAACATATATAAAGGTTTCCATCATGTCCTTCCTTTCCCTTCTTCCTCCTGTAACATATATAAAGGTTTCCATCATGTCCTCCCTTTCCCTTCTTCCTCCTGTAACATATATAAAGGTTTCCATCATGTCCTCCCTTTCCCTTCTTCCTCCTGTAACATATATAAAGGTTTCCATCATGTCCTCCCTTTCCCTTCTTCCCCCTGTAACATATATAAAGGTTTCCATCATGTCCCTCCTTTCCCTTCTTCCTCCTGTAACATATATAAAGGTTTACATCATGTCCTCCTTTCCCTTCTTCCTCCTGTAACATATATAAAGGTTTCCATCATGTCCTCCTTTCCCTTCTTCCTCCTGTAACATATATAAAGGTTTCCATCATGTCCTTCTTTTCCCTTCTTCCTCCTGTAACGTATATAAAGGTTTCCATCATGTCCTTCTTTTCCCTTCTTCCTCCTGTAACGTATATAAAGGTTTCCATCATGTCCCCCCTTTCCCTTCTTCCTCCTGTAACATATATAAAGGTTTCCATCATGTCCTCCTTTCCCTTCTTCCTCCTGTAACATATATAAAGGTTTCCATCATGTCCTCCTTTCCCTTCTTCCTCCTGTAACATATATAAAGGTTTCCATCATGTCCTCCTTTCCCTTCTTCCTCCTGTAACATATATAAAGGTTTCCATCATGTCCTCCTTTCCCTTCTTCCTCCTGTAACATATATAAAGGTTTCCATCATGTCCTTCCTTTCCCTTCTTCCTCCTCTAACATATATAAAGGTTTCCATCATGTCCCTCCTTTCCCCTTCTTCCTCCTGTAACAAATATAAAGGTTTCCATCATGTCCTCCTTTCCCTTCTTCCTCCTGTAACATATATAAAGGTTTCCATCATGTCCTCCTTTCCCTTCTTCCTCCTGTAACAAATATAAAGGTTTCCATCATGTCCCCCCTTTCCCTTCTTCCTCCTGTAACATATATAAAGGTTTCCATCATGTCCTCCCTTTCCCTTCTTCCTCCTATAACATATATAAAGGATTCCATCATGTCCCCCCTTTCCCTTCTTCCTCCTATAACACATATAAAGGTTTCCATCATGTCCTCCGTTCCCTTCTTCCTCCTATAACATATATAAAGGTTTCCATCATGTCCTCCCTTTCCCTTCTTCCTCCTGTAACACATATAAAGGTTTCCATCATGTCCGCCCTTTCCCTTCTTCCTCCTGTAACATATATAAAGGTTTCCATCATGCCCCTCCTTTCCCTTCTTCCTCCTGTAACATATATAAAGGTTTCCATCATGTCCCTCCTTTCCCTTCTTCCTCCTGTAACATATATAAAGGTTTCCATCATGTCCTCCCTTTCCCTTCTTCCTCCTGTAACACATATAAAGGTTTCCATCATGTCCTCCCTTTCCCTTCTTCCCCCTGTAACATATATAAAGGTTTCCATCATGTCCTCCTTTCCCTTCTTCCTCCTGTAACATATATTAAGGTTTCCTTCATGTCCTCCCTTTCCCTTCTTCCCCCTGTAACATATATAAAGGTTTCCATCATGTCCTCCTTTCCCTTCTTCCTCCTGTAACATATATTAAGGTTTCCTTCATGTCCTCCCTTTCCCTTCTTCCCCCTGTAACATATATAAAGGTTTTCATCATGTCCCTGATCACCTGTGATACTACCTGATGAGTATAATGATATCACCTGTGATACTACCTGATGGGTATAATGATATATCACCTGTGATACTCCCTGATGGGCATAATGATATCACCTGTGATACTACCTGATGAGTATAATGATATCACCTGTGATACTACCTGATGCATGACCTGTTGGTGGCCATGAGGACTGGAATAGAGAAGCGCTGGAATAAAGGATAAGTGTATGATCGCTGGAGGTGCGACTGCTCGGACCCCCTGTGATTTAGACTCCTGATGTCCTCGGCCTCCTGTTGCAGTGGTAATACACCTGCACCTCCCCTCCATTCTATGTCTATGGGACTGCTGGAGCTTGCTGAGCGCTGCTCTTGGTCATCTCCAGTATCCCCATAGACAGTGCAGATTGGGGATGTGTTGTTAGTGGGATGACCCCTTTAAGCTGCGGAGTGTTCTTCCACTAGGACCCCCATCATTGTAACTACTTGACCATTCTTTATACTTGTAAATAGGAGATTATAAAGCTTGGGGTTATTTAGTTTAGAGAGGAGACGTCTTAGGGGCGTCTGATCCCAATGTACAAATCTATGAATGGACAGTACAGAGGTCTATGTAGGGGTCTCCTTACTCCTAGGTCTGTAACCATGACAAGGGGGGCATCCTCTACGCTTAGAGGAAAG
Organism: Dendropsophus ebraccatus; assembly: GCF_027789765.1. Lineage (NCBI taxonomy): Eukaryota > Metazoa > Chordata > Amphibia > Anura > Hylidae > Dendropsophus > Dendropsophus ebraccatus. Next base: position 124,507,378 of record NC_091461.1, on the reverse strand, counting down.
AAGATTTCACCACCAGCAGAGACGCAGATTCTTTACTGTACAAGCGGTAAGACTGTGGAACTCTCTATATTCTTTACTGTAAGAGCAGTGACACTATGGAACTCTATCTTTACTGTAAGAGCAGTGAGACTGTGGAACGCTCTATATTCTTTATGTAAGAGCAAAGAGACTGTGGAACGCTCTATAGTCTTTACTGTAAGAGCATTGACCATATCTGAAACTCTATTCTTTATTCTTAGAGCAGTGAGACTGTAGAACTCTCTATATTCTGTAGTGTAAGAGCAGTGAGACTGTGGAACTCTATATTCTTTACTGTAAGAGCAGTGAGACTATGGAATTGTCTATATTCTTCACTGTAAAAGCAGTAAGACTATGGAACTCTCTATATTCTTTACTGTTAGTGGTTGTTCACACTGAGTAAATCAGGCGGATTTCCGCGGTGGAACTCTACGCCTGATTTACTGTGAATATACCCTTAGAGCAGTGAGACTATGGAGCTCTCTATATTCTTTACTGTAAGAGCAGTGACAGTATGTAACTCTCTATATCTTTACTGTAAGAGCAGTGAGACTATGTAACTCTATATTATTTACTGTAAGAGCAGTGACACTATTGACCTCTATATTCTTTATTGTAAGAGCAGTGACAGTATGTAACTCTCTATATCTTTACTGTAAGAGCAGTGAGACTATGGAACTCTCTATATTCTTTACTGTAAAAGCAGTGAGACTATGGAACTCTCTATATTCTTTACTGTAAAAGCAGTGAGACTATGGAACTCTCTATATTCTTTACTGTAAGAGCAGTGAGACTATGGAACTCTCTATATTCTTTACTGTAAAAGCAGTGAGACTATGGAACTCTCTATATTCTTTACTGTAAAAGCAGTGAGACTATGGAACTCTCTATATTCTTTACTGTAAAAGCAGTGAGACTATGGAACTCTCTGCTACATGACACTGTTATGGATTCATTGTGTAAGTACAGGAAAGGCCGGGATGCTTCTCTATACATATTACAGGCTATGGGCACTAGATTCCATGTGATAGGTCGCTGATATTCTTCCATGTTGGAGTCTGGAAGGAATTTTCCCCTGTGATGGGGCATTTGGCATCTGCCTCCTAGGGGTTTTTACCTTCCTCTGGATCTACACAGTTATGTTATATTTTAGATTTGATGGACTTTTTTCAGCCTTATTAACTGAGTAAGGCTATGTTCACACTACATAAAACTACAGCCATAGTTTTGAGGGGAGAAAAACATAGCCTTATTTTCAATGGGATCCCGGCCGGTGCGCACACACATCGTATACGCTCCGGCCGGGATCCCATGCAGCGCTGGAAAAAACTGGACACGCAGAAGGACCTGTCAGTTCACACAGTGAAGCGAGCGGCTCCGGCCACTTGCTTCACTGTGCGCTATGGGAAGCTCTGATGCGGGCGCGCGCTTATGCCCCCGCATCAGAGCTCTGCGGCCAGAAAGGTCACCCGGTTGTGTGAACATAGCCTAAGTATGTAACAATGTACAAATACAGAGAAAATCAAATATAAAATGAAGACACAAGGGAGTCCTAAAACAGACTGCAATAAATCCTGAGCATTTGTAAGAGGAATGTAATGGATTGTTCCAGAAGGACAGCGTTCAGATCATAGAGTGATGATGATGATGAAGGGAATCTTCTCTGTTATGTTTGTAACACTGGCCATAACACTACACTATGGGGACTATGCTGGTGTGGTGTCTTACTACAGGTGTTACAGTTATATACACCCTTTGTAAAAGTATTGTACTTGTGTGGTGATAAAAGTAGTACTGAAGTTTCGCCACTAGATGTCGCTGTGTTATATATGTGTATTTGGAAGCTGCACAGCTGAAGCATGTAAAGGGTTATTGTTTCTTTGTGTTACATGAATCTGTAGACCAGCAGGAATCTGTCTTTCTTCTCTCCTATCAGCTCTCTCCTTATTTCTTCTGTTGCACTCTACACACACTCACAGCGCACGTTAGTTACACTAGGGAAGTCATGTGGGAGACAGGAAGAGTAAGTCAGACCTTGCACTTTGCAGTGTTAAACCCCTCTTAGGAGAGGACAAGCCAGAGACAACCTAAACCCACTCCGAGGACTAGGAGAAGTAACAGAGCAGGACAGTATCCACTAAAGCCAAAGAGCCAGAAACTGATCTCAATAGAGCAAAGTCGCAGTAAGCCTATGAACTCTATCTCACAGCGCGGGTCTCAGCAGGGAACCCTCAGCATTCCGCTCATCCCAGGGACTGGGGCCTGTGTCACCCTCTAGGAAGGTTCAGCCGAGTCTAGTGGGCATAAGGTGGTGTGAAGACTAATCAAAGGTCAATACACGGGCACAGGTTGTAACATTGGGTGTTGTGGATCCGCTGTGACACCACTAGTCATGACTTAAGGCGCACCAGGGAGCGGAGTCTAAGGGGCTGCTGGTCTTCACCAGAGTCCGCTGCAAGGCGGGATGGACTGCGGCAGGCGACACCCAGGTCACTACCCCTGGCTTGCTAGTGGTGGTGGCGAGGTGCAGCTGGAGACGAGTAGGCAGATAGGGTAGGCAGATAGGCAGACGTACAGACGAGTAGGCAGATAGGGTAGGCAGATAGGCAGACGTACAGACGAGTAGGCAGATAGGCAGACGTACAGACGAGTAGGCAGATAGGCAGACGTACAGACGAGTAGGCAGATAGGCAGACGTACAGACGAGTAGGCAGATAGGCAGACGTACAGACGAGTAGGCAGATAGGCAGACGTACAGACGAGTAGGCAGATAGGCAGACGTACAGACGAGTAGGCAGATAGGCAGACGTACAGACAAGTAGGCAGATAGGCAGACGTACAGACGAGTAGGCAGATAGGCAGACGTACAGACGAGTAGGCAGATAGGCAGACATACAGACGAGTAGGCAGATAGGCAGACATACAGACGAGTAGGCAGATAGGCAGACGTACAGACGAGTAGGCAGATAGGCTGGAACTGAGGCAGCAGGCAGATGGCAGAAATAAGGACTTAATAAAGTTTTTTTTTAAAATAGCACCCGTTTGCCAACCCCTAAAATAAGTCACATGATCACTTGTCAGCGGTTGTTTAGAAACAGAACCTTGTGACCTATGAGTCATCCGTATTTTTTTTTACAGGAATACGGAAATACAGATGCCAAACATGTTGCAATCCGTAAACATTAGAATTCAATGAGAGGACCCGTAAAAACAATCTGGGTCCGCACTGGCACATGTCCTTTTCTTTTTTATTTTCATCTGTTGATTTTCATCTACTGATGAATAGTGTGAATAGCCCAACAGACATCAATGTGCACTAACTCTGATACAAAAAAAACGGATCCGTAAATTACGGGACGTGTGAATAAGGCCTGACCAAACACTGATGAATTAGGAGTCATTCACACATCCATAAAATTCCATCCGTACACGGACGGTGTTCTGCAGACTGGACCTGGGAGCTCCCAGCCTCATTTGCACTAGTGTACAGACGGCCGTGCATTGTCCAGGATACGGTTATTGCTCAGCGCGCTGTTCCACTGTAATCCAATAGCTGAGACTTAGTTTCCCATCAGTGGGTTAGTGACATTCCTACCTGGAGAAGCTGGTGGAGATTCCTCCTGTCCGTGCCCCGGCCGCTGCCTACTGGGCGCTGCGTAATCTCCTGGATGGGCCGGGCTGAGCTCGCCCCCTGGTGACCAAAGCTTCTTATAAAGTCCGATAGAGAAGCAGCAGATCTGCCAGAGCCGCCACTGCTCCAGCCAGGACAGGGGACGTCAGCGGCAATATCTATAGGGAGAAGAGAGACCAGTGCAAGGGATACATAGTAATATATAGTGATATGTTATAGGATAATAGCGATATATAGTGATATGTTATAGGGTAATAGCGATATATAGTGATATGTTATAGGGTAATAGCGATATATAGTGATATGTTATAGGATAATAGCGATATATGTTATAGGGTAATAGCGATATATAGTGATATGTTATAGGGTAATAGTGATATATGTTATAGGGTAATAGTGATATATAGTGATATGTTATAGGGTAATAGCGATATATGGTGATATATGTTATAGGGTAATAGCGATATATAGTGATATGTTATAGGATAATAGTGATATATAGTGATATGTTATAGGGTAATAGCGATATATAGTGATATGTTATAGGGTAATAGTGATATATGTTATAGGATAATAGTGATATATAGTGATATGTTATAGGGTAATAGCGATATATAGTGATATGTTATAGGGTAATAGCGATATATAGTGATATGTTATAGGGTAATAGTGATATATAGTGATATGTTATAGGGTAATAGCGATATATAGTGATATGTTATAGGGTAATAGCGATATATAGTGATATGTTATAGGATAATAGCGATATATAGTGATATGTTATAGGGTAATAGCGATATATAGTGATATATGTTATAGGGTAATAGCGATATATAGTGATATGTTATAGGGTAATAGTGATATATGTTATAGGGTAATAGCGATATATAGTGATATGTTATAGGGTAATAGTGATATATAGTGATATGTTATAGGGTAATAGTGATATATGTTGTAGGGTAATAGCGATATATAGTGATATGTTATAGGGTAATAGCGATATATGGTGATATGTGTTATAGGGTAATAGCGATATATAGTGATATGTTATAGGATAATAGCGATATATGGTGATATGTGTTATAGGGTAATAGCGATATATAGTGATATGTTATAGGGTAATAGCGATATATAGTGATATGTTATAGGGTAATAGTGATATATAGTGATATGTTATAGGGTAATAGCGATATATAGTGATATGTTATAGGGTAATAGCGATATATAGTGATATGTTATAGGGTAATAGTGATATATAGTGATATATGTTATAGGGTAATAGCGATATATAGTGATATGTTATAGGGTAATAGTGATATATGTTATAGGGTAATAGCGATATATAGTGATATGTTATAGGGTAATAGTGATATATAGTGATATGTTATAGGGTAATAGTGATATATGTTGTAGGGTAATAGCGATATATAGTGATATGTGTTATAGGGTAATAGCGATATATGGTGATATGTTATAGGGTAATAGCGATATATGGTGATATGTTATAGGGTAATAGCGATATATAGTGATATGTTATAGGGTAATAGTGATATATAGTGATATGTTATAGGGTAATAGTGATATATAGTGATATGTTATAGGGTAATAGTATTATTGAATTATTATTCAATTTTAGTTTTATTATCCCTTAACGAGTTTATTTATCTATTTGTATACATGTCCTCATTCCCCTCCTCTTATATATTAGAATCTCTTTACCTCCTCTACATTACTTTAGTTCTTAAATGTACCGCACTTTCATACCAGTGTAGTGTGTGTTTGATTTACACTACTCCATCTTTCGAGAATATCGTATTACTACACTAACGTAGCGTACGTTAACGCGGTGACGTCACACGCTTGACGGACCGCCTCACCTTTCTGAACCAGCGTACTAATGTAGCGTGTGTCGACGTGATGACGTCACACACTCGAGAGACTACTCCGCTCCTCCACACCATCTGGATCCCGGCTGTTTGACCATGATGGGGGTTATCACCCTCATCACCTTCAACACGGTAAAAAATGAATTCTTTTCTACACTATTATGTTTTCTGAAATAATCATACATCCCAGTGACTCTGTACAGTCTATAGTTAGCCAGACTGATGTTTCTCATATGCCGGTCAACTCCGCTATGTCTGTGTGTATTTGCATTTTTATTATGAACTTATGATTTGGGAACTCTACGGACCTATGGACTGATTCCTTGTGATGCTATGCCTGGGTGTATCTCTATCATGAACTTACAGCGGTATGCTTTGGGGACTTTATGGACTCATAGATTGATGCTTTTTCTTCTTCTCTTTTTTTACGGGCTTATATATATTTATTCATATTTATTTATTTATATATATATTTTATATTTTTAGCATGTATCTATATCTGCTCACTTGGGCCACATGGGTATATTTATTTATGTTTGCCGACCATGTGCTTTTGTTTGTTTACCTTGTCTTTGGACTTCCTGAGGTCACTGACCCGGAATGCCCACATGATGTAATGATGTCATCAAATAGTGCCTATATATACCTTATGCAGTGTCTACTTTGTATGCTTGATAAAGGCCCATGTTAGATAATATAGGGCCGAAACGCGTTGCAATAAAGGAACATTGATTTATTACGCCATCTACTTTTGGATACTTCTGGTTGCACCGTTGGGTGTAAATTGCGTATACTCCAGCGCTCATCGTATTCTGGTGTGGATTTGGTCTTCGGTCCTGTAGTCGGTTGACTACATATCTACATTTGTCGTTCCCACCGTCGGTGGTGATGTCCCCCAGTACAGCTGCGGAGTACACCCTTTCATGCTGCATTTAGAGTTGTGCCTAATATTCGCACAACCTGCCCAGGTGAGTGGATCCCTGTCAGATCTCCCTTCCATCCACCTGGTCATTCTTCACTACACGAGGAAGCGCCCCCTGTCTCCCTTCTTTTCATTTCAGTAGGGTAATAGCGATATATAGTGATATGTGTTATAGGGTAATAGCGATATATGGTGATATGTGTTATAGGGTAATAGCGATATATGGTGATATGTTATAGGGTAATAGCGATATATGGTTATATGTGTTATAGGACAATAGTGATATGTGTTATAGGACAATAGTGATATATGGTATAGAATGAGAGTGATCTATAGTGATATGTTATAGAGTAATAGTGATATATGATGTAGGGTAATAGTGATATTACAGAGCGCGCATTCATCCCAACTGGACAGAGTCTGTCTATTGTCTATGTCCATGAGCCTGGCTGTAAAGCATGTCACTAAATACTGGTAAAACAGCCCAGGCAATATGGCCGCCCCCATAACAATGTACAAAATGTGAAATAAAAAAAATCATAGTCAGTAAATAGAAACAGATTAGAATAAAAAGGGAAGTTTAGACGATGGTTTACCCCAATCTGCCCGAATCATCAGAAACCTGTAATAAGAAAAATATTAAAATAATTGGCGTCTCCCATTCCAGCTGCATGTTGGGATTGCATGGCTGCCTATAGAATATAATGGTAAGATAAAAGCATGATCAGTCCCAGCGATCAGTATCAGCGATCAGTCTGATCTGCAACAGTCTGATCTGCAACAGTCTGATCTGCAACAGTCTGATCTGCAACAGTCTGATCTGCAACAGTCTGATCTGCAACAGTCTGATCTGCAACAGTCTGATCTGCAACAGTCTGATCTGCAACAGTCTGATCTGCAACAGTCTGATCTGCAACAGTCTGATCTGCAACAGTCTGATCAGTGTCAGAATCATTGATCAGTAACATAGCGTTCCATAATCATCCTCACAAAGCTTCTTGTCTCTGAGCGGCCGTACCAGCTGCGGTTTCTGCAGTCTATGTAGATTAGGCTGATAGAACGGCCGGTTATTGTGTGATTGGCCGTCTATTACAGCTTTACAGGAATCCTTTTTTGTGATGTTTGATCTTAGAGCTGGAGGGGCTTATGTTTCAGTAGTTGTTCTGTAATTCCCAGGAGTCTCGTATAAAACGTTCCTGATAAGCCGAGAGAAGAGAGACCAGAATCCCTGCGATATGTCACCCGCCAGATCCGGCTCTATTCTGTATAATCACACACGGCCACTAATACGGAGGACAAGATACTGGTGCCACATTGTTAGACTTGGAATTAAAGGGGCAATCCCTGCGAAAACAAATTGTGTTCAAATCAACTTCCCTCTAAAGCAGGGGTGGGGAACCTCCGGATGTGGCCCGCGGCTCCCCTGTGACATGCGCCGCTCTGGAGGAGAAGGAGCCGACACACACGGCATCCTCCTGTGTCTGTGACAGCTGCCAGGAGGATGCTGTGAGTGCCGGCTCCTTCCCCTCAGAGCGGTGCACATCTTCTGACTCCTGCCCTCCTGTGACGTGCGCCGCGCTGGTGAGGCAGGAGCTGGCACAGACACAGGAAGATGGCCTGCAGGAGAAGACCGGCACAGAAGAGAGGAGGGAGAAGAGGACCTGGACAGCGTGGGAGCGGAGGAAAGGTGAGTGGGATGTTTATTTTTTTCATTTGGGGCAGACACTGGGGGTTAACTAGGCCACCAGGGACATGACTGGGGGGGGGGGTAACTAGGCCACCAGGGACATGACTGGGGGGTTAACTAGGCCACCAGGGACATGACTGGGGGGTTAACTAGGCCACAAGGGACATGACTGGGGGGTTAACTAGGCCACCAGGGACATGACTGGGGGGGGGGGGGTAACTAGGCCACCAGGGACATGACTGGGGGGTTAACTAGGCCACCAGGGACATGACTGGGGGGTTAACTAGGCCACCAGGGACATGACAGGGGGGTTAACTAGGCCACCAGGGACATGACAGGGGGGTTAACTAGGCTACCAGGGACATGACTGGGGGGGTTAACTAGGCCACCAGGGACATGACTGAGGAGTTAACTAGGCCACGAGGGACATGACTGAGGAGTTAACTAGGCCACCAGGGACATGACTGAGGAGTTAACTAGGCCACCAGGGACATGACTGAGGAGTTAACTAGGCCACCAGGGACATGACTGAGGAGTTAACTAGGCTACCAGGGACATGACTGAGGAGTTAACTAGGCCACCAGGGACATGACTGAGGGGTTAACTAGGCTACCAGGGACATGACTGGGGGGTTAACTAGGCCACCAGGGACATGGCTGGGGGGTTAACTAGGCTACCAGGGACATCACTAAGGATTCAAATCAGGTACAAGGGGCATCACAGAGGGTTAACTACAATAGCAGGGGCACTAGGGGAACAATACTTTGCCTTGTTCGGGTGCTGCAAACCCACGCTACTAACTGCCGCGCACGGTATAACATTGAGTGCGGCCCTCGAATGATTTTATTAAGGCCCGAAAAGGTTCCCCACCCCTGCTCTAAAGCCTAAAAATACCACCACATGGTGCCAAGACCACACTGCTATATACAGCCAACATACTACCATCATATAGTGCCACATAACACTCAGCTTTCTGATGTCACAGTGGAATATCAGAGGTATCTATCAGTCAGGGTGTTTGCTGGAATGAGCAGGGAGAAGCGCTCAGATAAACACTTCTCCCAGCCTCTCTCCTCACTGCAAGAGACAGAAAGTAGAGATAAGCGAATATCGAGCATGCTGGAGTCCATCCAAACCCGATCGTTCAGCATTTGATTAGTGGCGGCTGCTGAACTTGGATAAAGCCCTAAGGCTATGTGGAAAACATGGATATAGTTTTTGGCTGTATCCATGTTTTCCAGACAACCTTAGAGCTTTATCTAACTTCAGCAGCCCCAGCTAATCACATGCTGAACGTTCGGGTTTGGATTGGCTCCAGCATGCTCGATATTCGCTTATCTCTAATAGAAAGTCTATGGAGTCTAGAGATGAGCGAACCAGGTTCGGGTTCGAGTCCATCCGATCGTTCGGCATGTGATTAGCGGCGGCTGCTGAACTTGGATAAAGCTCTAAGGTTGTCTGGAAAACATAGATATAGCCAATGACTATACCCATGATTTCCACATAGCCTTAGGGCTTTATCCAACTTCAGCAGCCGCCGCTAATCACATGCCGAACGATCGGGCTCGGATGGACTCCAGCTGCTCCAGGTTCGCTCATCTCTAATGGAGTCACATTATGTGGAGGAGAGAGACAAGAAGAGAAACGCCTAGCTTGGCTCTTCTCCCCACTTGTTCTAGTGATTGGTGGGGTCTGGCCTAATTCAAAGTTTTAAGAGGTCGTTGGCCATGCCTGGCGCCATTGATGTGCTCCTTTACTAGATGTTGAAACAGTAAACTAACTCATTCCTTTCTTCCATGGACGTTATGCATACAGCAGAATATATCTCAGAATATATCTCAGAATACCATGACTAAGGAGCCAGTGGGGTCTGAAACGCGTTGGTGTTATATGTTTGTCCAATAAAGCATTCAATTATATCTGAGCTGGAGAGGATCCTTCCTTCTTTTCGTATATGATACCCCGGAGTCCAGGGGAAGTCTCTCCGTGTGCTGACCTTACGTGGGCTTTTTTCTTATTCCCCTGTTAGTTTATTGAAACCAAAAGAAATTCAGCCCTTACATACAGGCACAAAATAACATAAATCCTGCTCGTCTGAGCTCTAACTAACACAGCAAATCCTGGCTATACAGGGGACCGGCTATACAGGGGACCGGCTATACAGGGGACCGGCTATACAGGGGACCCGGCTATACAGGGGACCCGGCTATACAGGGGACCCGGCTATACAGGGGACCCGGCTATACAGGGGACCCGGCTATACAGGGGACCCGGCTATACAGGGGACCCGGCTATACAGGGGACCCGGCTATACAGGGGACCCGGCTATACAGGGGACCCGGCTATACAGGGGACCCGGCTATACAGGAGACCGGGCTATACAGGGCACCCGGCTATACAGGAGACCGGGCTATACAGGGCACCCGGCTATACAGGGGACCGGGCTATACAGGGGACCGGGCTATACAGGGGACCGGGCTATACAGGGGACCGGGCTATACAGGGGACCAGCTATACAGTACACAGGAGACCGGGCTATACAGGGGACCGGGCTATACAGGAGACCGGGCTATACAGGAGACCGGGCTATACAGTACACAGGAGACCGGGCTATACAGTACACAGGAGACCGGGCTACACAGGAGACCCGGCTATACAGGAGACCGGGCTATACAGGAGACCGGGCTATACAGGAGACCCGGCTATACAGGAGACCCGGCTATACAGGGGACCCGGCTATACAGGGGACCCGGCTATACAGGGGACCCGGCTATACAGGGGACCCGGCTATAAAGGGGACCGGGCTATACAGTACACAGGAGACCGGGCTATACAGTACACAGAAGACCGGGCTATACAGGGGACCGGCTATACAGTACACAGGGGACCGGGCTATACAGGGGACCCGGCTATACAGTACACAGGAGACCGGGCTATACAGTACACAGGAGACCGGCTGTACAGTACACAGGAGACCGGGCTATACAGGGGACCGGCTATACAGGGGACCGGCTATACAGTACACAGGAGACCGGGCTATACAGGGGACCGGCTATACAGTGACCTGGCTATACAGGGGACCGGCTATACAGTACACAGGAGACCGGGCTATACAGGGGACCGGCTATACAGTACACAGGAGACCCGGCTATACAGGAGACCCGGCTATACAGGAGACCCGGCTATACAGTACACAGGAGACCGGGCTATACAGGGGACCGGCTGTACAGTACACAGGAGACCCGGCTATACAGGAGACCCGGCTATACAGGAGACCGGGCTATACAGGAGACCGGGCTATACAGTACACAGGAGACCGGGCTATACAGGGGACCGGGCTATACAGGAGACCGGGCTATACAGTACACAGGAGACCGGGCTATACAGTACACAGGAGACCGGGCTATACAGTACACAGGAGACCGGGCTATACAGTACACAGGAGACCGGGCTACACAGGAGACCGGGCTATACAGTACACAGGAGACCGGGCTACACAGGAGACCGGGCTATACAGTACACAGGAGACCGGGCTATACAGGGGACCCGGCTATACAGGGGACCCGGCTATACAGGGGACCCGGCTATAAAGGGGACCGGGCTATACAGTACACAGGAGACCGGGCTATACAGTACACAGGAGACCGGGCTATACAGGGGACCGGCTATACAGTACACAGGGGACCGGGCTATACAGGGGACCCGGCTATACAGTACACAGGAGACCGGGCTATACAGGGGACCCCGCTATACAGGGGGACCGGGCTATACAGTACACAGGAGACCGGCTATACAGTACACAGGCTATACAGGGGACCCCGCTATACAGGGGACCGGCTATACAGGGGACTGGCTATACAGTGACCCGGCTATACAGTACACAGGGGACCGGGCTATACAGGGGACCCGGCTATACAGTACACAGGAGACCGGGCTATACAGGGGACCCCGCTATACAGGGGGACCGGGCTATACAGTACACAGGAGACCGGCTATACAGTACACAGGCTATACAGGGGACCCCGCTATACAGGGGACCGGCTATACAGGGGACTGGCTATACAGTGACCCGGCTATACAGTACACAGGGGACCGGGCTATACAGGGGACCGGGCTATACAGTACACAGGAGACCGGGCTATACAGGGGACCCCGCTATACAGGGGGACCGGGCTATACAGTACACAGGAGACCGGCTATACAGTACACAGGCTATACAGGGGACCCCGCTATACAGGGGACCGGCTATACAGGGGACTGGCTATACAGTGACCCGGCTATACAGTACACAGGGGACCGGGCTATACAGGGGACCGGGCTATACAGTACACAGGAGACCGGGCTATACAGGGGACCAGCTGTACAGTGACCTGGCTATACAGGGGACCCGGCTATACAGTACACAGGAGACCGGGCTATACAGTGACCCGGCTATACAGGGGACCCGGCTATACAGGGGAGTGGGGACCCAGCTATACAGGGGACCAGGCTATACAGTACACAGGGGACTCATCTATACAGTGACCCAGCTATAGGGGACCCGGCTATACAGGGGACCAGCTATAGGGGACCCGGCTATACAGTACACAGGGGACCCATCTATACAGTGACCTGGCTATACAGGGGTCCAGCTATACAGGGGACCCGGTTATACAGGGGACCCCCACTATACAGTACACAGGAGACTGGGCTATACAGGGGACCCGCTACCAGTCACCCAACATAAAACAACATCAGTTGGTACAATACCAGTGTGGCCCAAAGTCCCAGTAGAAGCTTTAGCAGCCCGGACCCTCTCCACAGCCAGGAGAGACCTCAACAGCCAGGAGAGACCTCCATGCACAGGAGAGACATCCACAGCCAGGAGAGACCTCCATGTACAGGAGAGACATCCACAGCCAGGAGAGACACCCACAGCCAGGAGAGACCTCCATGTACAGGAGAGACATCCACAGCCAGGAGAGACCTCCATGCACAGGAGAGACACCCACAGCCAGGAGAGACCTCCATGTACAGGGGAGAGACATCCACAGCCAGGAGAGACCTCCATGTACAGGAGAGAAACATCCACAGCCAGGAGAGACCTCCATGTACAGGGGAGAGACATCCACAGCCAGGAGAGACCTCCATGTACAGGAGAGAGACATCCACAGCCAGGAGAGACCTCCATGCACAGGAGAGACACCCACAGCCAGGAGAGACCTCCATGTACAGGGGAGAGACATCCACAGCCAGGAGAGACCTCCATGTACAGGAGAGAAACATCCACAGCCAGGAGAGACCTCCATGTACAGGGGAGAGACATCCACAGCCAGGAGAGACCTCCATGTACAGGAGAGAGACATCCACAGCCAGGAGAGACCTCCATGTACAGAAGAGAGACATCCACAGCCAGGAGAGACCTCCACTGCCAGGAGAGACACCCACTGCCAGGAGAGACCTCCATGTACAGGTGAGACCTCCACAGCCAGGAGAGACCTCCATGTACAGGTGAGACATCCACAGCCAGGAGAGACCTCCATGTACAGGAGAGAGACATCCACAGCCAGGAGAGACCTCCATGCACAGCCGCACTCTATACACTCTGTGCCTCCCCTTATGAGACCTGTGATCAGTGGCCTCCAGCACCTGGGTGACTTGGCCAGATAGAAAAACCTGGACTGGCCAGAAAGGGAATGACAGACCCCACTACCAACTTGCCTGCCATTCCATACAAATCCAGGCCCATTAAGAGCCACTAAAGCAGTCCCATAGCAAGTAGTTTGCTATGGGTTTTACCTTTCCTGGATTCCCCCATATGTCACCCAGCTTTCCCTGGATGAGGTACGGACTTCCTGGAACCTAGTGCTCACGTATGACAGGTACCTCGGGGAGATATAGCGATTCCCAACCACAATCCCTGTCACTGTCTCTCAATGTAAATATAACTTGATATGGGGGACTCCACCTCAGACCCCGACACACGTTTCGCTCCTTGGCTTCCTCGGGAGGAACACTGCACCTTCTCATATTTGTACCTACACCATATCTGTTACTTGTGTTCAGGCTGGAAACAAGGTAATAACCACACACTTGGCTCTTTATGCATTAGGCACTTTATTTTATGTGTGAATTATATTTTGCTGGTATCATTATTATTGTAAACAAATTCTGTTACACCTCATGTAGTGGCGGGACCCCACATTGTATGTCTCCTATAGGATGTCTCTTATAGCGTGTCTCCTATAGGATGTCTCTTATAGTATGTCTCTTATAGCATGTCTCTTATAGCGTGTCTCCTATAGGATGTCTATTATAGTATGTCTCTTATAGCATGTCACTTATAGTATGTCTCTTATAGTGTGTCTCTTATAGTGTGTCTCTTATAGTGTGTCTCTTATAGTGTGTCTCTTATAGTATGTCTCTTATAGGATGTCTCTTATAGTATGTCTCTTATAGGATGTCTCTTATAGTGTGTCTCCTATAGTATGTCTCTTATAGGATGTCTCTTATAGGATGTCTCTTATAGTGTGTCTCTTATAGGATGTCTCTTATAGTGTGTCTCCTATAGGATGTCTATTATAGTACGTCTCTTATAGTACGTCTCTTATAGCATGTCACTTATAGTATGTCTCTTATATTATGTCCCTTATAGTATGCCCCTTATAGTATGTGTCTCTTATAGTGTGTCTCTTATAGTATGTCTCTTATAGTGTGTCTATTATAGTGTGTCCCTTATAGTGTGTCTCTTATAGCGTGTCTCTTATAGTATGTCTCTTATAGTGTGTCTCTTATAGTGTGTCTATTATAGTGTGTCTCTTATATTATGTCTCTTATAGTACATCTCTTATAGTGTGTCTCTTATAGTGTGTCCCTTATAGTATGCCCCTTATAGTATGTCTCTTATAGTGTGTCTCTTATAGGATGTCACTTATAGTGTGTCTGTTATAGTATGTCTGTTATAGTGTGTCTCTTATAGTATGTCTCTTATAGTATATGTCTCTTATAGTATGTCTCTTATAGGATGTCTCTTATACTATGTCTCTTATAGTGTGTCCCTTATAGTGTGTCTCTTATAGTATGTGTCTCTTATAGTATGTCTCTTATAGTGTGTCTCTTATAGTGTGTCTCTTATAGTATGTCTCTTATAGTATATGTCTCTTATAGTATGTCTCTTATAGTGTGTCTCTTATAGGATGTCTCTTATAGTGTGTCTCTTATAGTGTGTCTCTTATAGTGTGTCTCTTATAGGGTGTCTCTTATAGTGTGTCTCTTATAGTGTGTCCCTTATAGGGTGTCTCTTATAGCGTGTCTCTTATAGTCTGTCTCTTATAGTATGTCTCTTATAGTGTGTCCCTTATAGTATGTCTCTTATAGTGTGTCTCTTATAGTATATGTCTCTTATAGTATGTCTCTTATAGTATATGTCTCTTATAGTATGTCTCTTATAGTGTGTCCCTTATAGTATGTCTCTTATAGTGTGTCTCTTATAGTATGTCTTATAGTGTCTCTTATAGTGTGTCTCTTATAGTGGGTCTCTTATAGCGTGTCTCTTATAGTGTGTCTCTTATAGTATGTCTCTTATTGTATGTCTCTTATAGTATGTCTCTTATAGTGTGTCTCCTATAGGGTGTCTCTTATAGTATGTCTCTTATAGTATGTCTCTTATTGTATGTCTCTTATAGTATGTCTCTTATAGTATGTCTCTTATAGTGTGTCTCCTATAGGATGTCTATTATAGTACATCTCTTATAGTGTGTCTCTTATAGGGTGTCTCTTATATTATGTCTCTTATAGTACATCTCTTATAGTGTGTCTCTTATAGTGTGTCTCTTATAGTATGTCTCTTATAGGATGTCTCTTATAAAACCCCTGGCAAATAATGATGGAATCAGTGGCCTCGGGGGACGTTCATACAGTTATGACAGAAATGACACAAAACTAACGTCCTGTCACACGGTAACTTTCTGGCCTTAAGAAACACAAACAGAAATCAGGAAATAATATTGTGATAGACGGGAACGTTTCATTGTTTAGAGCCAGCAGAGGGAATATGGGGCAGCCGGTCAGGTACTGGGAATATGGGGCTGCCGGTCAGGTACTGGGAATATGGGGCTGCCGGTCAGGTACTGGGAATATGGGGCAGCCGGTCAGGTACTGGGAATATGGGGCAGCCGGTCAGGTACAGGTACTGGGAATATGGGGCAGCCGGTCAGGTACTGGGAATATGGGGCAGCCGGTCAGGTACAGGTACTGGGAATATGGGGCTGCCGGTAAGGTACTGGGAATATGGGGCAGCCGGTAAGGTACTGGGAATATGGGGCAGCCGGTCAGGTACTGGGAATATGGGGCTGCCGGTAAGGTACTGGGAATATGGGGCAGCCGGTCAGGTACTGGGAATATGGGGCAGCCGGTCAGGTACTGGGAATATGGGGCAGCCGGTCAGGTACTGGGAATATGGGGCAGCCGGTCAGGTACTGGGAATATGGGGCAGCCGGTCAGGTACTGGGAATATGGGGCAGCCGGTCAGGTACAGGTACTGGGAATATGGGGCAGCCGGTAAGGTACTGGGAATATGGGGCAGCCGGTCAGGTACTGGGAATATGGGGCTGCCGGTCAGGTACTGGGAATATGGGGCAGCCGGTCAGGTACTGGGAATATGGGGCAGCCGGTCAGGTACTGGGAATATGGGGCTGCCGGTCAGGTACTGGGAATATGGGGCTGCCGGTCAGGTACTGGGAATATGGGGCAGCCGGTCAGGTACAGGTACTGGGAATGTGGGGCAGCCGGTCAGGTACTGGGAATATGGGGCAGCCGGTCAGGTACTGGGAATATGGGGCAGCCGGTCAGGTACTGGGAATATGGGGCAGCCGGTCAGGTACTGGGAATATGGGGCAGCCGGTCAGGTACTGGGAATATGGGGCAGCTGGTCAGGTACTGGGAATATGGGCCTGCCGGTCAGGTACTGGGAATATGGGGCAGCCGGTCAGGTACTGGGAATATGGGGCAGCCGGTCAGGTACTGGGAATATGGGGCAGCCGGTCAGGTACTGGGAATGTGGGGCAGCCGGTCAGGTACTGGGAATATGGGGCAGCCGGTCAGGTACTGGGAATATGGGGCAGCCGGTCAGGTACTGGGAATATGGGGCAGCCGGTCAGGTACTGGGAATATGGGGCAGCCGGTCAGGTACTGGGAATATGGGGCTGCCGGTCAGGTACTGGGAATATGGGGCAGCCGGTCAGGTACTGGGAATGTGGGGCTGCCGGTAAGGTACTGGGAATATGGGGCAGCCGGTCAGGTACTGGGAATATGGGGCTGCCGGTAAGGTACTGGGAATATGGGGCAGCCGGTCAGGTACTGGGAATATGGGGCAGCCGGTCAGGTACTGGGAATGTGGGGCTGCCGGTAAGGTACTGGGAATATGGGGCTGCCGGTAAGGTACTGGGAATATGGGCCAGCCGGTCAGGTACTGGGAATATGGGGCAGCCGGTCAGGTACTGGGAATATGGGGCAGCCGGTAAGGTACTGGGAATGTGGGGCAGCCGGTCAGGTACTGGGAATATGGGGCAGCCGGTCAGGTACTGGGAATATGGGGCAGCCGGTCAGGTACTGGGAATATGGGGCAGCCGGTCAGGTACTGGGAATATGGGGCAGCCGGTCAGGTACTGGGAATATGGGGCAGCCGGTCAGGTACTGGGAATATGGGGCTGCCGGTCAGGTACAGGTACTGGCAGTGGCGGACTCATCGGCTGCACAGGGTCCCTGGGCAAAGGAGGGGCCCGCCAGGCTCAGACTATGAGCCTGTCAGTCTCCTGCAATGCCCAGGGCCCCGCAGCAGCCTAACCGGCTACACAAGCCCCTTTCTCCCCGGGATGGGTCATGGGGGGGGGGGTTGAGGAGAGAGTGCGACACTGCTGTGAGTGGGGGCGGCAGTACACAGGGACACAGGTGAGAGGCCGCCTGGGACCGGGCTGATGCAGCTTCCTTTGCAGTCGTACACCTAGTGCTGTGCCTGGCTGCGGGGGTACCGAGGACGTGCTGCCGGGAGTGCCAAGGGTCATGGGGCGCAGGACTTGCTAGTTTGTCTGTCACCAGCCGGGCGTCAGGATTAGTGGTGAAATCCATGGCTGATCCATGGAGACCCGAACTTTCGGATCAGCCGTGGATTTCACCGTTTACAATCACAAGTTTACATTGATACTTTACTTATCCTGTCAGCCGGGGGGATGTTTGGGGATGATGATGATGATGATGATGATGCATCTTCCATAGACCAAAAACTGTGACATCAGACAACAACTGGGACAACAGACCCATCAGGTCACTGTCCTGGCCGGCAAATAGTCCTGATCTCAATCCAATTGGAAATTTTTGGTGGAGGTTGAAGAAAATGCTCCATGAGGCGGCTCCAACCTGCAGAGCTGATCCGGCAGCAGCAACGAGAGGACGTTGGAGCCAGATTGATGAATGTGGTGGAGGGTTCTTTTGTTTGTTTTTTCTTGATTCCATAATTTTTTCCTCAGATTTGAGTGATTCCATAATTTTTCCCGACTAAACACTACCGACTACCACATTATTATTTTCTGATTTCTGTTTGTGTTTCTTAAAGCCAGAAAGTTGCCGTGTGACAGGACTTTAGTTTTGTGTCATCTGCTTTTTTTCTGCGACAACTGAATGAACGTCCTCTGAGGCCGGTGATTCCATAGTTTTTTCCAGGGTTTGTAGTATGTCTCTTACCCTCCTCCTCTGCGCCGTTCCGATGCAGTTTTTAATGTAATCCTGTGTTCGGTAAAACCACAAACAGCCTTACTGGACACAGGATCACATTACAATTGCACAGGAATCTTACATTTAGGCGATGTTCACACACTGTAAAATACAACCAAAATCTGGCTGTAATTGTGAGATGATAATACGGATGTATTTTCACTATTATAACCCGCTCCATTGCAGTGAGTGAGTAATTACACGCCAGCGTACACACCGTATAGCATTACGGAACAGGAAATTCTCACAGGACTCCTAGAGAGAGTCCTGCTGGCCCCGCCCACACATATTGATTGACAGCTGTCCCTGTACTTACATTGATACAATAAGTGCTGTCAATCACTGTGTGTGGGCAGGGCCGGCAGGATTCTCTCTGTCACCAAGAACAACTAAGGCAAGATGGCCGCCCCCATAACAATTAGGCGGGAGGATCTGTGGCCAGCACACTGGAGGGCATCTCATTTATATTTATAACCAACATAAAGCTTCACTATTAGGGTCCGGCCTCACATAGAGAAGGCAGCGCGGCCAGGACGGCGCGGATGACCACACAAATAAGCACACAGCCTTCTAGAATTGGTCACGGTTGCTCAGAGGTTCTATTCATTACAGGGGTCGTCTAGTGGAGAGACCGTGCTCTGTGAGAACGGGGAGCGGTGGGGGAGCAAGGAAACCAAGTTACCTCCCCCATAACTTTGGGTTCAGACTGTGACCCCACTGGGGACAGGGGCTCAGGGTAGAATATGCTGGAGGTATTCAACACCACGGCTCCTGATACTGCAGACAAGACATAGAGACTGTTACAGGGTCACAATAGGTCAGACATCATCAATATCTCCCCCACGGCTCCTGATACGGCAGACAAGACATAGAGACTGTTACAGGGTCACAATAGGTCAGACATCATCAATATCTCCCCCACGGCTCCTGATACGGCAGACAAGACAGAGACTGTTACAGGGTCACAATAGGTCAGATATCATCAATATCTCCCCCACGGCTCCTGATAGAGACTGATACGGGGTCACAACAGGTCCGACATGCAAAGGGTCCTATTAGAACAACCGTGGGGGCTGAAAGGCACAGACGCTTAGTAATGACTGTCACACAAGGTAGCACAGTTTCTTAAAGGGGTTTTTCACAAAAATGTTTTTTCTTAGAAAAAAATCTTGTCTTCCAGTACTTATCAGCTGCTGTATGTCCTGCAAGAAGTGTTGTATTCTCTCCCGACTTCCAGTACTTATCAGCTGCTGTATGTCCTGCAGGAAGTGGTGTATTCTCTTCAGTCTGACACAGTGCTCTCTGCTGCCACCTCTGTCCATGTCAGGAACTTTCCAGAGCAGGAGAGGTTTTCTATGGGGATTTGCTGCTGCTCTGGACAGTTCCTGACATGGACAGAGGTGGCAGCAGAGAGCACTGTGTCAGACTGGAGAGAATACACCACTTCCTGCAGGACATACAGCAGCTGATAAGTATGGGAAGACTGGAGATTTTTATATAGAAGTAAATTACGAATCTAAATAACTTTCTGACACCAGTTGATTTAAAATATTTTTCTTTTCCTGGAGTTCCCCTTTAAATCCTTGTACTCAGTCCTGCTGCTTGTGTATTATTGGAGCATGTGAATATCATATAGGCCATAGCTCCCAACTGTCCCGGATTCCGCGGGACAGTCCCGTTTTCGGGGTTCTGTCCCGCAGTCCCGGAACGGCACCCAGAGTCCCGCATTATATGTGGCCCCACCGAAAAAACAATAAACCAGTAACTCACCTGTCCTCCGGTCCCAGCAGCTCCTCTCCCGGCAGAGCGCGCACTCCCGTCATCCTCCGGGACGGGCAGCGGAGTATACAGACACTGACTGTACCAGAAGTGACCTGCAGCCTCTGTCATGAATTACTTCCGGTACTGTCAGTGACTCTGTACCCCGCTGCCCGCCCCGGAGGATGACGGGAGTGCGCGCTCTGCCGGGAGAGGAGCTGCTGGGACCGGTGGACAGGTCAGTTACTAGTTTATTGTTTTTCTGGTCGGGCCACACTATATGGGGATTGGATACTATGTGGGCACTATATGGGGGGATTGGCTACTATGTGGGGCGCTATATGGGGGATTGGCTACTATGTGGGGCATATATGGGGGCATTGGCTACTATGTGGGGCACTATATGGGGGTTGGCTACTATGTGGGGCACTATAATGGGGCATTGGCTACTATGTGGGGCACTATATGGGGGATTGGCTACTATGTGGGGCACTATATGGGGGATTGGCTACTATGTGGGGCACTATAATGGGGCATTGGCTACTATGTGGGGCACTATATGGGGGATTGGCTACTATGTGGGGCACTATATGGGGGATTGGATACTATGTGGGCACTATAATAGGGCATTGGCTACTATGTGGGGCACTATATGGGGGATTGGATACTATGTGGGCACTATAATGGGGCATTGGCTACTATGTGGGGCACTATATGGGGGATTGGATGCTATGTGGGCACTATAATGGGGCATTGGCTACTATGTGGGGCACTATATGAGGGGATAGGCTACTATGTGGGGCACTATATGGGGGATTGGCTACTATGTGGGGCACTATATGGGGGCATTGGATACTATGTGGGGCACTATATGGGGATTGGATACTATGTGGGCACTATATGGGGGCATTGGCTACTATGTGGGGCATATATGGGGCATTGGATACTATGTGGGGCACTATATGGGGGATTGGATACTATGTGGGCACTATAATGGGGCATTGGCTACTATGTGGGACACTATATGGGGGATTGGATACTATGTGGGGCACTATAATGGGGCATTGGATACTATGTGGGGCACTATAATGGGGGATTGGATACTATGTGGGCACTATAATGGGGCATTGGCTACTATGTGGGCACTATAATGGGGCATTGGATACTATGTGGGGCACTATAATGGGGGATTGGATACTATGTGGGGCACTATATGGGGGATTGGATACTATGTGGGCACTATAATGGGGGATTGGATACTATGTGGGGCACTCTATGGGGGATTGGATACTATGTAGGGCACTATAATGGGGCATTGGCTACTATGTGGGGCACTATAATGGGGCATTGGATACTATGTGGGGCACTATAATGGGGCATTGGATACTATGTGGGGCACTATATGGGGGATTGGATACTATGTGGGGCACTATAATGGGGCATTGGATACTAAGTGGGGCACTATATGGGGGATTGGATACTATGTGGGCACTATAATGGGGCATTGGCTACTATGTGGGGCACTATAATGGGGCATTGGATACTATGTGGGGCACTATATGGGGGATTGGATACTATGTGGGGCACTCTATGGGGGATTGGATACTATGTAGGGCACTATATGGGGGATTGGATACTATGTGGGGCACTATATGGGGGATTGGCTACTATGTGGGGCACTATATGGGGGATTGGATACTATGTGGGGCACTATATGGGGATTGGATACTATGTGGGCACTATAATGGGGCATTGGCTACTATGTGGGGCACTATATGGGGGATTGGATACTATGTGGGGCACTATATGGGGATTGGATACTATGTGGGCACTATAATGGGGCATTGGCTACTATGTGGGGCACTATATGGGGGATTGGATACTATGTGGGCACTATATGGGGGATTGGCTACTATGTGGGGCACTATATGGGGATTGGATACTATGTGGGCACTATAATGGGGCATTGGCTACTATGTGGGGCACTATATGGGGGATTGGCTACTATGTGGGGCACTATATGGGGGGATTGGCTACTATGTGGGGCACTATATGGGGGGATTGGCTACTATGTGGGGCACTATATGGGGGCATTGGCGACTATGTGGGGCACTATATGGGGGATTGGCTACTATGTGGGGCACTATATGGGGGCATTGGCGACTATGTGGGGCACTATATGGGGGATTGGATACTATGTGGGCACTATATGGGGGTATTGGATGCTATATGGGGTATTATTCAGTCAGCAGCATGTGGTGACTGTAGGGGAGTGGCTATGGAGGGTTGCTATGGGGGGCGTGGCTTTGGAGGGTCGCTATGGGGGCGTGGCTATGGGGACTGCGGCGCACATGTCCCTCTTTGCTCTTTGCAAAAAGTGGGAGGTAAGTTTAGGCTACTGCTGCAGTACTACAAGTCTCAGCAGTGGCTAACAGATGGGTAAACATAAAAGTAGAATTAAAAAAATAAAAGGTCTATGCACAGGTAACGAATCTGCTGCATAGATCAATGTCTGAACAGAACATAAAATCCTGTACTGTGTGAATGGCGCCTTACAAAGAAACTGTGTTGCCCATAGCAACCAATCAGCGCTCACGTCTCCGCATGGTGCAGCGGTGGACGCTTCGCTCTCTGCACTGGTTTGTCCTCGCTCGGCCGCCGTAGTTCCAGCTGTGTCGTCGCTCCAGGTGGGCGTGGCTGTCGTCTGGCGCCCCGTCAGTGGCCGGACGCTTCCGGTGTCGGGCTGGAGCTGGCTCCCTTGTTGACACTTTATTGTTCCCACTTGGTGGACAGAAGAATGCGGCGGGTCTGAGCCCGGGACGTTACTCGTCAGAGGCAGCAGCGAGCGGAGGGAGAATGTCCTCGGGCCGGCAGTCTCAGCAGCTCCCCGGACCGGGAGGGGGGACAGGCCCAGCGCCGTCCTCTTCATCGTCCGCCCCGTCCAGCTCCTCTTCCTCGGCGGGGCCCCTGAGGCCGGTGGCTTCCAGTATGTCCCGGCTGGGAGTGACGGGTAACGGCTCCGCGCTGTCCGGTAGGGCCGTGAGTTCCGGGCCAAGGAAGAGGCCTCTCCCGACCCCGCTGTGTAACGGGCTCATCAACTCCTACGAGGACAAGAGCAACGACTTTGTGTGGTGAGAGCCTGAGCGTCCCCCCTGTCTGTGAGGAGATGGTACGGTCCTGCAGGAAAGGGGTGGAACTACAGGTCCCAGCATGCCTTGCTCCATGACAGCAGTGAGAACCGGCGAGCTCATCACTACTGAGAGCACAACTGCCTGCTGGGACTTGTGGTGACAGGAGCCAAAGAGCCGCAGGTGGTCCTGATCCGTCCTCTCTCATCTATACCGGCCCCCTGACCCGTCCATCTATACCGGCCCCCTGACCCGTCCCCCTCTCATCTATACCGGCCCCCTGACCCGTCCCCCCTCTCATCTATACCGGCCCCCTGACCCGTCCCCCCGCTCATCTATACCGGCCCCCTGACCCGTCCCCCCCGCTCATCTATACCGGCCCCCTGACCCGTCCCCCCGCTCATCTATACCGGCCCCCTGACCCGTCCCCCCGCTCATCTATACCGGCCCCCTGACCCGTCCCCCCCCCCCCCCCCGCTCATCTATACCGGCCCCCTGACCCGTCCCCCCTCTCATCTATACCGGCCCCCTGACCCGTCCCCCCCGCTCATCTATACCGGCCCCCTGACCCGTCCCCCCGCTCATCTATACCGGCCCCCTGACCCGTCCCCCCGCTCATCTATACCGGCCCCCTGACCCGTCCCCCCGCTCATCTATACCGGCCCCCTGACCCGTCCCCCCGCTCATCTATACCGGCCCCCTGACCCGTCCCCCCTCTCATCTATACCGGCCCCCTGACCCGTCCCCCCTCTCATCTATACCGGCCCCCTGACCCGTCCCCCCTCTCATCTATACCGGCCCCCTGACCCGTCCTCTCTCATCTATACCGGCCCCCTGACCCGTCCCCCCTCTCATCTATACCGGCCCCCTGACCCATCCCCCCTCTCATCTATACCGGCCCCCTGACCCGTCCCCCCCGCTCATCTATACCGGCCCCCTGACCCGTCCCCCCGCTCATCTATATCGGCCCCCTGACCCGTCCCCCCGCTCATCTATACCGGCCCCCTGACCCGTCCCCCCGCTCATCTATATCGGCCCCCTGACTCGTCCCCCCCGCTCATCTATATCGGCCCCCTGACCCGTCCCCCCTCTCATCTATACCGGCCCCCTGACCCGTCCTCTCTCATCTATACCGGCCCCCTGACCCGTCCCCTCTCATCTATACCGGCCCCCTGACCCGTCCCCCCCCGCTCATCTATACCGGCCCCCTGACCCGTCCCCTCTCATCTATACCGGCCCCCTGACCCATCCCCCTGACCCGTCCCCGCTCATCTATACCGGCCCCCTGACCCGTCCCCCCCCGCTCATCTATACCGGCCCCCTGACCCGTCCCCCCCCGCTCATCTATACCGGCCCCCTGACCCGTCCCCCCCGCTCATCTATACCGGCCCCCTGACCCATCCCCCCTCTCATCTATACCGGCCCCCTGACCCGTCCCCTCTCATCTATACCGGCCCCCTGACCCGCCCCCCCCCACTCATCTATACCGGCCCCCTGACCCGTCCCCCCGCTCATCTATACCGGCCCCCTGACCCGTCCCCCCGCTCATCTATACCGGCCCCCTGACCCGTCCCCCCGCTCATCTATACCGGCCCCCTGACCCGTCCCCCCGCTCATCTATACCGGCCCCCTGACCCGTCCCCCGCTCATCTATACCGGCCCCCTGACCCATCCCCCCGCTCATCTATACCGGCCCCCTGACCCGTCCCCCCTCATCTATACGGGCACCCTGACCCGTCCCCCCGCTCATCTATACCGGCCCCCTGACCCGTCCATCTATACCGGCCCCCTGACCCGTCCTCTCTCATCTTTACCGGCCCCCTGACCCGTCCTCTCTCATCTATACCGGCCCCCTGACCCGTCCCTGCTCATCTATATCGACCCCCTGACCCGTCCCCGCTCATCTATACCGGCCCCCCTCTCATCTATACCGGCCCCCTGACCCGTCCCCCTCTCATCTATACCGGCCCCCTGACCCGTCCCCGCTCATCTATACCGGCCCCCCTCTCATCTATACCGGCCCCCTGACCCGTCCCCCCGCTCATCTATACCGGCCCCCTGACCCGTCCCCCTCTCATCTATACCGGCCCCCTGACCCGTCCCCCCCTCATCTATACGGGCACCCTGACCCGTCCCCCCGCTCATCTATACCGGCCCCCTGACCCGTCCCCCCTCATCTATACGGGCACCCTGACCCGTCCCCTCTCATCTATACCGGCCCCCTGACCCGTCCCCCCGCTCATCTATACCGGCCCCCTGACCCGTCCCCCCCGCTCATCTATACCGGCCCCCTGACCCGTCCCCCCGCTCATCTATACCGGCCCCCATACCCGTCCCCCTGCTCATCTATACCGGCCCCCTGACCCGTCCCCGCTCATCTATACCGGCCCCCTGACCCGTCCCCCCCCCTCATCTATATGGGCACCCTGACCAGTCCCCCCCCCCTCGTCTATACTGCCACCTTGTGTCTCTAGTTGGCCAGAAACTACTACCCCCAGCATGCCCGGACATCTCCAGCTCTGCAACAAGTGGAGATGCAGGTTGAAAGTCTCTGACGTATTAGATATCCCAACAGATTAGTTAATGGTGGCGTCAGTGGGGTGGCCCGCCCCGTGAGGCCTTATTGGGCGGCATATTCTGCAGGAAGTGGTGTATTCTCTCCTGTCTGACACAGTGCTCTCTGCTGCCACCTCTGTCCATGTCAGGAACTGTCCAGAGCAGCAGCAAATCCCCATAGAAAACCTCTCCTGCTCTGGACAGTTCCTGACATGGACAGAGGTGGCAGCAGAGAGCAGTGTGTCAGACTGGAGAGAATACACCACTTCCTGCAGGACATACAGCAAATGATAAGTACTGGAAGACTAGAAGTTTAACAAGTTGATTTGAAAGAGAAGCCTTTTTGCTGGAGTTCCCCTTTAAAGTCAGTGGGCTAGTGCACTTGGCTGTGGATGCCAGGATTTGTACATTTGTGCACGTCCCGGACGTTCTGTTTTGTCCGCATTTGCTTGCTGGGATTCTTATGTTCTCATACGTTATTAGAGGGATCTGAGCTATTCCAGGTATCGGCCTCGTAATGAATTTGATTAATTTTCAGGTTAAACGGTTCTGACTTTCATTATGATGGTGAATTCAGTGTCCGTCCCGGCCGTGTCTGTGGGGGAGATTTGGGGGGCTGGTCCAGGATGGTGGCAGCAGTGCGGCCGTCACACACAGTCCCAGCAGTCCAGATTGACCTATGGCCATGGGGTGACATTGGGACGGGGCTCTCCCTGTCGGGCGAGGACACCCCTAAATGTGATGGTGAGATGGTTACCATGGCGTTGGGGGCCCTTAGATCGGCTGTATGGTGGGTCAGAGGTAGTAGTGACAGGCAGTGCTGCCATCTATACTATGTATCACAAAGCCTGATACTCGCTGTCACATTTCTTACATACAACTACATCATTACAGCTGTGTCTTTCTTTACCCCCCCCCCCAGTGGTTATAGTGTGGTCCCCCCCTCCCCCCAATGATTATACCATATCAGTGGCCCCCGGTAGTAACAGTGTAGCCCCCCCTGATGGTTGTACCATAGCAGGGGCCCCCGGGGGTAATAGTGTAGCCCCTCCCCGATGGTTATACCAATGCAGGGGCCCCCGATGGTTATACCATAGCAGGGGCCCCTGGTGGTAATAGTTTAACCCCCCCCCCCGGTGGTCATACAATATCAGGGGCCCCCGGTGGTAATAGTTTAAATCCCCCCCCCCCCCCCCCCCCCCGGTGGTCATACAATACCAGGGGCCCCCGGTGGTAATAGTGTAACCCCCCCCCCCCCCCCTCCCCCCCCCCCGATGGTCATACAATACCAGGGGCCCCCGGTGGTAATAGTGTAACCCCCCCCCCCCCCCGATGGTCATACAATACCAGGGGCCCCCGGTAGTAATAGTGTAGCCCCCCCCAATGGTTATACCAGGGGCCCCCAATGGTTATAGTGTAGCACCCCTGTGGTTATACTGTAGGGGTCTTGTGTCGTTCCATGTTCCCAGCAGCGCAGCGTGTGAGGGGTTAAGTAGAATTGTGTTCACAGGAAGTCAGGAAATCCAGATCAGGTTTTGAAGCCCAAGTCTTGTTGTTCTTGCTCCAAACTTCATGTAATTATTACTGCTGGTAAAGTTTTCTATTGGGAGCCGATGTTTGCCGGGCTGCGTACAATTGTGCAATGTTCTCTAATGGGAAAGCACGTGAGCTCACACTCTATAGATCACTGCGGTGTGTGCCACCAGTAACCACAGGAGCCGCTCAATAGGCTCAGACCACCCATTATTACAGCTGTACTATCAGCACTGCACCTTTATAGGGAACCCCTCATTACTGTCATGCTGCCTTACTCCCACTTTGTTTCATTGGTGGACAGTGTCATCTGGGCGGGGCCTCGCTGCAGTTGGGCCCCTTCTTCCCGCCCAGGTGACACTGTCCACCAATGAAATGAAGCGAAAGAAGACACAGACAATTGTTATGCAGGTGTATACAGACACAGACAAGTGTTATGCAGGTGTATACAGACACAGACAAGTGTTATGCAGGTGTATACAGACACAGACAAGTGTTATGCAGGTGTATACAGACACGGACCAGTGTTGTGCAGGTGTATACAGACACGGACCAGTGTTGTGCAGGTGTATACAGACACGGACCAGTGTTGTGCAGGTGTATACAGACACGGACCAGTGTTGTGCAGGTGTATACAGACACGGACCAGTGTTGTGCAGGTGTATACAGACACGGACCAGTGTTGTGCAGGTGTATACAGACACGGACCAGTGTTGTGCAGGTGTATACAGACACGGACCAGTGTTGTGCAGGTGTATACAGACACAGACAAGTGTTATGCAGGTGTATACAGGCACGGACCAGTGTTGTGCAGGTGTATACAGACACGGACCAGTGTTGTGCAGGTGTATACAGACACAGACAAGTGTTATGCAGGTGTATACAGACACGGACCAGTGTTGTGCAGGTGTATACAGACACGGACCAGTGTTGTGCAGGTGTATACAGACACGGACCAGTGTTGTGCAGCTGTATACAGACACGGACCAGTGTTGTGCAGCTGTATACAGACACGGACCAGTGTTGTGCAGGTGTATACAGACACGGACCAGTGTTGTGCAGGTGTATACAGACACGGACCAGTGTTGTGCAGGTGTATACAGACACGGACAGACAGGTGTTATAAAGGTATATATCACCTGTGGATGGTGCGGAGAGCTGCACATAGTGTAAGGGGGAGGGGCAGGATCACTTCAATGGGGCCAGTGTAATAATACCATGTAGATAATGCCAGGTGGGTGGGCAGGTAACAATGTCATCAGAACGGTCCACCACGTAATAGACGTTGTCTGTCCGAAACTATACAAGAACTCGTTTCTGCAACAGTTTTTTGGCAAATTGGCCCAAAATTCTTCAACTTTTCTTTCCCCAACTTCTCCATGACTTTCAGGGAGGTTAACGGGAGGAAAAGGATGGGGGGTCCCACAGCCCAATGGTCGCCGGGTTTTATCACAGAAATTGTTACTGCTGATTTCAGCTTTTTATTTTTATTGATAAAATCCACAGCAGAAGTACTGGTGATATTACCCTTAAAGGGGCACTCCAGTGAACATCTATTTCTTTCAAATCGACTGGTCTCAGAAAGTTATACAGATTTGTTATTTACTTCTATGTAAAAATCTCCAGTCTTCCAGTACTTATCAGCTGCTGTATGTCCTGCAGGAAGTGGTGTATTCTCTCCAGTCTGACACAGTGCTCTCTGCTGCCACCTCTGTCCATGGCGGGCCCCTGTGTCCCCCGGTGGTGGCGGGCCCCTGTGTCCCCCGGTGGTGGCGGGCCCCTGTGTCCCCCGGTGGTGGCGGGCCCCTGTGTCCCCCGGTGGTGGCGGGCCCCTGTGTCCCCCGGTGGTGGCGGGCCCCTGTGTCCCCCGGTGGTGGCGGGCCCCTGTGTCCCCCGGTGGTGGCGGGCCCCTGTGTCCCCCGGTGGTGGCGGGCCCCTGGTGTGCGTTCTGTCAGTATGGATATAGTTCCACTATTAGTGATGCACTTTTACCTACTTCTCACCCATTTCTGTCCCTTCTCTTGCAGCCCGATCTGTTTCGATATGATTGAGGAAGCCTACATGACCAAGTGTGGACACAGCTTTTGGTAAGATGATTTTTTTTTTTTCTTCTAATTCTTTTATTAAATTCATTGACAAAACTGAAGCAGTCGTTCTTACTTACAATATATTTTTTTGCTCACATTGTATCAGAGAATCAGCAGTTCCATCAAGAAACACTTACACACTTTCATCTGGGCGGTGTCCAGGCCGTGACTAGTCATAGCTCTCTGCCTGTGATTGACAGGGACAGGGGGCCGTTAGAGGCCTCCAGCCCATCCCTACCGGGAAATGGAGCTACCAAGGAAGGAACCTTGGTGGGAGAGCGGCCCACAACCTCTGTGCCGCACTGCTGGGAGCCTTTAAGTCAAACACATAATGGAGAGGGGGGTGAGAGCTGCAAATAAAGGGATAATGCTTCTCTATGGCTCTGGCAGAGATGTATGGCCATTCATGCTCCACTGGGAATTCTGGGAAGAAGGATATGCAGAGCCGCTCTGATGCCATCTTTTAAAGCCGCTTTCAGTTTAGATCGTGACTGATAGAAAGCTTTACGGGTCTCGGTGTCCTATGACAGAGGGCCGAATCTAACATGGGCCGAATCTTATAATGTCTGTGCTGTCCTTGCTGTACGATCATTAATACGTGTAATAGGCCATCGTTTACATAGAGTATAGACGTGTATCGCAATACTCGCACCTTGAGTTAGACATTGACAAAAGGGGCCACCCTGTTGTTTCCCTGTCTATGTTCCAATACTCGCAACCGAGTGGGACTTAAGGGGTTATTTATCAGGGTGGTGTGGTGCTCTCCCCATCATGGAGGCACCCCGTTGGCAACAGGCTAGAGATATCTGGCTATCCCGTGTTTTGAGACTCGTAACTGAGGCTCCACGGACTCTTGTTTTGCATATTTAGACGTGTAATAGGCCATCGCTTACATAGAGTATAGACGTGTAATAGGCCATCGCTTACATAGAGTATAGAGACGTGTAATAGGCCATCGCTTACATAGAGTATAGAGACGTGTAATAGGCCATCGCTTACATAGAGTATAGACGTGTAATAGGCCATCGCTTACATAGAGTATAGAGACGTGTAATAGGCCATCGCTTACATAGAGTATAGAGACGTGTAATAGGCCCTAACTGAGAATGTGAGCCAAACTGACCCGAGAACCAATGGTGGGCGTCTTTACATGTCTTTTATATTCTCCTTCCAAAGGAGAAATACAAGAGGCGAGAACCCTGAAGCTACGTCCCCTAGAGAGTTTTCTGGCTTTGCCTTAGGGCCCTTTTCCACCGGACGATTATCGTTTGCATAATCGTTAACGATCTCAAACGACCGCTATTGCGAAAGACCTGAAAATGTTCACTCATTTCCATGGAACGTTAATCGTTACTTATGATCGTAATTGCAATAGTTTTTTCTTCGCTATTTATTCACTATTGCGTTCGTATTTATTGCGAACGACCGAACAATGTCTTATTCAATGCGAACGATTTGCGAACGAGCAACGATAAAAATAGCTCCAGGTCTTATAAAGCCATCAACGATTTGTCGTTCGGTCGTTAATCGTTAACTGCATTTCAACTGAACGATTATCGTTTAGATTTGAACGCTTTAACGATTATCTGAGCGATAATCGTCCGGTGGAATAGGGCCTTACATTCCCAGTGTTTCCAATGGCTTCCTACCCCACAAAGGCTAGATGCCTCGTCTTCTGTTCTGTTCTGTGTAAGGGGGTCTTCTGCCCTGCTATATGCCCAGTATGAGGTTGCCTGTACGCCGGTGTTGCCCGTGGCCGGTGTCTGGTTTTTCTTTGGTATTGAACACAATGAAGTCGAGAATAAACTTCCCCTCTTCTGGTTCGCCTCGCCGTGTTCCTCTCCTAGGATCTACAATGTGTTTTTTCCTCTGTCTTTGGCATTTGTTGAAGACGTGTAAACTATGTAAATTGATAGTTGACATCACCGCAGAGTATCTGGAGCTTTCCGAATCCGACAATTAGTGGATTGTGCGAGGACAATGAACTCTTGAGTCTATATGGCGTTTAGCAGGCGCGTCGGGGTGTTAATGTTCCCTCTTGATGGAGTGCACTCGATTGTTTGCATTAAGTTAGAACATTCAATTCCTCGTTTCACAGCCCCTCTTTCGATTTCCTCCTCGGTTTTATACACGTCGCCCACCCTTCCTAAAGCCATTTTTTTTATCCTTAAATGAACTGTGAGATCCCACAGAGAGGTAGTGCAGACTCCGCCATGGAGAGTAATGTAATACTATAGTGCTGACTACAACCAAAGGCGCAGGTCAGTGCCATGTTATTGATGGGCCCTATCGCTGCTTTACAAGATTCCACAAAGTCTCTTCATAGTTTAACCCTATACATGCTGAAGTGTCTCTTTATTCTGAGGACTTGGTGGAACATTAGGCAGCGCAGTTTTCCCAAGAGTGAACCCCCTTAATGACATGATTTGCTACTTTAGTTAGCCTTAGTTTGGAAAAACATCCTTCTTGTCCTATTCAAGACATGTACTCTATAGGTGCTCAAACCCTTTTTATACTAAGGTTGATAAGGCATATGGGGCCTCCTGACTCTCTAGAGACAGAAGAGGTCATTTTAGGGTGGATGGAGGGGTTCTCCTGTATAGGGTGTATGGGGGTCTCCTGACTCTCCACAGACACATGAGATCAGTATAGGGTGTATGAGGGTCTCCAGACTCTCTCCAGACAGAAGAGGTCAGTATAGGGTGTATGGGGGTCTCCAGACTCTTCACAAACAGATTATGTCAGAATAGGCTGTATGGGGTCTCCTGGCTCTCCACAGACAGATGAGATCAGTATAGAATGTATGGGGGTCTTCTTGCTCTCCACAGACAGATGAGATCAGTATAGTGTGTATGGGGGTCTCCAGATTTTCCAGAGATACAGTAGGTGATTTTATTATAGTGTGTATGGGGGTTTTTCAGACTCTCCACAGGCAGATGATGTCAGTATAGCATGTATGGGGGTCTACAGACACATGAGGACAGTATCGGTTTATGGGGGTCTCCAGACTCTACAGACACATGAGGACAGGGTGTATAGGGGGTCTCCTGACTCTCCACAGACAGTTGTATTTGTTGGATAGAAGGTTTCACCATCTCCAGCCCTCGGAGGTGTGGGGGGCGGTCGCCATCTCCAGCCCTCGGAGGTGTGGGGGCGGTCGCCATCTCCAGCCCTCGGAGGTGTGGGGGCGGTCGCCATCTCCAGCCCTCTCGGTCGCCATCTCCAGCCCTTGGAGGTGTGGGGGTGGTCGCCATTTCCAGCATCTCTTACACACTGAGGGTTAATACCCATTTCCCAGTTATAACATAACGCTCCTGTTCTAAACATAAACCCGTAAGAAGTAAAGTGAAGTGAAGTGAGTGAGGGCGGTGAAATCACATCCAGGTGTCAGTCTGGACGCATATCTCCCATTTTTAAGACCTTTTTAAAACTACTAGCAGCTGCCTCCCTGACACCGGAGACGTCTTATCCCTGGAATAGATCCATGTTCTGTGAGAATACAGAGGGGGAAAGATGTTTTTGTTTTTCTGCGGCTCATCTTAAGCCCTTTGTTACTGAAGGGGCCCCATGGTGTTGTGGAGTAAGAGTGTTGGCCCCGCTGCCGGTACACGGAGAGGACCTCACATTTGTCTCACACTTCCAAACACTGTTCATTGTGCACATGTGAGTGGGGGACGCTGTTGTCTGCCGTGTCCGCTCCGGGGACCGTTATTAAAGCTGCAGCGGTTGGCATCAAGTCCCCCATAGTCCTCATGGGGACCGGTCCTCTGGATCCATCAGCCTGCAGTGTCCATGGGGACCGGTCCTCTGGATCCATCAGCCTGCAGTGTCCATGGGGACCGGTCCTCTGGATCCATCAGCCTGCAGTGTCCATGGGGACCGGTCCTGTGGATCCATCAGCCTGCAGTGTCCTTGGGGACCGGTCCTCTGGATCCATCAGCCTGCAGTGTCCATGGGGACCGGTCCTCTGGATCCATCAGCCTGCAGTGTCCATGGGGACCGGTCCTCTGGATCCATCAGCCTGCAGTGTCCATGGGGACCGGTCCTCTGGATCCATCAGCCTGCAGTGTCCATGGGGACCGGTCCTCTGGATCCATCAGCCTGCAGTGTCCATGGGGACCGGTCCTCTGGATCCATCAGCCTGCAGTGTCCATGGGGACCGGTCCTCTGGATCCATCAGCCTGCAGTGTCCATGGGGACCGGTCCTCTGGATCCATCAGCCTGCAGTGTCCATGGGGACCGGTCCTCTGCAGATCAGGCATGGTGTTCATAGTGGTGGATCCTCTGCAGATCAGGCATGGTGTTCATAGTGGTGGATCCTCTGCAGATCAGGCATGGTGTTCATAGTGGTGGATCCTCTGCAGATCAGACATGGTGTTTATAGTGACTGCTCCTCTGCAGATCAGGCCTGGTGTTCATAGTGGTGGATCCTCCCCAGATCAGGCATGGTGTTTATAGTGACGGCTCCTCTGCAGATCAGGCCTGGTGTTCATGGTGGTGGTTTCTCTGCAGATCAGGCATGGTGTTTATAGTGACTGATCCTCTGGATCCAGCTTCTGCTCCTCTCTCCGGTGACCTCTGGAGCGCATACACCATTTCATCAGCTTCTCGGCCTGGCTGCGTTGTTGGCCGATCTCTGACCGTTTAGCTGTGTGTGTTGCGATTCCCCCTGAGCCCGTTGCTGTACAGAAGGGGCCGTTCTCTCTTTATTTATGTGCTCTGTATAATAATCTATCCACGCTGAGCGGGAACGTCTCCTGCTCCCAGCCTGTACACGGGTTTTATGTTCACATGTTGTAATGTTTATCACTTTAACACTTCATAGATCAGTTCTTTCCATCCAGTAATGGAGCTTGTTATAAGCCACGGTACAGGCGATTATGATGATGGGAGGCTCTGTCATATATCAGACATCAGGTTCCTGTGTCACTCAGGTGCAGCCGAAGCTCCTTATCACAGCCCAGATATCTGTTATCACTAAGACACTGCCGAAAGTGAAAGCAAATAAACATTAGAGCGTATAGACCGGTGATGTCATCAGATGCCATCCTGCAAGGCACTGCCACATGGTGCCATAATATTCACCCCACTTCCTTCCCCCAGGCAGAGCGGAGGGCAAAATACGCGTGTATGTGTGTGTATGTATATATGTGTATGTGTATGTATATAATTTTATATAATTAATTATATAATATATCTTCTTACTCTACCCCCTCTGATAACCGTGTGTCTCCACAGCTACAAATGCATCCATCAGAGTCTGGAGGACAATAACCGCTGCCCCAAGTGTAACTATGTGGTGGATAACATCGACCATCTGTACCCAAACTTTCTAGGTGAGTGTACGCCTTGTGTCAATCTTTTTTTCGGTAGTTTCCTTCTTAATGTCTCCAAGCCAAGACGTTATCATGGATGTAAGAATTGGTGGTCCTCTGGATTGGCCCTCAGTATCAGATCAGTGGGGTGTAACTCCCGGCACCCTGTCTGGTCAGCTGTGTGAAGGTTCTGCTGCGCTTGGGTGATGCGGGTGAGTGCAACAGCCTCTAAGGGCCCTATTACACCAAAAGATGTCTGACAGATTATCTGACAGATTTTTTCAGCCAAAGCCAGGAATGGACTATAAACAGAGAACATGTCATAAAGATAAGACTGAGATTTCTCCTCTTCAAATCCATTCCTGGCTTTGGTTAAAAAAATCTGTAAGATAATCTGTCAGACATCTTTTGGTGTAATAGGGCCTTAAGTGTTCACTAGCTGCAGTCCTTATACTATTAGTAGCAGCACGGTCCTGCACTGGTAAAGGCTTGTGACCGTAGAGCAGCTCCAGCTGTGTCATCTCTCATGCTTCTGTGTCTGCCAGTCCTTTTCACTTCCTTCTGGTAGCAGTGCAGAGAGGATTATGCCCCCCCATGGACTGCTGCTGGCGCACATACTTATTGCATCCCCTGCTGCTTACAGCGTCCGTCCTAGCATTTCATCCTCTTTGTGTTGCTGTCAGATGGCAATGAACAGTGGTAACAGATCTGGTATACAGTATGGAAGCTGCATTCTGAAGGTAGCATGGTGACACTGCTGGAGACGCTCCTGAACTGTCACCGTAGTCGGCAATGGAGGGCTGAGGTCCAAGGGCTGATGGTATACATACAACCCTGCCCGCACCATCATTGAGCCGCCTCATAGGCTGTGTAAGCAAGTGCTGATTTAGCAGATAGGATTTTACTCCCCCCACTCATCAGGCCCTAACGGGGGCATTTCTAAGAAGAAGAAAAATAATACACGAGGAGTTGGGGACATAAGATACGCCGATAGATTTATATTGGGCTCGTATTTGGGGACATGATGGAAGAGCACCAGGCAGGGTATAGTAAATGATGATGATATAGTAGTATCTGTATGTTTTACATCCTTACGCCACACTTACTGCTTTACTAGTTTATTGCTCCATGCGAGGTCCGTAATTAGCGGCAATGTGCACCGGTACGGACTTCAGCTCTGAATCAGTTTAAATCTTTGTTTAAATCTATTGACACAGCTGCGCGGCTTAGTCAGTACCGCAAAGATCTCGACTGAGATTCGCCCCATGTTTGTGCCTCTCTTTACACTGACTCGCCCTGTGTGTGTGCCTCTTACTCTCACTCACCCCATGTTTGTGCCTCCTCTTACACTGACTGGCCCCGTGTTTGTGCCTCCTCTTACACTGACTGGCCCTGTGTTTGTGCCTCCTCTTACACTGACTGGCCCTGTGTTTGTGCCTCCTCTTACACTGACTGGCCCCGTGTTTGTGCCTCCTCTTACACTGACTGGCCCTGTGTTTGTGCCTCCTCTTACACTGACTGGCCCCGTGTTTGTGCCTCCTCTTACACTGACTGGCCCCGTGTTTGTGCCTCCTCTTACACTGACTGGCCCCGTGGTTGTGCCTCCTCTTACACTGACTGGCCCCGTGTTTGTGCCTCCTCTTACACTGACTGGCCCCGTGTTTGTGCCTCCTCTTACACTGACTGGCCCCGTGTTTGTGCCTCCTCTTACACTGACTGGCCCCGTGTTTGTGCCTCTTCTCAAACTCGCCCCCCCCGTGTTTGTGCCTCCTCTTACACTCACTCGCCCCCCCCGTGTTTGTGCCTCCTCTTACACTGACTGGCCCCGTGTTTGTGCCTCCTCTTACACTGACTGGCCCCGTGTTTGTGCCTCCTCTTACACTGACTGGCCCCGTGTTTGTGCCTCCTCTTACACTGACTGGCCCCGTGTTTGTGCCTCCTCTTACACTGACTGGCCCCGTGTTTGTGCCTCCTCTTACACTGACTGGCCCCGTGTTTGTGCCTCCTCTTACACTGACTGGCCCCGTGTTTGTGCCTCCTCTTACACTGACTGGCCCCGTGTTTGTGCCTCCTCTTACAGTGACTGGCCCCGTGTTTGTGCCTCCTCTTACAGTGACTGGCCCCGTGTTTGTGCCTCCTCTTACACTGACTGGCCCCGTGTTTGTGCCTCTTCTCAAACTCGCCCCCCCCGTGTTTGTGCCTCCTCTTACACTGACTGGCCCCGTGTTTGTGCCTCCTCTTACACTGACTGGCCCCGTGTTTGTGCCTCCTCTTACACTGACTGGCCCCGTGTTTGTGCCTCCTCTTACACTGACTGGCCCCGTGTTTGTGCCTCCTCTTACACTGACTGGCCCCGTGTTTGTGCCTCCTCTTACACTGACTGGCCCCGTGTTTGTGCCTCCTCTTACACTGACTGGCCCCGTGTTTGTGCCTCCTCTTACACTGACTGGCCCCGTGTTTGTGCCTCCTCTTACACTGACTGGCCCCGTGTTTGTGCCTCCTCTTACACTGACTGGCCCCGTGTTTGTGCCTCCTCTTACACTGACTGGCCCCGTGTTTGTGCCTCTTCTCAAACTCGCCCCCCCCGTGTTTGTGCCTCCTCTTACACTCACTCGCCCCCCCCGTGTTTGTGCCTCCTCTTACACTGACTGGCCCCGTGTTTGTGCCTCCTCTTACACTGACTAGCCCCGTGTTTGTGCCTCCTCTTACACTGAACTGGCCCCGTGTTTGTGCCTCCTCTTACACTGACTGGCCCCGTGTTTGTGTCTCTTTCAGTAAATGAACTTATTCTCAAGCAGAAGCAGAGATTTGACGACAAGCGGCTAAAGCTGGACCCATCGGTAAGATGTGAATAAAGCCTCACTAAATGGAAGTGACACAGGTTATCAAAAAGCAATCACACGACAGGCCCTCCTCTGATATTATGTGTCTCGTGGTTAACAAGGCACCAAGTCCTGTCCTAACTTTATTTCAAGTCTCAGACAGTCTATTATCTTGTTGATATGTTGTCTCCCCATGGTCAGGTGCCGATACCGGGGTGCACAAGAGGAGACCTCTGCCCATTTATGTAAATGAAGCTTAGTCACTAGTAACATCAGTTTTTCCTATAGTTGATAGTGAATACACTGTTAATTTGCTTGTACAGTGGTACCTTGGTTTAAGAGTAACTTTGTTTTAAGAGCGTTTTGGTTTAAGAGCTCACAGGTTTTCAGAATTGTGACTTGGTTTAAGAGCATTGCTTTGGTTTAAGAGCTCCCTGTACTGGGTGGGAGGGGGAGTAGGGGAGGGGCATGGTCTGCATAGCGGGGTCTACAGCCCTGTACTCTGACCCAGGAAGTCTCCCTCACCTTCCAAATCATAGCAGATCCACTTCAGGCTGGGGCTTACATCAGGGGACAGGACTGTGGAGGTAATCTCTCCATAGCTGTAACCCCTCTCTCCCGTATAGTGTGCGCTGCTATACAGTGCCCACGTCTGCTCATTCCTTCATACTCCCTGAAGTCTCTGTCAGCCCTTGTGTTTCCCATCCTCTCCATTATGCGGATCTGCAGCTCCATCCTGTATCTACAAGCTGCTGCTGCTGTGTTATCAGCGTTATACAGTTACTATACATTATATACCACATGCTGATTGCTATACTGTACAGTAACTTTATATCACATATCCAGCAGCTGTGTTATCAGGGTTATACAGTTACTATACATTATATACCACATGCTGCTATACTGTACAGTAACTTATATATCACATATCCAGCTGCTGTGTTATCAGGGTTATACAGTTACTATACATTATATACCACATGCTGCTATACTGTACAGTAACTTATATATCACATATCACATATCCAGCTGCTGTGTTATCAGGGTTATACAGTTACTGTACATTATACACCACATGCTGCTATACTGTACAGTAACTTTATATCACATATCCAGCTGCTGCTGTGTTATCAGGGTTATACAGTTACTATACATTATACACCACATGCTGCTATACTGTACAGTAACTTATATATCACATATCCAGCTGCTGTAATATCAGGGTTATACAGTTACTATACATTATACACCACATGCTGCTATACAGTACAGTAACTTATATATCACATATCCAGCTGCTGTAATATCAGGGTTATACAGTTACTATACATTATATACCACATGCTGCTATACTGTACAGTAACTTATATATCACATATCCAGCTGCTGTGTTATCAGGGTTATACAGTTACTATACATTATATACCACATGCTGCTATACTGTACAGTAACTTGTATATCACATATCCAGCTGCTGTGTTATCAGGGTTATACAGTTACTATACATTATATACCACATGCTGATTGCTATACTGTACAGTAACTTATATATCACATATCCAGCTGCTGTGTTATCAGGGTTATACAGTTACTATACATTATATACCACATGCTGATTGCTATACTATAAAGTAACTTATAATATCATATGTTCTGCAGTTTATAAATCTTTGTTTCATTTGTTTTACATGTTATTCAGAATAGAAAAATCATTATTTTGGGGGTGTGGAACCAATTGTCTGCAGATCAGTGATTTCTTATGGGAACATTTGCTTTGGTATAAGAGTGGATTTGGATTACAAGCGCCGTCCCGGAACGAATTACACTTGTAATCCAAGGCACCACTGTATTTCGACTTTAAATGACCCCATCATGTCTTCTCGCTTCCAGCATCATAAGGATCCCTGATGCTTTTTAAAAAATTTGGCCATGATCAGGATGGTGATGCTTCTCCTGGGGAACCCTGTTATTTCTCTGGGATGTGCCCATTCATCCTGCTCACCGTGCAGCCACAGCAAGTGTATGAGATTAGGAGACGCTCAATGTGCGTGTGTGAGATTAGGAGACGCTCAGTGTGTGTGTGTGAGATTAGGAGACGCTCAGTGTGTGTGTGTGTGATTAGGAGACGCTCAGTGTGTGTGTGTGAGATTAGGAGATGCTCAGTGTGTGTTTGTAAGATCAGGAGGCGCTCAGTGTGTGTGTGTGTTTGTGAGACCAGGAGGCAGTCATTGTGTTAGTGAGATCAGGAGGCGCTCAGTGTGTTTGTGAGATCAGGAGGCAGTCATTGTGTTAGTGAGATCAGGAGGCGCTCAGTGTGTGTGTGTGTGTGTGTGTGTGTGTGTGTGTGTGTGTGTGAGACCAGGAGGCGCTCAGTGTGTGTGTGTGAGACCAGGAGGCGCTCAGTGTGTGTGTGTGTGAGACCAGGAGGCGCTCAGTGTGTGTGTGTGTGAGATCAGGAGGCGCTCAGTGTGTGTGTGTGAGATCAGGAGGCGCTCAGTGTGTTTGTGAGATCAGGAGGCAGTCAGTGTGTTTGGGAGATCAGGAGGCGGTCACTGGTGTGCAGCCACAACAGCACCTTCGTTCAGTGATCAGTGAAATCTGCACCGAGTAACCTGTTGATCATATCATCCAAAGCAAAAGGCTGAGGAGACCCCACCCGGTAATCAGATGCGGAGAATTGGGGTATGGACAAACCAGAGCTTGCATGAGGTTCTCTCATCGCTAGTACTCAGCGTCAGCATTATGGCTGTCTGGCTGTATTCTGTCCAGGTAGTATAAAGACACTGTAGTAGCTGTAATGGCATGTAGATGTGCAAGTACACTAGAGTTAAAGGGGTATCCCTGTAAGGTAAAATACATGCTAAATCATCCCCCCCTCCTGAAGATTAACAATTCCTTCCACTTTTGTTGTTATCTATTCAGTCTCCTTTCCCCAGTTCTCAGCTGCTGCTTTCTGCTGAAGACACAAAAATGTGTGTGTGAGCTTTTCTCTCTGTCTTCCCCTCCTCCCCCCTCCCTTCTGAGATGGCTGATGTTAAGTGTCCCTGGCTGGCTGTTTAAGCACTGTGTAATGCCGGAGAGTTAATCTGAGGTCAAGTTACTTGTGACCTCTCTGTGATTTTCCCAGTGTTATAGAAAGCATAGACAGCCAGCTAGAGACACTGCATGAGCCGACTCTGAAGGGAGGAGGGGAGACATGGCAAACGGCTCAAACAGCAACTCAGAACTGGTGGCAGGAGACAGAAAAAGTAATGACATGTATGGAAGGAATGTTAGTCTCCAGGTGGGGTGGCGGATTCAGCATGTATCTTACCTGGTCGCAATACCCCTTTATAAAGCAGTACTTCCTAAATAACTTTTGAGGGTACGTTCACATGTACCGGATCCGCAACGGATAACTGAACACAGCATCAAATCTGCTGCGGATCCTGTACGTGTGAATGCACCCTGAGAAGGTATTCGCCCCCCCCCCCCCCCCCCCCCTGTGGATATTATTGATAGGGTATAACACAGTCTCCAGCGCATTATAATAATAATAATACTGTAATGTTCTGTAATGTTACTGGTAAGCTGACTGTATTATGTCCGTCTTTAATCCAGTCCATGGTGTTTTAATGTCCTAGAATGGTCACCGATGGCAGATCTTCCAGGACCTTCTGGTAACTGATCAGGATAACCTGGATCTCGCCAATGTGAACCTGATGCTTCAGCTCTTGGTACAGAAGAAGAGGCAGCTGGAAGCAGTAAGTACAGACATGTTCACACCTTCATGTTGCCTGAACTACCAGAGGTTGGGACGGTCCACAGGGACTTCTCTCTGCTCCTCTGATCTCGATAGGTTGATCTCTCCCTGTTTGAGTATAGGGAGACTCGTGCTTGAGGCATCATGAAAATGATCGAGCTTCCCCTCAAAGGGAATATGTCACTTGTATTTAACCCCTAGATGACCTAGGACGTACCGGTACGTCCTGAGCTATGAAGCGCGCTCCGGAGCAGAGCGCGCTTCATAGGAGGTGGGGGCTGGCTGCGGTGAGCAGCCTGCACCTCACTGCTAATGATAGGCTGCAGCAATCGCACTGCAGGGTGTCATTAACTCCTTAAGCGCTGCGGCGTTTAAGTGTGAGTGACAGGGGGAGTCCCCTGTCACTTACCGATCGGGATCCCAGACTGCGGGGGTCCCGATCGTTAAAATGGACCTTCGGAGGTCTCTCGCCTGCCTCCGTGCGGTCCGATCGGCGCTCTGGTCACTGAGCCTGCACAGGCAGGCTCAATGAGCAGAGCGCCAATAACACTGATCAATGCTATGCCTATGGCAAAGCAGTGATCAGTGTATAAAATCAAAGTATTGTATGTAAATGTCCCCCAAAGGGACTTAGGCTGCATTCCCACGTTCCGTGATCCTGACGGATCACGGACGTAGAATGCATGTAGCGGAGTCCCCCCGCGCCCAGACAGCATCTGTAATTAGATGCTGGGAGCGGGGGAGACTGTTTTCATAAGCGCCGCGCTGTAGTAACAGCACCGCGACTGATTCATTACAGTGCGGCGCTTATGAATACAGTCTCCCCCGCTCCCAGCATCTAATTATAGATGCTGTCCGGGCGCGGGGGGACTCCGCTACATGCATTCTACGTCCGTGATCCGTCCGGATCACGGAACGTGGGAGTGCAGCCTTAAAATGTGTAAAAAAAAAAAAAAGTTAAAATCACTAATACACTACCCCAAAGCCCCTCCCCCAATAAAAGTTGAAATTACCCCCCTTTCCCATTATATAAATAAAACATGTAAAAATAAATAAACATATAATATACCGTAGCGGGCGTAATTGTCCGATCTATTAAAATATAACAAGCGTCATTGCGAATGGTGAACGGCTAAGACAAAAAGAGGGGAAAAAGTGCGCGGATTACCGATTTTATGTTACATTATATATAAAAAAAATATCAATGAAAAGTGATCAAAACGTCCGATCTTCACAAATATGGTATTATTAAAAACAAGAGATCATGGCGGAAAAAATGACGCCCCATACAGCCCCGTAAGTGAAAAACTAAAACCGTTATAAGCGTCACAATAGGCCCATTTTATTAATAATTAAATGCCCCCCCAAAAAAGGATTTCATTAAAAAAATATATATATATAACATTAGAGAATCTGTGTAACTTGCATATGGTTGTGTTCAGACTGACCTATAGAATAATAGTATCATGTCGCTGTTACCATATAGTGCATTACGTAGACACAGGAACCCCCCAAACGTTACCATATTGCATTCTTTTTTACAATTTCACTTATTTATATCTTCATACATAATATATTTGGGGTTCCATCATACGTAATATATTTGGGTTCCGTCATACATGTTATGGTAGAATGAAAGACGCCATTACAAAGTACAACTATTCCTGTAACAAACAAGCACTTACATGGCCTGTAGATAGAAAACTGAAAGTGCTAGAGCTCTTAGAAGGGGAGGAGGGAAAAACGAAAGCCCAAAATCAAAATTGTCATTTTGGGCCTGGTCCTCAAAGGGTTAAAGGGGTACTCTCAAACGTAACCTTTGATATGTTGCTGTCCATGGTGAGACTAACAATTCCTTCCATAATTGTCATTATCTATTCCGTCTCCTTCCCCCAGTTCTCAGCTGCTGCTTTCTGATGAAGATCTGTGTGTGAGCTTTTCTCTCTCTCTCTGTCTCTCTGTATCGTCCTCCTCCCTTCTGACACAGCTTATGTAAAAAAGTCCCTGGCAGGCTGTATCTCTGTATCTGAAACAGTCACAATCACAGTGATTTCATCAGCAACTTGACCTCAGATCAACCCTCCCAGCATTACAAAGAAGCTACAATGTTGCAGATACAGCTCGCCAGGGACAGAAGGGGGAGACAGAGGAAAAAGCTCACACACAGATTTTTTTTTTTCACCAGAAAGCAGCAGCTGAGAACTGGGGGTAGGAGACTGAATAGATAATAACAAGTATGGAAGGAATTGTTAGTCTCACCACGGGCAGCAACATGTCAGAAGTTATATCATGTCATCTGAATGGAGAGCGGAAGGGTCAGTCGCTGTCAGGATCCTCTTGCAGTTCTTTATCGCTGTGAAAGCAAATAGACTGGACAGTAGAAATGTCTTCTCTCTGCTGAGGAGCTGAGGCTGTCGTTCACATTAGACGGCTGGCGGACTCCTGTCCTACGTGTGTGGCATCTTTACATAACACCTTTTTAAATACTATTTGTCCGTCTTTTTTACCTCTAGTAAGTTCGGTGAAGATTGCTCCATATCTCTGATTTTGCCAATTTGGATGATTTAGCCGATTTTTGTTTGTGTTACTATGTGCGGAGTAGTTGTGATCAGTCCCCCCCCCCCCCGTTTCCTAAGAAGGTGGCGGTGCCCCCTGTTTCTGTCTCTTGGCAATCCCCCCTCAGCCTAACAAAGAGTCTCGTGGAATTGATAGAGGCTTTGTGTCCCGGTTGTG
The DNA here is from genome assembly GCF_027789765.1 of Dendropsophus ebraccatus. Lineage (NCBI taxonomy): Eukaryota > Metazoa > Chordata > Amphibia > Anura > Hylidae > Dendropsophus > Dendropsophus ebraccatus. Next base: position 124,462,814 of record NC_091461.1, on the reverse strand, counting down.
CGGCGTGCCAGTAACAGAGCCTCCCTCCACAGCACATATTGTTCAGCTTCGCTGCCAGGACGGCCATAAAAATATTTGGCCAAATATCACAGCAGCAAAAGGGAAAATAATACAATCTTCAGAGTAAATATAGCTCCACAAAGAAGGGGCCAAAGGCGGCTGTGTTACGTCCCGTCTACTAGAGCCTGGCACTGAGGAGGCCGTCGCCACCGGGAGGGTAACATGAGGGATCAGCTGCGGTAACTACTGGGGATGTAACCTGTGACCGATAGCGATAGGATCCACGATATCCAGCGTCTCTGGCTGCCGCTACACCCCTGTTCTTGCTTTTCCTTTATAGTTATTCTGGGATTATTATTAAAATGTTATTTTTCAGGATTTTCACACAATCTCCTTCACAATTAGTTTCATCACATGTTCCCTCCAAGTGCGGCTAGTCCTGTGTGTGAGAGTTGTTGGGCAATGTTACATGGCATGCTCTGCTAAACAACCAGTCATTAGGTTGCTATGCCACCATTGTAGAATATGGTAATATATGGCTAGTCACATCATTGGAGCTGTCACATATGTATGTGTGTGTTGTGTGCAGCTGCAATATAAATGAGATTAAGGATTCCTAATTCTCTCACATATATATACACACACACACATACACACACACACACACATAATTATTTTTTTTTTTAATGGATTATGAACAGTGTTTTTCCATTTCTTCAGGAATCGCACGCTGCCCAGGTTCAGATCCTAATGGAGTTCCTCAAAGTGGCTCGACGGAACAAGAGAGAGGTAATACATATTCATTGTTAAATAGACATGAAATCGTAATTTCCACAGAGAATCCACAGTGGGTTGTAAAGCCCCCTTCAGTTCTGAGCTGTGCCCCTGTAACAAGATCCAACAGGCTGCAGTGCCAAACTCTGCGATCAGCACTCTTTTTCTGGCCTTAAAGGGAATCTCTCACTAGGTTTATTGGGCCTTATATGAGGACAGCATAACCTAGTTACAGAAATGCTGAACAGATTGGTGTATTACTTCCATCATTCTGCTCAGCTGTTCTCCTAATATGCTGGAGAATAGGATTCTTGCCACACCCCTCCCCCCGCCCTCCAGGTGATTGACAGGTGACTGCCTATACCCAGCATGGATAGATAACTGCTAATCAGCAGCTGGTGGGCGGAGTTTTCTGCTCATGAATATCCAGGACTGCTAGGCTCATGCACATAATGGAGAGGACTACTTATTGTCCATGTTAGTCAGGAGGAGATCTCTGGATCAGCTGCACAGAACAGTGTAAGTCATACACCATTCTGTCCAGCTTCTGTGTCACTAGTTTATGTTACCCTGAGATAGGACGCCATTACCTGCTGACAGAGTCTCTTTAACCAGAGCAGATACCGGATACAAGGAGCTGGGGTTGTTCTGGAGTCCTGAAGAGACATCGGTGCATCACGTGAACGCAGCGGCTAGAATTGTTGCAGTGTAATTCTTAATCTTCTTAATTCTTGCAGAGTAATTATACCCTTAGCATGGCTCCCCCTCCTCATATAGCATCCCCAGTATTCCCCCGTATTTTCATGCTGCAGTTAACAGTCACCTGGTAGTGAAGACCCCCTCCATACACATAGGAGAAACCCTGATGGCAGTGGGAGCGGCTGAGTGCCTAATGCCTGGGACTTTCTCCCGTCTGAGGATGGAGAAGAGAAGGCTCCACTATCTGCCTGATCTTTTTGTTTGCCCTAGAGATTGGCAGCTTTCTATCCTCTCCCCAATGAAAACACACACTTTCCTGGCTGCGGTGAGGGTGCACGTGTGTCGGGGAATAGGGGCAAATAGCTGCCGCCTGTCGCTGATTGATAGCGAAAATATTGTCCTTTTATCTGAACCTTTTGCCATGGGATCACCCTGGCTATCTGTAGAATTTGTCTCAATACAATATAATGGAGTGAAATCTTCCAGCTAGACGGGGAGTGTAGTGTACTACAGCGCTTTATAAGCTGCGGTCACGTCTAGATGACCTGTCAGGTATAGATAGATGACAGTACTGCTGGAAGGTTCTGGCCCCTCAGGTGGCATCTTCTTGTCTCTCTCCACACAACAGCTGAAAGGTTTCACTGATTATGGACCGAGTGGCCGCCCCCCCCCCCCCCCCCAAGGCCAGACCGTCCTATCATCGCAGCCGGATCCGTTTACATATCAGTCTTGTTTATGGGGATCCTGACGTATGTGACTGCGAGGTCAGGCCGCATCTCTCGCTGTCACTACCTCCTCCATCGCTCCGGTGGTCTCATTGACGAAATTTGTGGTATAAGTTTCTGATGGGGTGAAGAGACGCTAAACAGATGGCGGGTGTCTCTCCTTGTCCGGATTACAGATTGCATCACGTATCCCCTCCCCCTCCTCGGCTTCATATATTTCCTATCTTTTGGTCAGAAATAATGAGAAACAAATGACTGAGCAGAGGTTTATATTGGCGGCAATGTAAGGTGAAGGCATCCCTCTGCCGGCGGAGATTGTGCAGACGATAGCCCCTCCGGCCCCGGCTCCTTCACTTGCCGCTTGTTTGGGTTTCCAGTTTTGGCCTTAAGCATGATTATTCCTTTCTAGAAAGATAGGAGCCTGTCCAGGATCTGTCCCGTTGCTCGCTTAACCCTTGGACCTCTATAGTTTTATTTCTTCCAAGAATCCCAGAGTGTACGCGTGATGTGTCTCTGCCATGTTGGAGGCGTCACGGCCCAGAATTCCTCTCTACGTTTGACTCACAAATGAGGTGAATGGGTCCCTGGGGTCATGGAGAATAAACATCTCCGGCCGTTCACTATGGAGCTGTGTCAGTGCTTCATCCAGTCATCATGTCGGCTTTGGGTTTGGCTTTTTAGCCCTTAGTTACTGTTGGACGTCATTGAGCTCCAATCAACATATTTGTTTGCTTATGGATCTCCTGACTGTTGGTGGGGTGGTCCCAGTGCGGGGGGATCTTCATTGTCAGCAACATTCAATGTATATGTAAAGGGTTACAGACTGTACACTATCCGACCATGCTGCCATAATGGGCTAGGCTGATATTAGCTGTGACTTTCAGGACCAGGGTATGCTGCAATCCTGACGTATCTGTGCATGGACTGGCATGATGAAAGGCTGGCGTATCTGTGCATGGACTGGCATGATGGGAGGCTGGCGTATCTGTATGGACTGGCGTGGTGAGTTGTGGGCGAGGACTGGCGTGGTGAGTTGTGGGCATGGACTGGCGTAAGCGTCATATTCTTCAGTGACGTATCAGATGGTGTATCTGTACATGATTGGATGTGTGCATGAACTGGGGTGATGGGAGGCTGGTGTATCTGTGCCTGATGGGGTGTTGGCATGGGCTGGCGTGATGGGATGTGGGCATGGACTGGTGTGGTGAGATGTGGCCGAGGACTGGCGTGATGGGATGTGGGCATGGACTAGCGTGATCGGATGTGGGCATGGACTGGTGTGGTGGGATGTGGCCGAGGACTAGCGTGGTGGGATGTGGGCATGGACTGGCGTGGTGGGATGTGGGCATGGACTGGCGTGGTGGGATGTGGGCATGGACTGGCGTGGTGGGATGTGGGCATGGACTGGCGTGATGGGATGTGGGCATGGACTGGCGTGGTGGGACGTTGGCATGGACTGGCGTGGTGGGACGTTGGCATGGACTGGCGTGGTGGGATGTGGGCATGGACTGGCGTGGTGGGATGTGGGCATGGACTGGCGTGGTGGGATGTGGGCATGGACTGGCGTGGTGGGATGTGGGCATGGACTGGCGTGGTGGGATGTGGGCATGGACTGGCGTGATGGGATGTGGGCATGGACTGGCGTGGTGGGATGTGGGCATGGACTGGCGTGGTGGGATGTGGGCATGGACTGGCGTGGTGGGATGTCGGCTCCACTTTAGGTTCAGAGCGTATCTCTTCACATAATGACCCCAATGAGCGTGTCCGGGCTGTAATGAGCACAATGACCTGCTCCATCTCATCTGCCCTTATATCCTTTCTTATATCTTAGATATGTTTATCCCAGTCAGACGTCAGGATACCTGTGCTGGCTGCGGTCTATTCACCTACAAACACTCGCTCAGCTGATAATTGCTTCATGCAGAAGTGCCAACGTATGGCCGATGAGTGAGCTGTAAAATCATTGTTATCGGACACAGTCCTGCAGGCGAGCGCTGATCTCGCTGATCAGCATTGGTCCGGGGTTCATACATGGCAGCATCCCCGGCTCTGTAAGAGGCCGCCTACCAATGGCCGTTCTCCTGCAGCCGCCATGCTTGTCCCGCTTTTTGGTTTTCTGTGCTCGCTACACTTGTGGATGATTAGTAGCTGTAAAGTGTTTGTGTTTTTGTCTCCTTCTCTGTTCCTGACCTCCCAGCAATTGGAGCAGATCCAGAAGGAGCTGAGCGTGGTGGAGGAAGACATAAAGCGTGTAGAGGTGAGAGACGTGATGAGAGTCGTCTGCCGCCGGCTGCTCCTGGCAATCTCCTGCTAACATCTGCCTCTACCTGGGAATAGATCCCACAACGTTGTCGTGATGTGTGTGGGTTTGTTTCTTACTATATAAGCTGGAGTGATTCTCACAGCCAATATGCAGAGATCAGCTTAAAGGGAAAACGTTCTGTATGTAAAAGCCGTCACTTAGTATGACAGCAGCATTGTTCTGCCATGGTTTCTGACCTGGAAAATCTCCTTCATACTGCCCGGTGTATACATTACAGGGAACAATAAGAGGCATTAGCTGTGTATCTATGGTAGAGGGTAAGGGGGTGACAGCTAGGAACCTCATTGATACTTTAAGGGGTATTCTAGTCAAACATAACTTCTGATACGTTGCTGCCCATGGTGAGACCAACCATTCCTTCCATACTTGTTATTATCTATTCAGTCTACTTCCCCCAGTTCTCAGCTGCTGCTTTCTGCTGAAGAAACAGAAATCTGTGTGTGAGCTTTTCTCTCTGTCTCTCCCCCCTCCCCCCTCCCTTCTGAGACGAATGATGTAAACAAGTCCCTGGACAGCTGTATCTGTAACATTGTAGCCCCTGAAAGCAGCAGCAGCTGAAAACTGGGGGAAGGAGACTGAATAGATAATAACAAGTATGGAAGGAATTGTTAGTCTCCAGGAGGGGGGGATGATTCAGCATGTATTTTACCTGACAGGGATACCCCTTTAACTCTAGTGTATGAAAAGAATTGTTAGTCTCACCATGGCCAGTAACATATCAACAGTTATGTTTCAGTGGAATGCCCCTTTAAAGGCTTCAACACCAGTGACTCTTTGTACAGATGCAGCCAGAGCCCACTTTATAGTTACATGCTACATCTTTTGCACAAATCTTTTAGTGTAATGCATTTTGTGAGGAGCTGAGACACCTGTCTGACAGGGACAGTAAGCTAGGGTTGCTTCATGTATAGCTCACTGTTCAGATTCCTTGCCCCCCAAAAGTAGTAGGGGGTGGGGGGTTAGGGTGATCAGATTTTTCCATTTCTGATCCAGCAGATGTTGCCCTGATGTGCCGGTAACTATTTACGTATGAAGTTGTCTATTGGTGGAGATTAGAGAGCGGCCTCTGTGGTCTGTGCCGCCACCGTCTGTGTGATAGCCTGTGTCCTGTGCATTCACTTTAGGAATCTTTGCTCTGTTTTCTATTCATTGGGAATACTTAAGCGTCAGAGAGGTGCGGAGTCCTGTGCGGAGTCCTGTGCGGAGTCCTGTGCGGAGTCCTGTGCGGAGTCCTGTGCGGAGTCCTGTGCGGAGTCCTGTGCGGAGTCCTGTGCGGAGTCCTGTGCGGAGTCCTGTGCGGAGTCCTGTGCGGAGTCCTGTGCGGAGTCCTGTGCGGAGTCCTGTGCGGAGATCACAGCCTGCGCTGTGGACCTGGGAGGCCGCCACTTCCTTACAGAGAATGAGAGTAAGGGGAGATATCACGGAGTCTGTGAGCTGAGATTTGTCTCTTATGTTGCAGGAGATGAGTGGTCTATACTCCCCCCGCAGTGAGGACAGCACTGTGCCACAGTTTGAAGCCCCCTCCCCATCACACAGGTAGTGTTCCCCCTTAACACAGGAGGACATTTTGTTTTTCATTTTCTCTTATGTCAAATTGATCGGTTTCCTTCTCGCCCCTTTGTTATCATACGTCTGGGCTTTTACTGTGATTAGGGATGAGCGGATTTACAGTAGTAGTGAAGCGCTTCCTTAGGCTCGGCGGTCAGATTGTCAGCCTCATGCCGCGCCGCAGCCAGGTGACGAGCTGATCGCCAAGCCTAAGGAAGCACTTCACTACTAATGTAACTCTGTTCATCTGTTGGGACCGGGGAGGTGGTGGCTGAGGGAAAAGACGTCCACTCACCTTCCCGGTTCCTGCGGCGAGTCCCGCATCGCGGCGCTCCGGTTCCCGAACGCTTCCTTGTGTCTAACGCGGGCCTGAGACGATACGTCTCAGGTCCGCTCAGCCAGTCAGTGACAGAGGTGGGATCTGAGTGGACTTGAAACTGATCCCACCTCCTTCACTGACTGGCTGAGCGGACCTGAGACGTCACGTCTCGGGGCCCACGTCAGACACCAGGAAGCGGCCGGGCACCGGAGCGCTGCGATGCGGGACCCACCAGGAACCGTCCCAGCAAAAAAGTGGTGTGTGGGAATTCTGCTTCCAACCAGTAGCAGATATTTCATTACTAGATTAGGCTGCATTTACATGTCCCGTGTTCTGTCTGGGACAACGTGGACGTGGAATTCAAATCCTGGTCGGTTTCCCCGGACGTTATAATGTTTTAACTAGAGATGAGCGAACCGGGTTCGGGTTCGAGTCGATCCGAACGTTCGGTATTTGATTAGCGGGGGCTGCTGAACTTGGATAAAGCTCTAAGGTTGTCTGGAAAACATGGATACAGTCAATGACTATATCCATGATTTCCACATAGCCTTAGGGCTTTATCCAAGTTCAGCAGCCGCCGCTAATCACATGCCGAACGTTCGGGTTCGGATGGACTCCAGCTGCTCCAGGTTCGCTCATCTCTAGTTTTAACATCATGCCAGCAGTGGGGAAACTCTTAGATTTGCCGTGGCACTATAACAACACAGCTGCGGTGATTCAAAGAGTTTCCCCACTGCCCCCATCATGTTGATGCATTGTGCCATCCGGGGAAACGGAAACAGACCAGGATTTGTAAGGGTCACAATGCCTGTATATAAAAAAAAAAAGGGGCAGTGGAGACATGCATGTTCTCTGTGGCTGTCCTGCTCCTTCTTTTTCCCCTCCCTCCTCTCGCTCCTTCCTTCCTCCTCCTCTTGCTTTTCCTGCTCCTCCCACTTCTTCCTTCCTTCTCACTCTCCTCCCACTCCTTCCTTCCTCCTCCTCCTCCTCCTCTCGCTCCTCGTCCTTCCTTTTTTCTTCTGCTCCTCCCGCTCCTTCCATCCTCCTCCTTTTCTTTCATTCCTTCCTCCTCCTGCTCCTCCCGCTCCTTCCTCCTCCTTCCTCCCGCTCCTTCCTTCTTTTTCCTCCTCCTGCTCCTCCCGCTCCTTTCTCCTCCTGCTTCTTCGGTTCCTTCCTCCTGCTCCTCCCGCAGCTTGAAGTGAAGATTGGGCAATAGGCTTTTTGCCTGTTGTGTCCCATAAGCGTCGTCCATGAAATACCAATAACCTTGTTTATTCACCAGTTTAAAGAAAAATCTTTGCCGTCTCGATTGGGTCCCTCCTGCCAGTACTGTCCATGTTCAGCTTTCATCTGACTTAGAATTCAAGGTGCTCCCTGATTGCAAGTTCTGGCCCTTTTTTTTCCCTATTTTTATTCTTTATGAAGCTTTATTCACACCGTGCGTTTCTTCTCTTGCAGCAGCATCATCGACTCCACAGAATACAGCCAGCCTCCTGGATTCAGCGGGACCTCCCAGGTAAGGTGTGATAATTCCACAAAACATCAGATCAGAAGTTTCTTCTGGGTTTTCCCACTGAATATATTGGGGGAGTAAAAATCTGCAGATTACCAGGAAATCCTCAGGCATAGAGCACTGCCACCAAATACTATGTGTGACCACGGCCATAGAGGAGCCACCATATACTATGTGTGACCACGGCCATAGAGGAGCCACCAAATACTATGTGTGACCACAGCCATAGAGGAGCCACCAAATACTATGTGTGACCACAGCCATAGAGCACTGCCACCAAATACTATGTGTGACCACAGCCATAGAGCACTGCCACCAAATACTATGTGTGACCACAGCCATAGAGCACTGCCACCAAATACTATGTGTGACCACGGCCATAGAGGAGCCACCAAATACTATGTGTGACCACAGCCATAGAGGAGCCACCAAATACTATGTGTGACCACGGCCATAGAGCACTGCCACCAAATACTATGTGTGACCACAGCCATAGAGCACTGCCACCATATACTATGTGTGACCACGGCCATAGAGGAGCCACCAAATACTATGTGTGACCACGGCCATAGAGGAGCCACCAAATACTATGTGTGACCACAGCCATAGAGGAGCCACCAAATACTGTGTGACCACGGCCATAGAGGAGCCACCAAATACTATGTGTGACCACGGCCATAGAGGAGCCACCAAATACTATGTGTGACCACAGCCATAGAGGAGCCACCAAATACTATGTGTGACCACAGCCATAGAGAGACACCTGTAAGAAGCCATTTGGAGCCACCAAATACTATGTGTGACCACAGCCATAGAGGAGCCACCAAATACTGTGTGTGACCACAGCCATAGAGGAGCCACCAAATACTATGTGTGACCACAGCCATAGAGGAGCCACCAAATACTATGTGTGACCACGGCCATAGAGCACTGCCACCAAATACTATGTGTGACCACAGCCATAGAGGAGCCACCAAATACTGTGTGTGACCACGGCCATAGAGGAGCCACCAAATACTATGTGTGACCACAGCCATAGAGCACTGCCACCAAATACTGTGTGTGACCACAGCCATAGAGGAGCCACCAAATACTATGTGTGACCACAGCCATAGAGGAGCCACCAAATACTGTGTGTGACCACGGCCATAGAGGAGCCACCAAATACTATGTGTGACCACAGCCATAGAGGAGCCACCAAATACTATGTGTGACCACAGCCATAGAGGAGCCACCAAATACTATGTGTGACCACAGCCATAGAGCACTGCCACCAAATACTATGTGTGACCACAGCCATAGAGGAGCCACCAAATACTATGTGTGACCACGGCCATAGAGGAGCCACCAAATACTATGTGTGACCACAGCCATAGAGAGACGCCTGTAAGAAGCCATATTACACCGTGTATGGACAGAAGTGAGGATATATTTGCTGTACTCTCCGGCTTATAGATTGTAGTATGTTATGTATTCTCTCTGTTGCTGTATTAAGGGCGGCTATCAGCAGATTTGTGCACCCTCCCTGCCTGACATCTCCCGGCAGCCGTCTACCTCATTTTTTTAGCGCTGCTCTTCTTTTCTTTGTAGGTCCCGCTGATTTAGAAGCAATAGAGGCATTTCTCGCCCCCCGTGCATCGTTTGGCCAGCTCTCCATCTCCTTTAGTCACACCTACCTAAAGAGCAGCCCGCTGATGCGTAATTGAATATACATAGGTAGTCGTGAACGAAGGAGGCAGAGGGCGGGCCGAACAATGCACTGGGGGCCGAGGGGCACCCCCACCAATCCTAACAAGCTCAATTACTTATTTCTTTTTGGTTAAAGTTCTTGAAAATTGCCAGAACCCACAAAGAGAAGGAGAGCGACACCAGATGGATGCGGTAGACAGCAGGCGGGAGATGTGCAAACCTGCTGATGGTTTCCCTTTAATCCTCCAGACTCTCCTGTCAGTGTGAATGTATAATCTCTTAATATTTCCCTATCTTACACACAGACAAAAAAGCAGCCGTGGTATAACAGTACGCTGGCCTCCCGCAGGAAGCGCCTCACTGCACATTTTGAAGACTTGGAGCAATGCTACTTCTCTACCCGGATGGCTCGTGTGTCAGGTAAGGGCCCCCGTATCCCGCCCGCCATGCTGCAAGCTACGGCCTTTCTCCTCTCCAGAATTTCATTTTATTTACATTTTATTTTAAAAAGTTAAAATTTATTATTATTGCTGCTGCTACTTCTACTACTACTACTACTGCTGCTACTACTACTACTTATTATTAGGATATTCTCATCAGCTACACTTTCTTTTGAAGTTTGTCAGTCTTTGTCTCGCTGTCACAGTGACAGCAGTTGCCTAAGATCCTGACCATCGTTCTCGGCTATAATAGCGGTGGCCGGTAGTGACAACCATCCCTATTATACAGGTCACCCAGCGCTCCATCCAACCGTCCCTATTATACAGGTCACCCAGCGCTCCATCCAACCATCCCTATTATACAGGTCACCCAGCGCTCCATCCAGCCATCCCTATTATACAGGTCACCCAGGGCTCCATCCAACCATCCCTATTATACAGGTCACCCAGCGCTCCATCCAACCATCCCTATTATACATGTGACACAGCGCTCCATCCAACCATCCCTATTATACAGGTCACCCAGCGCTCCATCCAACCATCCCTATTATACAGGTCACCCAGCGCTCCATCCAACCATCCCTATTGTACAGGTCACCCAGCGCTCCATCCAACCATCCCTATTATACATGTCACACAGCGCTCCATCCAACCATCCCTATTATACAGGTCACCCAGCGCTCCATCCAACCGTCCCTATTATACAGGTCACCCAGCGCTCCATCCAACCATCCCTATTATACAGGTCACCCAGCGCTCCATCCAACCATCCCTATTATACAGGTCACCCAGCGCTCCATCCAACCATCCCTATTATACAGGTCACCCAGCGCTCCATCCAACCATCCCTATTATACAGGTCACCCAGCGCTCCATCCAGCCATCCCTATTATACAGGTCACTCAGCGCTCCATCCAACCATCCCTATTATACATGTGACACAGCGCTCCACCCAACCGTCCCTATTATACAGGTCACCCAGCGCTCCATCCAACCATCCCTATTATACAGGTCACCCAGCGCTCCATCCAACCATCCCTATTATACAGGTCACCCAGCGCTCCATCCAGCCATCCCTATTATACATGTGACACAGCGCTCCATCCAACCGTCCCTATTATACATGTCACACAGCGCTCCATCCAACCGTCCCTATTATACATGTGACACAGCGCTCCATCCAACCATCCCTATTATACAGGTCACCCAGCGCTCCATCCAGCCATCCCTATTATACAGGTCACCCAGCGCTCCATCCAACCATCCCTATTATACATGTCACCCAGCGCTCCATCCAGCCGTCCCTATTTTCTTCCTTGTGTATTTCTCCATACAGCCTGCAGGGGCCGCTGTTTCTATAGTTTTCAGCCAATAGTCCCTTATTAGTAATCAGCTGAACATTGCCATCTGCTGGCCAAAGGGAGGTAGTGTTCCATCCAAAGAAACAAGGATTGTGGCCAAAGCAGGAACCTCCTTCTGGCTTCCATGTTTTCTCGTTCTAGGCCATGTGTATATGTCTCTTGTAAATTACTCTTTGTATTAGTGTCCTCCTTGCTGTTGCTCTTTGTAGTGTTGCAGCTGGAAGTTGTATTTCCCCTGTACGGATTAGGCAGCTGTGTGATCCCGCTCATGTGGACACTGTGTGCTTTCAGTAACCTGGCTAATGTGATCAGGATGGAGATAGAAGAAGCAGCAGATGCTTTGTGCAGTCCGGCAGGTGCCCCGCTGCAGACACAGTCCAGGGTTTTCCCCTCGTTCTTTGCACGCTGCTGACTTCTTTATCGTATCTATTCTTGGACACTTTTCTGGTTTCCATTTCTCTTCCTTGCACAGCATGTTGTAAAGCCGCCATCGTCCGCACATCTGTGCCGGGGTGGTCTGTGAGGCACCCAGCGGCCTTTCATCTGCCGGCAGGTTTGCCGTAATCGTCTCTGTGATTTATGGATGGGATCATAGCTGAGGATGTCAGCAAACAGGTGCTGGACACATAGGCAGCCTCCCACCTCCAGGAGTATGGGCCAAAGTGCTAGATCCTGAAGAAAAGTTAACAAAAAAATAATGGTTTTATATTATATAGAAGAGCATCTCAATGAGTTAGAAAAGCATCAAAAAGTAATTTTTTTTTTCAGTAATTTAATTCATAAAGTGAAAGCCCTATATTATATAGTTATTACATAATATACTTTATATAGTTATTACAAACAATATATTATAGAGTAATAACATAATATACTTTATATACACACATTCATATTATATAGTTCTTACAAACAATATATATATTATAGAGTAATAACATAATATACTGTATACACACATTCATATTATATAGATATTACAAACAATATATATTATAGAGTAATATATACTGTATATATGCACATTCATATATAGTTATTACAAACAATATATATTATAGAGTAATATATACTATATATACACACATTTATATTATATAGTTATTACAAACAATATATATTATAAAGTCATTACATAATATACTGTATATACACATATTCATGTTATATACAGTTATTACATATTATATACATATTATATATGTAGAGAACTGGAGCATTTTCAGGGTCTTGTACAGATCACACAGGGTCCCAGAAAAATAAAATGAAGCTGCCCTTACCTGATGCTCAAAAATGCAACTCGTCCTGGCTGAGGTACAGAGCAGCACAGGACATGTAGTAATATACACTAAACTGTAGAGAGGAGATAATAGACGCACAAAGCAGTACAGGACATGTAGTATCACACTGTACTGTAGGGAGGAGATACCAGACACACAGCAGTACAGGACATGTAGTATCACACTATACTGTAGGGAGGAGATACCAGACACACACAGCAGTACAGGACATGTAGTATCACACTATACTGTACAGGAGATACCAGACACACACAGCTGTACAGGACATGTAGTATCACACTATACTGTAGGGAGGAGATACTAGACACACACAGCAGTACAGGACATTAGTATCTCCTCTACAGTATAGTTTGATACTATGACACACACAGCAGTACAGGACATGCAGTATCACACTATACTGTAGGGAGAAGATACTAGACACACACAGCAGTACAGGACATGTAGTATCACACTATACTGTACAGGAGATACCAGACACACACAGCAGTACAGGACATGTAGTATCACACTATACTGTGTCTAGTATCTCCTCTACAGTATAGTGTGATACTACATGTCCTGTACTGCTGTGTGTGTGTCGTAGTATCACACTATACTGTAGAGGAGATAATAATGTCCTGTACTGCTGTGTGTGTCTAGTATCTCCTCTCTACAGTATAGTGTGATAGTACATGTCCTGTACTGCTGTGTGTGTCTGGTATCTCCTGTACAGTATAGTGTGATACTACATGTCCTGTACTGCTGTGTGTGTCTAGTATCTTCTCCCTATAGTATAGTGTGATACTACATGTCCTGTACTGCTGTGTGTGTCTAGTATCTTCTCCCTATAGTATAGTGTGATACTACATGTCCTGTACTGCTGTGTGCGTCTAGTATCTCCTCCCTACAGTATAGTGTGATACTACATGTCCTGTGCTGCTGTGTGTCTGGTATCTCCTCCCTACAGTATAGTGTGATCCTACATGTCCTGTACTGCTGTGTGTGTCTAGTATCTAGCACGATGCACCAAAATATCGATACTACTATCGATATTTCGGGCAAAAAAAACATTCAATACCAGGATTTCCTTGTATCGATACTTCATGTTACGCTACATAATAGTGCAGCTTAACATAAAGTACAGTGCAGAGAACACGGCCGGCGGCCTTAGCTGTCTTAGTGATAGCTGATGCAGCAGAGCTGTCTTAGTGATAGCTGATAAGCAGAGCTGTCTTAGTGATATCTGATGCAGCAGAGCTGTCTTAGTGATAGCTGATGCAGCAGAGCTGTCTTAGTGATAGCTGATGCAGCAGAGCTGTCTTAGTGATAGCTGATGCAGCAGAGCTGTCTTAGTGATAGCTGATGCAGCAGAGCTGTCTTAGTGATAGCTGATGCAGCAGAGCTGTCTTAGTGATAGCTGATGCAGCAGAGCTGTCTTAGTGATAGCTGATGCAGCAGAGCTGTCTTAGTGATAGCTGATGCAGCAGAGCTGTCTTAGTGATAGCTGATGCAGCAGAGCTGTCTTAGTGATAGCTGATGCAGCAGAGCTGTCTTAGTGATAGCTGATGCAGCAGAGCTGTCTTAGTGATAGCTGATGCAGCAGAGCTGTCTTAGTGATAGCTGATGCAGCAGAGCTGTTTTAGACAGATATCACTAACTTTATTTTTAACGCAATAAAATAAAAATAGTCCAAAAATAGTATCACTGTAATAGTGCAGGGATATTATATTTCTACCACTGTATTTTGTTTTGTTTTTTTATACTTTACTAAGTATCGAACTGGTATTGAGTATCGAAATAAAAGTTACTATCGGTATCGAACTCAAAATTATGGTATCGTGACATCACTAGTCTCCTCCCTGCAGTATAGTGTGATACTACATGTCCTGTACTGCTGTGTGAGTCTAGTATCTCCTCCCTACAGTATAGTGTGATACTACATGTCCTGTACTGCTGTGTGTGTCTGGTATCTCCTGTACAGTATAGTGTGATACTACATGTCCTGTACTGCTGTGTGCGTCTAGTATCTCCTCCCTACAGTATAGTGTGATACTACATGTCCTGTGCTGCTGTGTGAGTCTAGTATCTCCTCCCTACAGTATAGTGTGATACTACATGTCCTGTTCTGCTGTGTGCGTCTAGTATCTCCTCCCTACAGTATAGTGTGATACTACATGTCCTGTGCTGCTGTGTGTCTGGTATCTCCTCCCTACAGTATAGTGTTATATTACATGTCCTGTACTGCTGTGTGTGTCTAGTATCTCCTCCCTACAGTATAGTGTGATACTACATGTCCTGTGCTGCTGTGTGTCTAGTATCTCCTCCCTACAGTATAGTGTGATACTACATGTCCTGTACTGCTGTGTGTGTCTAGTATCTCCTCCCTACAGTATAGTGTTATATTACATGTCCTGTACTGCTGTGTGTCTAGTATCTCCTCCCTACAGTATAGTGTGATACTACATGTCCTGTACTGCTGTATATCTGGATAACACGGTGATGTCACTTCCTGGATAACACGGTGATGTGACTTCCTGGATAACACGGTGATGTCACTTCCTGGACAACGCGGTGATGTCACTTCCTGTCACATCCTCTGTGTCCGTCCACTCCTGACCCTATATAAGATCTATATACTGTGTGTAATGACCCTATATGAGAGCTATATACTGTGTGTAATACTTGTAGTACAACCTTTGGATATTGCCAGGCATTTTACATACTTAAATCTTTGCTGTTTCATTTTCCTTTTTATGGCCATATAAAAATGCAAGCTGGATTCCAGATGATCAGATTATCAGATGATATAAGCCGTCCTTAGCCGGTGGTCGGCCGTTCTCTGTAGGCTTTGGTGAAGGTTTTCATTGCTCTGATCCCTATTGGTGACACATGTCATCCGTCACCCCTTTAAGAATCCCCTGTAAGTGTATAGGATGTCTCGTACATTGCTGTCACATTCTGACTCCTTTCTCTCTCCGGACAGATGACAGTCGGACGGTGAGTCAGCTGGACGAGTTTCAGGAGTGTTTATCCAAGTTTACCCGCTATAACTCTGTGCGTCCCCTGGCCACCCTCTCCTACGCCAGTGACCTGTATAATGGCTCCAGCATTGTATCCAGGTAAGCCCAGCGTCACCCCTGCAGGTTATGGACGTTGTTTGTGGCCGGGAAGGGGTTACGTCTTCCTGTTGCTTCCATCCTACATGGAATAAGCTGCAGAATCCCATTTAGCCCCTTTTTTATGCCCTCAGTGAGATGGGGCAGTGATTTGTCTCTTGCTTGCAGCAATGCACCGCAGAGCTGACAGATTTATCGCTCTTTAGACACCGTTGGATTTTATTTACAGATTTATTATTGCAGCATGGAGGTTTTTCTCCTGTGAGGTATACGAGGCTTCAGCTGTCAGTGCTGGCTGTCATTCCTCCTGCGGACACATGGTGGCGCCCTTGGCACATCTGTCTATCCTGTCTGGCTGAATCAGTCCAGCACCTTGCATCCTATGATGCTTTCCTATGTGTATATATCTGTGTATACCAGGCAGGGTAGGCTGGAGGTATACGTCTGGATACAGGTGATATTTATGTGACTATATTCTGTCCATATACGTCTATTATACATGTCCTCTGGAGTCTGGTCTGGAGAGACACTGGGAGACAACCTAGTGCCACGCTGAGAGACCCCTGGGAGACCACCTAGTGCCATGCTGGGAGACCACCTAGTGCCACGCTGGGAGACCCCGGGAGACCACCTAGTGCCACGCTGGGAGACCCCGGGAGACCACCTAGTGCCACGCTGGGAGACCCCGGGAGACCACCTAGTGCCACGCTGGGAGACCCCGGGAGACCACCTAGTGCCACGCTGGGAGACCCCGGGAGACCACCTAGTGCCACGCTGGGAGACCCCGGGAGACCACCTAGTGCCACGCTGGGAGACCCCGGGAGACCACCTAGTGCCACGCTGGGAGACCCCGGGAGACCACCTAGTGCCACGCTGGGAGACCCCGGGAGACCACCTAGTGCCACGCTGGGAGACCCCGGGAGACCACCTAGTGCCACGCTGGGAGACCACCTAGTGCCACGCTGGGAGACACCTAGTGCCACGCCAGGGGGACCACCTAGTGCCACGCCGGGAGACCCCGGGAGACCACCTAGTGCCACGCCGGGAGCTGGATGTGGAGGAATAGAGATGTCAACCATCTCTGTATAGATGGAGGGAGCAGTGTTTAGGGGGAATGCACAACGCTGGTTATGGGAATGCTGGACTATTGGACGTGCCATAAATAACACAGCCATTCGCCTGTGAATATTCTAGATTATCAGACGTATCATATTATACCCCGGCCCTGTACTGTAAATATTCTGGATTATCGGATGTACCATATATACCCTGGCTCTGTGCTGTGTGTACACTGTCAGATCCTCTTTAGTTTTTGCAGTCGGAAACCCCGCAGTGACTTCTGCGGGATCCTCTTGGTTTCTCCGCTTCATCGTAAGGTTTCCATCACTCGTCAGAGATCTCGGTGTACAAAGTGTGGCTGGAGTAAATGGCTCTGGATGGTGAGGAGTCGATGCCTATGATATCAGTTTGTCAGTAGCGGCAGGAAGGTTCCCGACGCTGCAGTCGGTGTCAGGAGTCTTTGATGTATCTAGTCTTGATCTCCACTGAAAGTAAAAGGTCAGCGCTGAGGAGGCAGAAGTGACCAGAGAGATTCATCTGCAAGAAAGGAATCGGTGGCGTATCCTAACCAGAATAGTCTCCTGGTATAAAACCGCCAATGGCGTATCCTAACCAGAATGGTCTCCTCGTATAAGACCCCCAATGGCGCATCCTAACCGGAATGGTCTCCTGGTAGAAGACCCCCAATGGCGCATCCTAACCGGAATGGTCTCCTGGTATAAGACCGCCAATGGCGTATCCTAACCAGAATGGTCTCCTCGTATAAGACCCCCAATGGCGCATCCTAACCGGAATGGTCTCCTGGTATAAGACCCCCAATGGCGCATCCTAACCGGAATGGTCTCCTGATATAAGACCCCCAATGGCCCATCCTAATCGGAATGGTCTCCTGGTATAAGACCCCCAATGGAGTATTCTAACCGGAATGGTCTCCTGGTATGAGACCCCCAATGGTGTATCCTAGCCGGAATTGTCTCCTGGTATAAGACCGCCAATGGCGCATCCTAACCGGAATGGTCTTCTCATATAAGACCGCCAATGGCGTATCCTAACCGGAATGGTCTCCTGGTATAAGACCGCCAATGGTGCATCCTAACAGGAATGGTCTCCTGGTATAAGACCGCTAATGGCATATCCTAATCGGAATGGTCTCCTGGTATAAGACCGCTAATGGCGTATCCTAACCGGAATGGTTCCCTGGTATAAGACCGCTAATGGCGTATCCTAACCGGAATGGTCTCCTGGTATAAGACCGCCAATCGCGCATCCTAACCCGGAATGGTCTTCTCATATAAGACCGCCAATGGCGTATCCTAACCGGAATGGTCTTCTGGTATGAGACCCCCAATGGCGTATCCTAACCGGAATGGTCTCCTGGTATGAGACCCCCAATCGCGCATCCTAACCGGAATGGTCTTCTCATATAAGACCGCCAATGGCGTATCCTAACCGGAATGGTCTCCTGGTATGAGACCCCCAATGGTGCATCCTAACAGGAATGGTCTTCTGGTATAAGACAGCTAATGGCGTATCCTAACCGGAATGGTCTCCTGGTATGAGACCCCCAATGGTGTATCCTAACCGGAATTGTCTCCTGGTATAAGACCGCCACTCCGAGCTGCTGTACTCTCCTGATAAGCTCCCAGCTGTCCCTGCTCCGGACATGTTCCATGCCTTGTTACTCCAGGAAAGAGTATATAAATATATCTTGTTACATATGATATCGGGCAGATGGACGGGAGACAACGGGTTCAAAACTTAAAAAATTTAAAGGCGCTCTCCAGGCTTAAAAATGGTGGCTTTCTTCCAGAATTGGCACCTCTCCTGTGCTCGGGTTGGGTGTCAGGTTTGCAGCTCAGTTTCATGAAAGTGAATAGAGCTGTATTGTAATACCACATACAGCCTGGGGACAGGGGTGACGCTGTTTTTGCTAGAAAAGTAGTGTGCTTTTTCTAATTCTAGAGAACCCCTTTAATAGTTCTTCATGGAATCCTCTCACAATCTGAATACTATTCTTTGCTTACCAGGAGTAGTGGCTACATCAGTGACCTCTATGGATGTGTCTGCTTTGCCGGCTGTAGTCATGTAAAGTCTTGGAAAGAGTTATCTAGCATTTAAAAATGGAGGCCCTACCCTGTGGACTTTCATGTTGGATTGACCCCTAGGGCTCTGTGAAGAGGCTGCCGCTCCTTAATTTTTTTAACTACACCTGCTCTTCTGCTTATACTTGCATACAGTGTGCAGCGGTGGTGTAAGGAGCCGCACACTGACCGATCAGGAGCCGGTAGCCGTCCATGCACAATCTGCTCTCGGTTATATCACCTGGATGGCTCCGTAATGTAAGTGTATGGGGCCGCACCAGTCTCCTGTCTCGCCAGCCAAAGACCCTCCACCCCAATGGCCACAGTGTAATATTCCCAATACAACAAGAGCAGGACCTCCTCTATCTGGGGCTCTAGAAGTGTCACCCTCGGAGCTCAGGGTGATAAGTGGTTACAGGGTCACACGCCGACTTACACCTCTCGCTCATTCTGGTGACTTGGACCCTTGCTGGCGTTGACCCCTGTGCCGGTAACGTCAGGCCGGATGCGGCTTCTCCTCGATATTAGTGTGAATCCTGCAGAGATTCCTGGATTGGCCATTTGCCGTGACCCTAAAGCCACTCAGTGTCCTTACAAGTAAAAGCCACGATCTGGGCTGAATGCGCCTTTATAATGTGTGTGGAATCCCGAGAACAGGACGTTACCGCTGCAGACGCACTCCCTCCTTCTATCCCGTCCTTTCACAATAATGTTAATGAGGGTCTTTTTGTAGCTTTCAGCCGATACTTTTTGCGTGTTGTGTAGCTGGAGAGAGAGAGAATGGAATAATTGCCACGTGCGCTGTTACTGGTGCTCCGCTCCGATACATAATAAGTTACATCTCACTTAAAGGGGCTGAAAGCCGGCAAATGGTCTGTAATGTCTTCCCTCCACACTCATACTAATCGGGACTCTCCGTCTGCCGCTCACCTGGTAGTTGCCGCTTATGTTGAGTAAATTTGCCGACAGGCTTCATCATTACCGGCGATCCGGATGGTTTTGGCCCTCAGAGAATATATATTCCATCTTGTACTTTTATTAACTTATTTTACCTTCATGAATAGACGTCAGCTGTGAGATGTGCTGGTGCTGGGTATTATCGGAACGGAGCAGGCGCCATCTTTATCTCCCTCCGTGACTCTTTGTTACAGAGATCGGGGATCATCCACCTCTTGTCCTCTCCTCTATATGTTTGGGGCAGTTGGCGGTTAGCTGGATGGCATGTTGCTTTGCGTAGGGCTTGTGTGGTGTAGAAATTTCTGGTTGGTTATCCTTAGCACTGAGCAATTTAATCAAACAGTGCAGGAAAGGACTGTGCAGAGGGATGCAGTGCGGGAAAGGACTGCGCAGAGGGACGCAGTGCGGGAAAGGACTGCGCAGAGGGACGCGGTGCGGGAAAGGACTGCGCAGAGGGACGCGGTGCGGGAAAGGACTGCGCAGAGGGACGCGGTGCGGGAAAGGACTGCGCAGAGGGACGCGGTGCGGGAAAGGACTGCGCAGGGGGACGCGGTGCGGGAAAGGACTGCGCAGGGGGACGCGGTGCGGGAAAGGACTGCGCAGGGGGACGCGGTGCGGGAAAGGACTGCGCAGGGGGACGCGGTGCGGGAAAGGACTGCGCAGGGGGACGCGGTGCGGGAAAGGACTGCGCAGGGGGACGCGGTGCGGGAAAGGACTGCGCAGGGGGACGCGGTTGCGGGAAAGGACTGCGCAGGGGGACGCGGTGCGGGAAAGGACTGCGCAGGGGGACGCGGTGCGGGAAAGGACTGCGCAGGGGGACGCGGTGCGGGAAAGGACTGCGCAGGGGGACGCGGTGCGGGAAAGGACTGCGCAGGGGGACGCGGTGCGGGAAAAGGACTGCGCAGGGGGACGCGGTGCGGGAAAGGACTGCGCAGGGGGACGCGGTGCGGGAAAGGACTGCGCAGGGGGGACGCGGTGCGGGAAAGGACTGCGCAGGGGGACGCGGTGCGGGAAAGGACTGCGCAGGGGGACGCGGTGCGGGAAAGGACTGCGCAGGGGGACGCGGTGCGGGAAAGGACTGCGCAGGGGGACGCGGTGCGGGAAAGGACTGCGCAGGGGGACGCGGTGCGGGAAAGGACTGCGCAGGGGGACGCGGTGCGGGAAAGGACTGCGCAGGGGGACGCGGTGCGGGAAAGGACTGCGCAGGGGGACGCGGTGCGGGAAAGGACTGCGCAGGGGGACGCGGTGCGGGAAAGGACTGCGCAGGGGGACGCGGTGCGGGAAAGGACTGCGCAGGGGGACGCGGTGCGGGAAAGGACTGCGCAGGGGGACGCGGTGCGGGAAAGGACTGCGCAGGGGGATTCAATGCTGGAGCCAACAATTCTGCTCTTTAACCCTTTCTTTGTTGCAGCCTGTAGGTTACAGAAAGTTATTAAGCAACGCCATCACTGCTGCAGTATAGAAAGGGTTAACAGCAGGAAACTATAGGCTTCACCGCATCAGCTCCTGTTTCCGTCATGTGTCCGGGCGTGATAGGAATTGTAGTTTTGCAACAGCTTGAGGGCAGCAGGTTCCCCATCTCTGATGTAAATCATACAGGGTGGCCACCTATAGGAGGCACTAGAGGGGCAGTATTTGGCCTTCTGGGGAAGGCCCATAAAGGAGGGCAGTAATACCAGCCTATCTGAGGATATGGAGACCACCAGATGAGTGAAGAGACACCAGAAATAGTTAACTTTGCAGCGTTGGGGAATCGATTCCTCCCCCGGTATAAAGGTTGAGCGGTGGAAGAAGCGTTTATGTAAATGTTCAGTCACAAATCACTCTGAACTTTGAGAGATGTAGAAAGGAATGATTATTCAGATTTATTCCATGAAGGTATCGGAGTACAAAGCAGAGCTGTGTGTGTGGAGCCCTGGACTGCGGTGGACGGCCGGCTCTCCCGGCAGAGGACATTCACTTCCCAGTCTTTTCATGTCCTTTTTTCACATCTGCAGGAGTCGACTACAGTCAGAGCAAGGTCGCAGACAGCCGATCTCCACAGGGGGTAGGACCTTGCTATAGGACCGGGTAGCCCTGGGAAGCAGAGCTGTATTAATCACACATGTGCCGGGTCACCTCTCCGCACCGCCGCACGCTCAGGGTCAGCAGGCTTCACTTCTGGATAGGACTTCAGGGATTTCTGTAAGACGAAACCTCTCTAGTATAAGTGTTTATCATGTAGAAAGTGTTTCTGCAAGTGATTCCTGCCCAGCACGCTGCGTCCCCGCTCACATTGCTGCCGTGCATGGAAACAGATATAAGAAATCACCAGCCGGTGCAACACCGCCACAACACGGCACCAGCCGCTGCAACGCCGCCACAACACGGCACCAGCCGCAGCAACGCCGCCACAACACGGCACCAGCCGCAGCAACGCCGCCACAACACGGCACCAGCCGCAGCAACGCCGCCACAACACGGCACCAGCCGCAGCAACGCCGCCACAACACGGCACCAGCCGCAGCAACGCCGCCACAACACGGCACCAGCCGCAGCAACGCCGCCACAACACGGCACCAGCCGCAGCAACGCCGCCACAACACGGCACCAGCCGCAGCAACGCCGCCACAACACGGCACCAGCCGCAGCAACGCCGCCACAACACGGCACCAGCCGCAGCAACGCCGCCACAACACGGCACCAGCCGCAGCAACGCCGCCACAACACGGCACCAGCCGCAGCAACGCCGCCACAACACGGCACCAGCCGCAGCAACGCCGCCACAACACGGCACCAGCCGCAGCAACGCCGCCACAACACGGCACCAGCCGCAGCAACGCCGCCACAACACGGCACCAGCCGCAGCAACGCCGCCACAACAAAGCAGGAGCAGCAGCAACGCAGCCGCAACAAGCTGCAGCAACATCGCCCCAACACAGCACCAGCTGCAGCAACTCTGCCACAACCTAGTCCTTTATAACCGGGGCTCCTAGGAGCGGCTGCACTTACAGGACGGAGTTCTGGCAGATTCATGGGCCTTGCAGTGTTGTAGTCTGTCGCTCTGTTGGCCCCGTATAATATAAGCATTTTATAGGATATCGGACACAGATGCAGAGTATTGACGTCCGGTATAAGCAGTCGTCTTCTTACAAGGTGAAGATCTCTCAAGACTTCATGGCCGCAGCCGTCACCCAGTGATGGCCCAGGATGACCTCAACTAAGAAAGATGCTCTTAGCGGCGCTTGGAGATCTTATTGTATCTTTATGAAGCTTTTCTCTTTACTGCTGTGAGTTTTTTGTTTTTTTTATGTAACGGGCAGTGTTATTGTCCGGCGTGTTACAGGAGCGTCTGCCCCGTCCGTCACTGCGGCTACAAAGCTGCTGATTCACCCAACACTCTGTATATTCCCCTGCTGGAATTAGTGCTGAGGCTGCTGTAATCACAGGGCCTGCGAGCGCATACACACACACACACACACACACACACACACACACACACACACACACACATACATACATACATACATACAGGACATACATACATACATACATACATACAGGACATACATACGTACATACATACAGGGCCTACACACACACATACATACATACATACATACATACATACATACATACATACAGGACATACATACGTACATACATACAGGGCCTACACACACACACACACACACACATACATACATACATACATACATACATACATACATACAGGACATACATACAGTGAGTCCAAGAAGTATTTGATCCCTTGCTGATTTTCTTTGTTTGCCCACTAATAAAGACACTATCCTTCAGCACTGGTAGATATATTCTAACATGGAGAGACAGAATATCAAGAAAAAAATCCAGAATATAATTTTAAAGAATATATTTTAATTAATTTGTATTTCAATGAGGAAAATAAGTATTTGATCCCTCTTGCCAAACACACTCAATACTTAGTGGCAAAGCCTTTGTTTGCAAGCACAGCGGTGAGAGGTTTGTTGTAGTTAACCACAAGTTTAGCGCACACACCAGGGGGAATTTTGGCCCACTCTTCTTTGCAGATTCTCTCTAAATCATGAAGGTTGGTGGGCTGTCGCTTGGCAACTCTGACCTTCAGCTCCCTCCATAGATTTTCGATCGGATTGAGGTCTGGCGACTGGCTGGGCCACTCCATGACCTTAATGTGATTTTTCTTGAGCCAATCCTTTGTTGCCTTTGCTGTATGTTTAGGGTCGTTATCATGTTGGAAGACCCAACCACGGCCCATTTTCAGAACCCTGGCAGAGGGGAGGAGGTTGTCCCTCAGGATTGTGCGGTACATGGCTCCATCCATCTTCCCAGTGATGCGGTGAAGTAGCCCTGTACCCTTGGCAGAGAAACCCCCCCAAAACATTATGCTTCCACCTCCATGCTTGACGGTGGGCACAGTGTTCTTGGGGTCATAGGCAGCATTTTTCTTCCTCCACACATGGCGGGTGGAGTTGAGGCCAAAAAGTTCAATTTTGGTCTCATCTGACCGCAAAACCTTCTCCCAATAACTTGGTTCATCTTTCAAATGATCATTGGCATACTTGAGGCGCGCCTCCACATCTGCTCTCTTCAGCAGGGGTACCTTCTCTCCACATGTGCTCTCTTCAGCAGGGGTACCTTCTCTCCACATGTGCTCTCTTCAGCAGGGGCACCTTCTCTCCACATGTGCTCTCTTCAGCAGGGGCACCTTTCGGGCACTGCAGGATGTGAATCCATTGTTGTGCAAAGTGTTGCCAATTGTTTCCTTGCAAACTGTGGTCCCAGCTGCCTTCAGGTCATTTGCTAACTCCTGCCGAGTGGTTGCAGGACGATTTCTGACTGTTCTCAGCATCATTGCCACCCCACGAGGCGAAATCTTCTTTGGAGCACCGGGCCGAGGTCTGTTGATTGTCATGTCATACTCTTTAAACTTTCTGATAATTGCACCAATAGTTGTTACTTTCACATCCAACACCTTACTAATCTTTTTGTAGCCCATTCCAGCTTTGTGAAGGTCAACAATTCTGACTCTGAGGTCCTGTGACAGCTCTTTGGTTTTACCCATGTTGGAGACTTGAAATCTGTGTGATCTGTCTGATTCTGTGGACAGTTGTTTTTCACACAAGTGATTAGTGAGAACAGGCGGCTTCAGGTCAGGTAACAAGTTGATTGGGAGTGTCTAACTGGTCTGTAAAAGCCA
The DNA here is from genome assembly GCF_027789765.1 of Dendropsophus ebraccatus. NCBI lineage: Eukaryota > Metazoa > Chordata > Amphibia > Anura > Hylidae > Dendropsophus > Dendropsophus ebraccatus. The sequence goes on along the minus strand of NC_091461.1, from coordinate 124,437,733 downwards.
GAACTGCTAATGAATACTAAGGGATCAAATACTTATTTCACTCCATGAAATACAAATCAATTAATATATATTCCTTAGATTTATTTTCTGGATTTTCTTTTTAATATTCTGTCTCTCCATGTAAGAATACATCTACCATTAAAAGTATAGAATGATCATGTCTTTATTAGTGGGCAAACAAAGAAAATCAGCAAGGGATCAAATACTTCTTGGACTCACTGTACGTACATACATACAGGGCCTACACACACACACACACACATACATACATACATACATACATACATACATACAGGACATACATACGTACATACATACAGGGCCTACACACACACACACATACATACATACATACAGGACATACATACGTACATACATACAGGGCCTACACACACACACACACACATACATACATACATACATACAGGACATACATACGTACATACATACAGGGCCTACACACACACACACACACACATACATACATACATACAGGACATACAGGACATACATACATACAGGGCCTACACACGCACGCATTCATACAGGGCCTACACACGCAGGCACACACTTACAGGGCCTACACGCTCACGTTCACACACACGGCCTTCCCAGACTTGCAAACACCCTCCCATCTCCTTCCTGTGAGGAGGGGGTTTTAGTCTGTGTTTAGTGTCTTATTAGCGATGGTCTGAGCCCGAGCACAGGCAGTCATCACTAGATGCGGGAAGGTAGACTGCTAGAGCCAAGACTTTAGAGCGTTGTGTTTTTTTGGGGTGGGGGATGAGGTTAGGAATAGTTTTGGTTCCATGCAGTATGGGATATGTTAGGAATCCTATGGATGGATGGAAGATGTTATACACTATAGTGACGCCCGTCTTGCCTCCCTCAGTAACTAGAGGCTGCTCGGCCCACCACCAGTGTAAACCTGCAAAACAAAACACAGGACTTGGTTCATTTAGAATTTAAAGTCCTGAGTTGCGTCAGTCCCTTCCCCTATTGGGGTCACAATCTGAACATCGCTGTGGAATACGGTGGTGCTATAGGAAGAATAACTATGACTTATCCTTGCTGCTTCTTATATTGGCCAGCAGGTGGTGCTATAAACCCTATAAATAGGTAGAGACTCATAACTACAACCCTAAGGCCTCATACGTTGTGGACTATTTTATGCCAAGTGCTGGTCAGAGCTGTACGGAGCTGTGGTGCTGGTGCAGTATGAGACTGTGGGGGTGGTGCAGTGTTACTCTATGCGATCAGTACGGTGTCACTCTGGGATCGGTGCCGTGTCGCTCTGTGTGGCCGACGCAGTGTTGCTCTATGGGATTGGTACAATGCCACACTATGGGGCTGGCGCTCAATGGGCAGGTCTAGTATTAAAGGGGTACTCCAAGCAAACGGAAATAAAATCATGGAGGGCAGGGGGTGTTGGGAACATACTCAAGGCGTACTGCCTGTCCCTGTGCCGCCGCCCCGCACCATCGCTCAGGCACCCCCAGGCCTCCTGTATCTCCCTGTGACGTCACCACTGTGGGATTCTATAGCCTCTGCTGTGTGAATGAGCCCCAGTAGTGTTTGTGCCGTCCAGGATGACATCACACCATATGGCAGAAGCAGCGCTCACGTTTTAGCCCCAACCTGAAGCCTTGGATGAGATATCATGTGACTCTCAGTATCTTGCTCATTGATAGTGTTATCTAGATGTTGTAGTGTAACCCAGTATATAAGGAGTTACCTGCTGAGAAGCCCTCCCCCCGACCTGTGTTGCTCCCCCACAGGAAGATAGTTGGGGCAGTGCTCCGCATTACTCTATAGAGCTCTTTGTTATATAGCAGGGCTGATATACTGCGCTCTCTGCATTGATCGCATTATACTCTTACCTACAGTTATAGACAAACACAATCTCCCTGAACTCATCCAGAGTAAACCTTCACAGTGCAGGGAGAAAACAGAAGACTTATTAACCTGTAGATCCCCATTTAGCAGCGATCCCTCTGCCAGGTCTTTACTGTAGATGAGGCGGACATTGTGGACTATTCTTCCATACAGTCTTCATGCCGTGTATCTCGATAAGGTTAGAGGGAATCTGTGGTATGGTTTGCTGTACTGAGCACGATACGTCTCATATATGCAGATGTTACGTGTCCACAGGGCAAGAGTAGTGCAAATGCCCCTCAGGCCTTGGCCAGGGATGGGGAACCTGCCGCCCTCCAGCTGTTACAAGACTACAACCCCCATCATACCTGGACAACCGAAGCTTTAGCTGGAGAGCTGAAGCTTCCCCGGCCTAGGCTAAATGCTAGGTCAGGCATACAGAGTCCTTGGCCCTCCAGCTGTTGTAAAAGTACCATACCCATCATTCCTGGGAGGCTTGAGCCGTGGCTGTTCAGACATGATGAGAATTGTAGTTTTGTAACAGCACAACTGCCAAGGCTAGAGCTGGGCATGCATGTTGGGAGTTGTTGTTTTGCAGTATCTCCTGTCCAGGTTGATGCCCCGCTGACGTGATGCCGCGCTGACCTGACCCTGCTGCCATCCAGTCACCGACTCTTCTCCGATCGGCAGAGTTGTTGTAGTCGCCCATCAGGTGTAAATGGCCTCTTGTCCCGTGAGACGTGCGGAGTTCTTCCTCCTCATTATCAATGCTGGGATAATCGTTTGCCAGGACCGGGTCAGGCCACGTATGGAGAGAATAAATCATTTAGAGGCGGCTAGAAGCTTCCTTTAAATCTTCCGACCAGTATCCTAAGAGGACGGATCATCTATACATAAATCCGGGTGTGAGCGACCGCACAAAGGGAATGCATGAATAGGTTTATCAGAGCCAGAGGTCAGCCGAGTCTATCGGAATTCTCCCGGGCCCTATAGAGGTGCCGTATGGGCTAATAAATAATGTAATATTCCGGGGAGGAGGGGAAGGTCTCCCCCAGGAGCGGGGAAACAAAGTCTGTGTGAAGACTGCAGAGCATTGCACCAAGATAGAGGAGTGTGAGGCAATTCTTCTGGCTATAGGGCCGTATGGCTTCTAGTGAGATCGGTCCAGCGAGCGCCGCAGAAACCGCGCCCTGCATCGGGGCTTGTTCACACATGTCGCAGTCACTGGCTCTTATCTACAGTCCACGTGAGAGCAAGGTTTCATTTGGCGGAGAGATATAATTGGTTCTTCTGGTATTTCTGCCTATTTTTGTGCAACATTGTTTCCAACCTTGTCCTGATGTGTTTGGTTTCAAAAACCAATGTATGACCCGTTTTTGGCTGATGGCTTTCCTGCTGCCGGGGTCATTGGGGCGGTCAGCTGATGGCTTCCCTGCTGTCGAGTGCCATTGGGGCGGCCAACTGATGGCTTTCCTGCTGCCGAGTGCCATTGGGGCGGTCAGTTGATGGCTTTCCTGCTGTCGAGTGCCATTGGGGCGGTCAGTTGATGGCTTTCCTGCTGTCGAGTGCCATTGGGGCGGTCAGCTGATGGCTTTCCTGCTGTCGAGTGCCATTGGGGCGGTCAGCTGATGGCTTTCCTGCTGCCGGGTGTCATTGGGGCGGTCACTGGGGGCTTTTCTCAGCTCTTCCCACCTTGGTCGGCCTCTTACTGTTTGAGCGTAGAGCGAGATCCGTTAGTCAGGTGCGGAGGACCCCCCCATGTCTCATGGTCCCGGTGATATAAAGATGGTGGCAGGAGCCCTTTAAGTGCCGTAGACTTTCCGTTGAGCTGCAGAGCGTGCCTGACCCATGATCAGACGCCTGGAGCCGCTGATTCTTGGCCGTCAGTCAGGTGGTCGAGCCAAGCCCTTTGGGCCTCATTCACTGATGAGTAGTTTTCCGACGACGGACAGATCGGTCGGGAGGTTTCTCTGTGCGTTATCAGTAAATGTCACTGGCGCTATATAAACCTAATATACGCTGTATACCTCAGCGTATATACCTGTAGGCCTCTGCAATCATACCGCATAATGACGTTCTCTCTGCATTACGATCCGGAAGCTTTATCCACGGCAGCCCCATTAGTCGCCAACTGGCGGTCGTCTCTCCCTTCACCGCGGTAACTTTCAGCCTCATCACCCTGCTAGGACACGGCGGAGAGGGAAGAATTGTGCGCTACCCCCAGCGCTCTACCAGCCAGACATGTTGTCTTAGGAGGGATTGGCGTTGCTGTTAGTGCGTCCGGTCCTCCCCTCCCTCCATCATTGTCCATATTCACACCCTGAGCTGTTAGTGCATCCGGTCCTCCCCTCCCTCCATCATTGTCCATATTCACACCCTGAGCTGTTAGTGCATCCGGTCCTCCCCTCCCTCCATCATTGTCCATATTCACACCCTTAGCTGTTAGTGCATCCGGTCCTCCCCTCCCTCCTTCATTGTCAGTATTCACACCCTAAGCTGTTAGTACGTTTGGTCCTCCCCTCCCTCCATCATTGTCCATATTCACACCCTGAGCTGTTAGTATGTCCGGTCCTCCCCTCCCTCCATCATTGTCCGTATTCACACCCTGAGCCTCCTGTAAATCAGCCGCGCTGCAGTCATGTGTCATGGGAAGCTAATGGAGCGTTGTGGCCGGAACGCTCGAGGAGGGAAAATGTTACATAAAGACTGCGGAAGATGGTGGACAGACTATTATGTTGTGTATCACTGACCTTCAGGGACTGTCAGCGCCAAGGATGGGACAGTCTCAGAGCCCATAGTATACGGCCAGGGACCCCACAGTCTATGTATAGTATACAGCCGGGGACCGCACAGTCTATATATAGTATACAGCCGGGGACCGCACAGTCTGTGTATAGTATACAGCCAGGGACCGCACAGGCTATGTATAGTATACAGCCAGGGACCGCACAGGCTATGTATAGTATACAGCCGGGGACCGCACAGTCTATATATAGTATACAGCCGGGGACCGCACAGTCTATATATAGTATACAGCCGGGGACCGCACAGTCTATATATAGTATACAGCCGGGGACCGCACAGTCTATATATAGTATACAGCCGGGGACCGCACAGTCTATATATAGTATACAGCCAGGGACCGCACAGTCTATATATAGTATACAGCCGGGGACCGCACAGTCTATATATAGTATACAGCCGGGGACCGCACAGTCTGTGTATAGTATACAGCCAGGGACCGCACAGGCTATGTATAGTATACAGCCAGGGTCCGCACAGTCTTCACTACAAGATGCTTACAATGTAATGACTTTTGTATTTTTTTTTTTCTTGATATTTTTGGATATTTATCTGTATTTGGGTTTTCTGATGCGCACGCAGAGTGATGGGCGTGGCATGGCGGTTACTGTGCGCGCGCGGGCAGGTGGCGGCAGCGGTTTCCATGAGACCTATATGTGGGCGGTCATAGTAATAGTAATTGTTAATGACACGTTAGGGAACTGGCTACCTTACAGGATTATCATTATATACCAGAACAGATGGCAGTGATATATACAGGCGCAGATACAGGACCGCATGGAGGGTGAATGGTGGTGAAATGTGGTATTACATGGAAAGGAGAAGTCCGGCCATTTTTAAAATCTGTCAGGGGCAGAGCGGAATTTAATCAGGAGTTTTAACTTACCTCTCCCCTATCGCCTCGGGACTTCTGATCAAGTTACCCCCTGCCGGCTGCCAGGTTATAGAAATGTCTGGACTCCGCCCTGGCTCTGAGGGGTTTGCTGAGCAGAGACCCCCGTACGCCTTGGATTGACCCTAATAAGGTAAAAAAAAAAACGGAGGTAAAATCTTAGTGAGACGAGACATTATGTGACTGATCCCCATGATGGTGTAAGCAGCCCCCCTGGTAATATTGTCTTCTCACCCCTGTATATTGTCCCCACAGCATTGAGTTTGACAGAGACTGTGACTACTTTGCCATTGCTGGAGTGACCAAGAAGATCAAGGTGTACGAGTACGGCACGGTCATCCAGGACGCCGTGGACATCCACTACCCTGAGAATGAAATGACCTGTAATTCTAAGATCAGGTAAGCAGGCGTTCCTTCCATAAGGCATCCGATAATCCGGACAGCCTGTGTTGTCAGTCATTAGGACTCCTGGCGTATCTTAAAGGGAAGGTGTCACCTACATGTTCTTTTACCTATTAGAGTCAGATATAAAACTTCTTCTTTTTATTCTATTCTGTTTCTATTTTCTGACACTCATTTTTATTTATTTCCCTTTTTCTACATTGTTAATGGGGGCAGCCATATTGCCTGGGCTGTTCTTAACAGCATTTAGTGACCTGCTTTACAGCCAGGCTCATGAACAATAGATGACTTGGAAAAAAATAGATGACAATAGACAGACTCTGTCCCCTTGAGATGAATGTGAGACATTACTGAGCGCGCTCTCTTTACTGCAGCCTCCTCTTATCACCACAGACACTTACCACCACTGCTGCAAAACTACAACTCCCATCATGCCCTGTCAGCTGAGAGGGCAGAAGGCACAGCACTTGGTTAGTACCGCACCCCCTTCTAATCTCACCCTGCACAGTGCTGCCCCCTGGTCACCTGGCTGGACAGGGAACTGTGGCCGACATCATTCACCAGACTAGCACTGTGCGCTGTGTTCTCAGGATCGGTGGGGATCATATATAAATAATTTGATATCCAGCTCCATCACCTGTTATGTGACAGAAGAGGCTGTGCCATGCGGAGTGTGATCTATGTAGTAGATGGTAGCGTCCTCCCGGAGCTCTGTGTCTGGCGTCCTCCCGGAGCTCTGTGCCTGGCGTCCTCCCGGAGCTCTGTGTCTGGCGTCCTCCCGGAGCTCTGTGTCTGGCGTCCTCCCGGAGCTCTGTGTCTGGCGTCCTCCCGGAGCTCTGTGTCTGGCGTCCTCCCGGAGCTCTGTGCCTGGCGTCCTCCCGGAGCTCTGTGTCTGGCGTCCTCCCGGAGCTCTGTGTCTGGCGTCCTCCCGGAGCTCTGTGTCTGGCGTCCTCCCGGAGCTCTGTGTCTGGCGTCCTCCCGGAGCTCTGTGTCTGGCGTCCTCCCGGAGCTCTGTGTCTGGCGTCCTCCCGGAGCTCTGTGCCTGGCGTCCTCCGGCGGCCCTGTGCCTGGCGTCCTCCCGGAGCTCTGTGCCTGGCGTCCTCCCGGAGCTCTGTGCCTGGCGTCCTCCCGGAGCTCTGTGCCTGGCGTCCTCCGGTGGCCCTGTGCCTGGCGTCCTCCGGCGGCCCTGCTCCCGTAAGCTGCAGGCCGCCAGCTGTGTCCCCCCCGCCCCGACAGCCGTCTCTGTAGTTGGAGCAGCTGGATTGGCCGTTCTCCTCACCTGCTTCCGGAACACATTTGTCCCCTGTCTCTTTCCAATCTCTTACTCACAGCCAGATCCCCGGGGAAATACACTTCCTTCTCATTTTATGTGGCAATCACCAGAGCACAGAGGCGTACGGTGTGACATGGAGCAGCATGGGGGGGGGGGAGTCTTACAGGAATTTGCTGTATAGTCCCGGCTAAATATCTGCTAAAACCTGAAGATTTACCTCCCGGTTTAGAAAAAACACATACAGTGCTACCTCTGTCCTCCGGCTGTGTGTGGTATTACAATACAGATCCATTCACATAACGGAACTGAGCTGCAACAGCACTTCCAACCTGAGGACAGGAGAGGCGCTGCTTCTGGAAGAAAGCCACAATGTTGTCCTACACCCGGAGAGCCCCTTTAATAGTTTATTTTGTTTTAACCCTCCCAGTGGGGGGGTTGTTGTCCATGTGATGCTCTGCAGATGCATTCTGGGATTGATAGCGGATGTAGTTTGCTATCTGAAAATCAAGATGTCTGCGGATCAGAGGTCACAGTAATGAAATGTGTGGATACAGCAGAGCTGGCATGAAACAGATGGCACAGCAGGAGTAGCGGTGGCAGAGTGCAGTGTATGGGCAAAACACTCCTCCTCCTCAGCTCCATAGACAATAGTCACTGCCGTGTCCGGGCCCCCTTCTTGTGATCACAGGGGTCCCCTGCAGTTGGGCTCAGTGATCTGACACTATATCTTGGGGAGGGGATAACTTAACTTGGAAAACCTTTTAAAGGGGTCATCTCATTAGAGACTTCTCCGTTTAGACTGCAGACTCCAAGGCAATCAGCTGATCCCTCCACGTCCCATGCCCAGCTTAGACTGATGAGAAAAGCGCCAGCAGGCATCTCCCCCAAAGTAGCTGCCTCAGGGGGATTGGAGTATTACATGGTGACCATTCACATACATGGCTGCCTCAGGGGGATTGCAGTATTACATTGTGACCATTCACATACATGGCTGCCTCAGTGGGATTGGAGTATTACATGGTGACCATTCTTATACATGGCTGCCTCAGGGGGATTGCAGTATTACATGGAGTATTACCATTCACATACATGGCTGCCTCAGGGGGATTGGAGTATTACATGGTGACCATTTACATACATGGCTGCCTCAAGGGGATTGGAGTTTTACATGGTGACCATTCACATACATGGCTGCCTCAGGGGGATTGCAGTATTACATGGTGACCATTCACATACATGGCTGCCTCAGGGGGATTGGAGTATTACATGGTGACCATTCACATACATGGCTGCCTCAGGGGGATTGCAGTATTACATGGTGACCATTCTTATACATGGCTGCCTCAGGGGGATTGCAGTATTACATGGTGACCATTCACATACATGGCTGCCTCAGGGGGATTGGAGTATTACATGGAGTATTACCATTCACATACATGGCTGCCTCAGGGGGATTGCAGTATTACATGGTGACCATTCACATACATGGCTGCCTCAGGGGGATTGCAGTATTACATGGTGACCATTCACATACATGGCTGCCTCAGGGGGATTGCAGTATTACATGGTGACCATTCACATACATGGCTGCCTCAGGGGGATTGCAGTATTACATGGTGACCATTCTTATACATGGCTGCCTCAGGGGGATTGGAGTATAACATGGAGTATTACCATTCACATACATGGCTGCCTCAGGGGGATTGGAGTATTACATGGTGACCATTCACATACATGGCTGCCTCAGGGGGATTGCAGTATTACATGGTTACCATTCTTATACATGGCTGCCTCAGGGGGATTGGAGTATAACATGGAGTATTACCATTCTTATACATGGCTGCCTCAGGGGGATTGGAGTATAACATGGAGTATTACTATTCACATACATGGCTGCCTCAGGGGGATTGGAGTATAACATGGAGTATTACCATTCACATACATGGCTGCCTCAGGGGGATTGGAGTATTACATGGAGTATTACTATTCACATACATGGCTGCCCATGTTATTCTGGCCATAGTTACTGGTACATATTGTCTGGGTTCTGGCTCTTAGAGGGGGCCCCTTAGAAGGTTGTATGCACTTAAAGGGCATATGAACAGGGGTTGTCATGACTCCTGGAACGCTGGGTGCCCTGTATTGAGGTGATTTGGCAGGTCTCCCTGTGATGGTGTTAGCAGATCTCCTGACCTTGTCTGCTGTGATCTGAGGTCGGCGTGTAGGTGTCCACTGTGACTACAGAGAGACGACCTCCATTATTCTTCTAGTTCATCAAATCCATCAGCTCCCGTGGAGACAGAACAGACGCTGCCGCCATCGCCGTATTAATGCGCTGGAAGCTGACCAACAATAGCACTGTACAAGCTAGAGAAGCGGACCTCCATGTATGATGGGGTGATGCTGGAGCCGAAACATGGTGCCACCTCCCTCCTGTGTGTGTGTGTGTGTGGGGGGGGGGGGGGGGGTGGACACAAAGGCGCGGGGTACGGACAGCATCAGATATTATACTCCTCAGGCAAAGAAGAGCAGGAGATGTGCCCATATAGTGACCCAGTGAGGAAGCATCAGCCTGTATGAGATGTTACTATATGGCGGAGCCATCAGCCTGTATGAGATGTTACTATATGGCGGCGGAGCCATCAGACTGTACGAGATGTTACTATATGGCAGAGCCATCAGCCTGTATGAGATGTTCCTATATGGCGGAGCCATCAGCCGGTATGAGATGTTACTATATGGCGGCGGAGCCATCAGCCTGTACGAGATGTTACTATATGGCGGAGCCATCAGCCTGTACGAGATGTTACTATATGGCGGAGCCATCAGCCTGTACGAGATGTTACTATATGGCGGAGCCATCAGCCTGTACGAGATGTTACTATATGGCGGCGGAGCCATCAGCCTGTATGAGATGTTACTATATGGCGGCGGAGCCATCAGCCTATATGAGATGTTACTATATGGCGGCGGAGCCATCAGCCTGTATGAGATGTTACTATATGGCGGCGGAGCCATCAGCCTGTACGAGATGTTACTATATGGCGGAGCCATCAGCCTGTATGAGATGTTACTATATGGCGGCGGAGCCATCAGCCTGTATGAGATGTTACTATATGGCGGCGGAGCCATCAGCCTGTATGAGATGTTCCTATATGGCGGCGGAGCCATCAGCCTGTATGAGATGTTACTATATGGCGGCGGAGCCATCAGCCTGTATGAGATGTTACTATATGGCGGCGGAGCCATCAGCCTATATGAGATGTTACTATATGGCGGCGGAGCCATCAGCCTATATGAGATGTTACTATATGGCGGCGGAGCCATCAGCCGGTATGAGATGTTACTATATGGCGGCGGAGCCATCAGCCTGTATGAGATGTTACTATATGGCGGAGCCATCAGCCTGTATGAGATGTTGCTATATGGCGGCGGAGCCATCGGACTGTATGAGATGTTATTACGGTCCCCGCTGCTCTGGTCACTGACTTTCTGTGATATAACCAGCACGTCTCTGCTCTCAGTATAATTATGGGTCTTGTTGTAGATGGACAAACACTGCAGTGAGGTAGTTATTCCCCCGGTCTTGCTCTCTTGTATTTTGCCGTCTGTCCCTCTTGTCATTATAATTATTGGCTGCACAGGTTTCAGCTATTTTATTGACTGGAGTTACTTTTCATCCGTCTCTCCCCTCCTTCTCCCCCCCCCCCCTTCTCCCCCCTCCTCCCCCTCCTCCAGCAATTTTTCTGAGATTTCAGTTATTTTTTTTATTAAAGTGGCGGTGAGGATGAAGCTGGTGATGGAGCGTATACCTGAGGACGGCGCTCACCTCATCCTCCTCTCATCCGCAATGTTATTCTTACCATGTAATACTGGCAGCTCCCTGGCCTATGGTGATCTGCCCTGGACCCAAGCTTGAGCCGCCCAGGAACCAGTATCGGTAATAGCGAGTGTGCTGGTGGCTTATAACCAGTGTTGATCGGACCAGTCAGGCGGTTCCGGTTCAGAAACGTTCTTCAAACCTGACGGTTTGGCATTTGATTCCCGGCAGCTGTAGAAGTTGGATGCAACCCTAGGGCTGCCAGGAAAGCATGGATGCCGCCTATTGCCTATGACCGGATCCATGTTTTACAGGACTCCTTAGGGCTTAATCCAACTGACTAATGTTCAGGTTCGGAGAACGTACCCAAACAGTTTGACAGGTCCGCCCAGCTCTACACTAACTTCTATTTAGATTCTGGACTCTTCCGTGTTTTAAATTTTTTGGGGCACTTGGATCTTTTAAGGGAATTTACTTTGAGGACAACCTGTTCATGAGAACGTCACTGATGATCTGGGCGGGTTCAGCAGTAGAAAGCCTTTGTATTTTCCTGCAGCACGTGGCTCTCACACTGCTCAGGTGATGAACCCAGAAGCATCCAGGTGCAGATGGTCCCGGACACCTTCGTAGCTCTTGTGGAGTCCGTACCTAGACAGGTCACCGCTGCGTTGGCAACACAAGGGGAACTACTCTACTCTTCTAGGGATGTCAATGCCCTGGCCGATTGGTGGAGATCAGTGGAAGTCAGTGCTGATCATGGGTGGTGGGGTCAGGGTGTCCTCTCGATAACATGAGGCCCTCACGTTATATGTAGAATACCGCCATGCTGCAGCCCCAGGGAATGGCTGAATGTAGGGCAGGACCTGCCTCGGAGGGTATGGATTATTCTGGAATTGGGTGATGTCTCTGTGGGGACTGTCTCGCTGGGTGTGGTGTAAGCGGCTTATTACACCTCGTATTACACCGTACATCCGTAGAGCCGCTATAGTCTCTGTCAGTGAAGCTGAACCGCCGCTCCACAGAATTTTACTATAAATTAAAAAGTTTGTCCTGCTTAGATTTCCACAAAAGAACCTTTTTATTTTCCTACAAATCTCCCTTTATGTCTTGTGTTCCGGGCGGCGGGAGTGTGCGCCATTCAGCTGGGTGCCTCTCACTCAACAAAAGAATGGAGGATGGATGTGTGGAAGCGTGTACACAATGCCGCCATGACAACTCATCTGTCTCTCTCAGAAAGTGCGATGGGGAACGTTCCTGTCACAGTGGCGGCTTCCGTGACTTTGTACTTGGCCGGTTATAAAGCACTGGCTGGAGTGAGACAGCCGCCTGCTTCATGGCTCCAGATTTCTGACTTTCCAAGATGTTGGGCCACGTATGTCGGGTCGTCGGTGGCGCTGAATCATAGTGCGGCCGTCATTATTACTCATTCCAACCATTAAACTGTAATCCAGGTAGTTTCATAGGAAGCCGGTTTTGTCTCCCGGACGTTGCAGCTTCGCCTCCGGTGATGTCACTTAATTTTTCATTCTAACTCGAACATTTTGGGATCCTGTAAATCACTGGCCTTTCTTTCCTACTGAGAGCAAGGAAAGTGCTCATTGTGTAAGGCTCCATTCTTAAAGGGGTATTCCACTCAAGCATAACTTCTGACATGTTGCTGCCCATGGTGAGACTAACAATCCCTTCCATACTTGTTATTATCTATTCAGTCTCCTTCCCCCAGTTCTCAGCTGCTGCTTTCTGCTGAAGACACAAAAATCTGTGTGTGAGCTTTCCTCTGTCTCCCCCTTCCTCCCCCTCCCTTCTGAGATGGCTTATGTAAACAAGTCCTTATGTGCATCCTTGTAATGCTGGACTTGTTTACATCAGCTGTCTCAGGGGAGGGGGGAGGAGGGGGAGACAGAGAAAAAACACACAGATTTTTGTTTCTTTAGCAGAAAGCAGCAGCTTAGAACTGGGGGAAGGAGACTTAATAGATAAGAAGTATGGAAGGAGTCACAACATGGGCAGCAACATTTCAGAAGTTATGTCTAAGCAGAATACCCCTTTTAACAGCTTTTTTTTTTAAATGTCAAAAACAATCTGTTACCTGTTTAGATAAAACCATTGTAAACAAAACAGTCAGCATGACCATAAATGAGCGCAGCTGTAGCCTGATCCGCCGTAGCCTGATCCTTCGCCATTTCGGTGGCTGGAGAAGTTGGATGCAGCCTAAGGGGCCTTTTCCACGCACAGATACATCGCTTAAGCGATTGTTTAGCGAACAGAACTCTATTTATTTCTTTTAAATGGTACAAAAAACTAAATGGCTGCAAAGTCGTTAATACAATGTTTTTAATATCCTGTTAAATACTGATCCCTGCGGATGAGCGTTTACACTGACAGACTAGTGAAGGATTAAGGACGATTTTGAGGTCCGCTGAAAAGATGCGATCAACAACCCGGCCGATTTCTCGTTTGTTGCTTGGTCGTTGTCGCTTTTACACCAGAAGATTATTGTTTAAGTATAAATAATATAACAATCTATTGCCCCATAATCGGCCCGTGTTATGGGGAGTCAAGGAAAACATAGAGACGGCCTATGACCTATGGTTGTGTCCACCAGGACTCCCTATGGCGGCATCCAGCTTCTTCCGCCGCCGGTTATCATTTGCTGACCAATCGGACTCCCGCTCCGGCTGCCCTCATCTCTAATGTCCGTATATTGTGAATAGGACTGATCTGCGGTATGATGAGTCCAGGAAGCTTTGTCCTAGTATTACCCGGGGTGGATAAGATTCCTTTTACCTTTAACCCTGTGGTCCCCTCAGGCCCCCAAATATTCCTGAAGCCCTTTGTCGCTGTGAGCGGGCGGTGGGCTTCACCAGTAACCATATCCGTATGGAGCCATGTCTGGTAGTGAGGAGGCCGCAGTGCCTATCCCACCCCCACTACTCATTGAGCTGATCCATGGGGATGCCAGCAGTCTGACCCCCAACAATCTGGTATTGATGGCCATGCCTATTGGCAGACCATCAGTATTAAAGGGACAGTACATCAAACAATGACTTATTGGATAAATAATGTTTTTATGGTAAACAGATTTCTAAGGCGACTCCCACAACCTGACCCCCCAAGATCTTGCAGTTCTCATTCTCACCACTGGAGCTAAAACTAAGAGGAGGCTGCTGTAAAGTGATCTTTACAGCATTGCAGCATCATGTGACACCAGTAGATAGAGGAGACAATAGCAGCTCCCTGGGGAATGACCTCTTCACAGGTCACAGAGCGCGCTCAGTAATGTCTCACATTCATCTCAAGGGGACAGAGTCTGTCTATTGTCATCTATGTCCATGAGCCAGGTTGTAAAGTATGTCACTAAATGCTGTTAACTGCAAGATGGCCGCCCCCAGAAAAATGTACAAATGGTGAAATAAATAAAAACTACAGTCGGGAAATAGAAACAGATTCAAGTAAAAGAAGAAGTTTTAGTGTCTGACTCTGGTCAGTAACAGAACATGTAGGTGACACCGTCACTTGGTCAGTTGCGTGACACTTAGTGGGCTGTATGTAAGGAGACCCCAGGGTGGGGGGGCTGTGGCTTTCCCCCTAGCAGGTCAGTATTACCATGTCTCCCCCTCCTCTGGCCTATAATCCCCCATTAGGGATGCGTGTTCTCGCTGATTCTCTATATACAGATATCATCCACGTTACATTGGCCGGACGTGCAGCTCATCATGTAATTGAATCAGCTTGATGCCGCAGATAGAAGCCTCCATGTTAAATCATTTTCCTGTTAAGAGTTTTCACACCGATGGGAAAGATGTAATATTCCCTGATAAATGAATCCGGACATACAGCGAGACGCCGCGGTCAGTGGGGACGGTAGCGGATTATCAGCCGAATCGCATCCCTACGTGTGTCTCCCCCTTATACACAACATTCTCTTAGGAAACCAATTATTCTGCAATAGACACCATTCCCCCCCCCCCCCCCCCTTAGGCTTCATGTTAGAGCCCTATTACACCAAGAGATAATCTGTCAGGAAAGTCAGGAATGGATGTGGGAAGAGGAGAAATCTCAGTCTTTCCTTTATGACCTGTTCTCTGTGTATAATCCATTCCTGGCTTTGGCTACAAAAAATCAGTCAGATAATCTGCTGGTGTGATAGGGCCCTCAGGAACCTCTCGAGTTTCAGAGTGAATGTGATGCCGTCAGGTGTTTGGATTGGTCTCGTACTGGCAGAGCCGTAGAGTGTGAAGTTCTACGGCAAAGCCGCCAATACTGTACCACAACCCTGCCAATACTGTACCGCAGCCCCGCCAATGCCGTACCACAACCCCGCCAATACTGTACCACAACCCTGCCAATACTGTACCGCAGCCCCGCCAATGCCGTACCACAACCCCGCCAATACTGTGCCACAACCCTGCCAATACTGTACCGCAGCCCCGCCAATGCCGTACCACAACCCCGCCAATACTGTACCACAACCCCGCCAATACTGTACCGCAGCCCCGCCAATGCCATACCACAACCCCGCCAATGCCATACCACAACCCCGCCAATACTGTACCGCAGCCCCGCCAATGCCATACCACAACCCTGCCAATACTGTACCGCAGCCCCGCCAATGCCATACCACAACCCCGCCAATGCCATACCACAACCCCACCAATACTGTACCGCAGCCCCGCCAATGCTGTACCACAACCCCGCCAATACTGTACCGCAGCCCCGCCAATGTCATACCACAACCCCGCCAATGCCATACCACAACCCCGCCAATACTGTACCGCAGCCCCGCAAATGCCATACCACAACCCCGCCAATACTGTACCGCAGCCCCGCCAATGCCGTACCACAACCCCACCAATACTGTACCGCAGCCCCGCCAATACCGTACCACAACCCTGCCAGTACCGTACCACAACCCTGCCTATACTGTACCGCAGCTTTTGTCTGATCCTATTCCTGTAATATATTTTCTCTTGCAGCTGTATAAGCTGGAGCAGCTATCACAAAAACCTGCTGGCGAGCAGCGATTATGAAGGGACGGTGATTCTCTGGGATGGCTTTACAGGGCAAAGATCCAAAGTCTACCAGGTAATGTCTATTACACCGGCTGCTGGCAGATCTTTCTTATCTCTGTGGCCTCCTCTCTTATATCTCTGTGGCCTCCTCTCTTATCTCTTTGGCCTCCTATATTATCTCTGTGGCCCCCTGTCTTATCTCTGTGGCCCCCTGTCTATCTCTGTGGCCTCCTGTCTTATCTCTGTGGCCCCCTGTCTTATCTCTGTGGCCCCCTGTCTTATCTCTGTGGCCCCCTGTCTTATCTCTGTGGCCTCCTGTCTTATCTCTGTGGCCTCCTGTCTTATCTCTGTGGCCTCCTGTCTTATCTCTGTGGCCTCCTGTCTTATCTCTGTGGCCTCCTGTCTTATCTCTGTGGCCTCCTGTCTTATCTCTGTGGCCCCCTCCGCTAACAGTGTGACTTCCTCAGGGTACCATGCTGCTGTTGCAGTTGTGTTGTTTAGACCCCTTGAAGGAGACCTGTTGTCTTGCAGAGTTGCATGCTGTGCTGTTTGTTTCCTTCTTTTAACCTGAATGTTTTTCCTGGATTTTCTTTCTTTCTTTGAATTATAATATAAAGGGAATAAAAGACGGAGCGGCTGGTGGAAAATAACTCAAGACAAAGTTTCTATTGTTTATTTCCTGCTCCCTAATGAGATCTAATTACATAGAATAGACCTCACATGAACCGCATATCCAGCTATGGGAATACAAAGTTGTGTATGAGACAAACACATATTCAAACAGGGTACCAAGGTGTGCCGCCATGTGGTTTTCTTGTATTAAATAAGTTTCCCCTGTCTTGGATATCTATGGCATGGCTCCACGATGTGTCATAAATATCTGATAAATAGCTGCCTGTAGAGCTCAGAGACAGGACTGTATGGAGGAGGAGGAAAGAGCTGCCTGTAGGGCTCAGAGACAGGACTGTGTGGAGGAGGAGGAGGGAAGAGCTGCCTGTAGAGCTCAGAGACAGGACTGTGTGGAGGAGGAAAGAGCTGCCTGTAGAGCTCAGAGACAGGACTGTGTGGAGGAGGAGGAGGGAAGAGCTGTCTGTAGAGCTCAGAGACAGGACTGTGTGGAGGAGGAGGAGGGAAGAGCTGTCTGTAGAGCTCAGAGACAGGACTGTGTGGAGGAGGAAAGAGCTGCCTGTAGGGCTCAGAGACAGGACTGTGTGGAGGAAGAGGGCAGAGATCAGAGACAGGACTCTTCCCGGATAGTGTGAAGTGTCTGGGACGTGTTTTCTGGCCGTTGAGCTGATCGGATGGTGTATTATGTGTTACTGATCCCCTCCGTGTTACTCCTCTATCATCTTGTACAGGTTCTGTATTCTGCTTCCTTAGTGAATATCATCTCTCACAACTTTTGCTTCTCTTTTTACCTTATTGAACTACAGGAACATGAGAAGCGCTGTTGGAGTGTGGATTTTAACCTCATGGACCCCAAACTTCTGGCGTCCGGCTCTGATGATGCCAAAGGTACGTGACTGGCCCGGTGCGCAGAGCTATCAGTGCGAGTAATACAGGGTTAAAGGTTATACGGTTATTATAGCTTTGTTTACCTGAGGATATCACAGCGCGCCATAACTCTACAACCCCCCCACCATTTCACTCTTCTTACCCTTCTTGTATTTATATACTGTATTCCAAGGCTAAATGGTAACTGGACCAGTGTGGTGGCCTCTGTAAACTGGTGCTTACTGGTTCTCTATAGGTGACTGCTCACCCTATGATTGGAGTAGATGGGGGAGGGGGGGGGGGTGTCTCCCTGTAACCAGCATGGGGGTGGAGGTCACCCTGTAATCAGAATGGGCGGGGGTCATGCGCTGTCCTCTGTTCTGGTTCCCCCCCCCACAATCCCCCACAATCCCTTTTCATTGTTCCTCTCATATTGCCTGACACATGATACATGTAAAGGAACCCTGGACGTGGTGTTCTATTAATTTAATTTTTACTCTCTGCGTGTATGAGCATGTTCAGAGGAATAGCTGTCAGTTACTGATAAGCACCGCCCACCGGACTCCTAATCCACAAATAGAATAATAAATGACTCTTCATACCCAATCTGTTCCTACAACCTTATATATCAATCAGTATGTATCCGGAAGCTTCTTCCGCTGTGTCCCATGATGCCCGCGGATATCACGCTCTGTGCCGTAAGATGTAGTGAGGGACGTGACTGTCCAGAAATTTCCCTGATACTTCTGACATCAGCACTGGGACGCTCTGAGGCATCAGTATAACACATAATCTGGGTCCGTGGATGACGTCCGCCATCTACTTCTATGATCCGTGACAAATGTTTTGTGTCCGTGTTTTTCAAGGATCTGTTTAAAGGTTTTTAAATGACCCTGATTACATCACATCCACGTCTTTTACGGATCTCATAGACGTCTGTGGGGGAAGCCGGGATCTCGTCCTACATATGATGGCTCCTGTTTTTTATAGAACACATTTCACAGATCAGAAATCCGGAGCCTGTAAATAGCAATGAGAAAGCGATGGGCTATGAAGCTGTCCATGATCATGGATCCATGATCCTGGACTGTGTGTGAATGCGGCCTTATTGCATGTGGTTTATTTCTGTAGGGTTTTCCCTCAGTGCCTCCCTCCCTTGTTATGGCTTCCAATATTTTTTCCCTCTAAATTTAATCAATCAGAACCATATTTTGCTACGTTAAGAGGATGACAGCGGGCAGTCCCATCCATCCAGCGTGACCTGCTCACAAGCAACGGCAGCGGCAGAACAGCTCGTGTCGGGAGATCTCACCATATGTGACAGATACAGAGCTGGAGGGGGGACAGGGTACTGACAAGGAGAAGCCCGCCGTCCCTGCTGCCGATGTCCGTCTGGACGACCGTGAGCTGAATATTTAGGTATCCAAGAATAGAAGTCGGCTCGGTCAGGCTCCATCCCTGAGCATGTTAGGGAGCTATTAAACGATGACCTGATTGTGTGTACGGCCCTTTGCTGCCATCACTCGTCACCTCATGTCCCCTATTAGACAGATGTGCAGCTGATGGGTGATGACCGATCCGGCCAGCCAACAAGCAAGCATCCCCACCGGCCAGCCAACAAGCAAGCGTCCCCACCGGCCAGCCAACAAGCAAGCGTCCCCACCGGCCAGCCAACAAGCAAGCGTCCCCACCGGCCAGCCAACAAGCAAGCGTCCCCACCGGCCAGCCAACAAGCAAGCCTTTATTTATATTTGTCAGCTGAGCGTGGACCCAGTTACATGGGGAGGTAGTTGTCGCATCCCCACCCGCCAGCCATGAGCCGCATGTCCCGTCTGAGGCGAGGAGACAATGGGATCATGTGGGATCTTACAGATGTTACTGGATGTTGCAGAATTTGTTCCTATATAAAGTCCTTTATTCCTGCGGATGATGTGTGCACGCTCAGTGTTTCTGGATGTATTCCCCAGAATCTGCCCTGCGGTGACCACATACTGTGAAGCTGTAGAGAGCCGTCCTTCTGCTGCGGGGGAGGCACCGGGTGCAAGTGATAACCGCTGATCATCTTATGAGAAGATCTGGACCTGTGCATCTGTTTTGATCCGTTTTTCTATTGACTTTTTTTTAACAGACACAAAAATGAGGTTGACTATGTTTTTGTGTACGTAAAAAAAAAAACAGATCCTTTTTGATGCAGGTTTTTTTAAAATGGAAAACAGACCAAAAAGGATGCACACAATTGCATCCGTTTTTCATTAAAAAAAAAACGTATTGCAAAAACGCAGTGTGAACCCAGCCTTAACTTATAAATTTATTCATGAATATCTCAGTTCACTCTGAGCAAAGTAGTCATGTGGGCGGTCCTGCTCATTGACTGACAGCGATGGCTATAAGAAATCTCTTTTACACTGAGTAGGACCGCCCACCTAACTACATAGCCCAGAATGAGCGGAGATTTTATTTTCCGGTAAAACGATATATATCTATCTTCTCGGCTCCTCCTGCCATATAACATGGTGTCCGCAGATCTGACTGCATATTCCTCAGAAAAGAGGAGCGCGTCATATTAATGACTTTAGAAATTACCATTTCTGCAAAATTTGACAATGATAAAGCTGCTAATTTTTCATCCTATATTTAATATAAAGCTGGCGATGCCAGCGACGGGGTCCTAGAGCGCCGGCCCCGGTGACGGGGTCCTAGAGCGCCGGCCCCAGTGACTGGGTCCTAGAGCGCTGGCCCCAGTGACGGGGTCCTAGAGCGCCGGCCCCAGTGACGGGGTCCTAGAGCGCCGGCCCCAGTGACGGGGTCCTAGAGCGCCGGCCCCAGTGACGGGGTCCTAGAGCGCCGGCCCCAGTGACGGGGTCCTAGAGCGCCGGCCCCAGTGACGGGGTCCTAGAGCGCCGGCCCCAGTGACGGGGTCCTAGAGCGCCGGCCCCAGTGACGGGGTCCTAGAGCGCCGGCCCCAGTGACGGGGTCCTAGAGCGCCGGCCCCAGTGACGGGGTCCTAGAGCGCCGGCCCCAGTGACGGGGTCCTAGAGCGCCGGCCCCAGTGACGGGGTCCTAGAGCGCCGGCCCCAGTGACGGGGTCCTAGAGCGCCGGCCCCAGTGACTGGGTCCTAGAGAGCCGGCCCCAGTGACGGGGTCCTAGAGCGCCGGCCCCAGTGACGGGGTCCTAGAGCGCCGGCCCCAGTGACGGGGTCCTAGAGCGCCGGCCCCAGTGACGGGGTCCTAGAGCGCCGGCCCCAGTGACGGGGTCCTAGAGCGCCGGCCCCAGTGACGGGGTCCTAGAGCGCCGGCCCCAGTGACGGGGTCCTAGAGCGCCGGCCCCAGTGACGGGGTCCTAGAGCGCCGGCCCCAGTGACGGGGTCCTAGAGCGCCGGCCCCAGTGACGGCAGATCAGCAGCTTCTTGTTTGTGTCTCCTCTTGATAGATGGTTTCCCTAATCTGCGGCATGGCGGCTATTAATACGGCTGCACTTAGGAAATCCATATCCCCAGGACTAATGGCCGGCACTCTGGTGGGTTCTTACCTCGCCGATGAGAAGCGTTCTGTGAGAAATATAACAAGGCTGCAGCTAATGATGCCGATAGACCCCGATGAAGTCTGAGCCTTAGGGGTCATGGAGGGTGAGTGGAGGCGGCTCTATATAGAGACTATAGGGGGCTACACGTACACTGTTAACTGCTATACACAGGTGTATATACATATATCATAGGGAAGGATAAGGAGCAGAAGAAATGTTCTATTACACGGCCGCCATTCTGCCAAAAAGTGAGACTCTGCTGAGCTGCAAATTGTTCAGAGACAAACGGAAACCGAATCCTTGGTGATACATTGTGACCAGGGAAAGGTTGTGTATTACAGGTGCTCCGATGTCTCGTCCAGTCAGCTGTCCCGTAGCCTTCGTATTTTCCTGTATTCTGCTAAAAAAAAATGTGGCTCATGATCAGAATATAAAATGTTGTGGTCATCAGATTCCTCTAGAACACTGGTGTAAAACTCCGGCCCTGCAGCTCTTACAAGACCACAACTCCCATCTTCTAAAGCTTTGTGTGTCCAGACATGATGGGAGTTGTAGTTTTGTCCCAGCTGGAGGGCCACAGATTCTCCATCCCAGCTCTAGAAGTTTCCATTGCTGGAGGAGGTGAGGTGAATAAAAGGCCCTGGGTGTTTGCTTGTCCCAGATAGAAGCCCCTTTTAATTGCTTCCATGGAGCGAGCGCCTTTGTCTGCCGCTTTAGATAATAAACAGTCTGTGTTTGCTGAGCCAGCGACTCCCTGACCCCATCCGTCTATTGGACTTAATTCTTTGGCCCGTCTGTGGGGGGAGAAGTCATTAGAGCCAGTGGTGCATGCTCCAGCTGTTCCTGTGCTGGCGGAGGGGCCCCGCTCCTGCCCGCTGCTGCCATCCCGCCTCGTCTGCCTAATGGCTTGTGATTGGGGAGACACAACTGTATTGGTGGCAATTACATCTCCATGGCAGCCTTTCCTCTCACATCAGCATCAGCTCCCCGCGCCCTGACAGCCCTCCTTCCCCGCTCTGGGTGACAGCTTCTCTGGAAGGAAAGAGAGAGGCTGGACAGGCCCGGCCGCCGACAACCTTATAGAGGGGCTATGTGTATGAGGGATGATCTCTTCTCATATGGACGACCTCTTTATTAGGACGATTTGGTAACAATAAGCTGAGCATCGCTCCCCACCCCCTGCCCCCTTCTTACCCAGTAATCAGAAGTTAAAGGGATACTCCAGTGGAAATCTTTTTCCTTTAAAACAACTGGTGTCAGAAAGTTATATAGATTTGTTATTTAGTTCTGTTTAACAATCTCCAGTCTTCCCATACTTATCAGCTGCTGTATGTCCTGCAGGAAGTGGTGTATTCTCTCCAGTCTGACACAGTGCTCTCTGCTGCCACCTCTGTCCATGTCAGGAACTGTCCAGAGCAGCAGCAAATCCCCATAGAAAACCTCTCCTGCTCTGGACAGTCCCTTGACTTTTTTGGGCCACCGCCTGAGGATCATACATGCCCCACGGACCTCAATTATAGTGAGGGAGAGCTGAGTGTTATTATAAGTGTTCCTGGCTCTCCTATAGACCCCAGTGGGGAGAGACTGTTCCCTCTGATCAGGTCTGTTCTGATCCTAGTCCTGTAGTATAGGTGTCAGACGTATCCCGCCTGCTTTGTGTCATACACTATGCAGCTAATATGAACGCTGTCACTTCAGGATTATACAAACAAGTATGTCAGATACCTCCAGGGGCCACACGGCCGTTCATCATTCACCTGCCAAAAGACTAGATGTGATTTTTTAAGTGACACTATAAAACATTAAGCACATAATGAGTTATTCACAGCGTTTGATCAGAAGCGGCTATAAAAGTTACTATATAAAATTTTACTCTATTTCCCATAAACTGAAGCCAAGGTAATGAGGATTCACACGTTCTTCTAGAAGAGGCAGAACGGGATTTTTCTGCCATTGTCATTGAATCCTGTGAAGGTCTCTCTCCTGTCGTCCGGTGTCCCTGTACATAGTCCATCTAGTAAAACACAACAATCACTGAACTCAGGGAGAACAGTGAAAAATTCCAATGGAGTACTCATTTACGAGTCTCCATTGATTGTCCCATACTAAACTTAAATATGCAAAAAAGGGGTCCGTGGAGCCTCAGTTACGAGTCTCAAAACACGGGAATAGCCAGATCTTCCTCTCTCCAGAGAAGGAAGCCCATTGCCAAGGGGTGCCTCCTAGTGGGGAGAGCACCAAACCACCCTGATACGTAGTCCCTCAGGTCCTCACTCTGTTGCGAGCTTTGGGACCTAAATAGGGAAACACCAGGGTGGCCCCTGTGAGTCACAGTCTAACTCTGTGGCGAGTATAACGACATAAGACAAGGGTTACCAAGGCTAGGCATCCATCCACAGACTGCAGTTTCGGGGTATTTGCCCCTCGTCAGTGTGGAGCTGCAGCCCCCTATATAGTGGTTTCAGGATTCACTTCCCAGCTTTGGGCCAGATTTGGTTTCTCCTGTAGAGGCATTATCCTTGCGGGTTTCCTTGCATGCGGGGGCTCTGGATGTGAAGTGGTCGTCCCACAAGATCGGACTATGCCCCATACTTAGGATAGGGATATAAATGTGCACCTCCATTTATGTTGGAATAAATTTTTTAAAGGGCAAAGGGCAAGCTCCTTTGGTGAGTGCCGGGAAATTCTTCTGCTTTACCGTAACTGCGAGCTTGTGAATGGGTCCTGAATCTCCCATGACCATAGGGCGTCTTTCTCTTTGACATCCACTGAAGATACTGGAGTACAAATCTCTGTTTAAGAGAATGGCGCGCCCATTTTCTGAGATTGCAGAGGGTCCCAGCAGTCAGACCACTTTCTGCTTAGTCGTGTCCTATCCCCTGTTACCCCGCTTGGCCAATATTGACTCCATGTAATAGCGCATTAAAGAGAACCCACATGATGAAGAAATAGATTGGGCCCTGTAGCAGGGTGGGTAGAGAATTAGATATAGAAGGATGTCCACGTGCCATCTTCATTGTGTGTATACCTTCCTATAGGCTGAGCGCCTCTTACCCATCACTATTACTGCCACGTACATGCCAATCCCATTATGGCCGCATTGTGTATACCTCCCTATAGGCTGACCGCTTCTTACCCTTCGCTATCACTGCCACATACATGCCAATCCGATTATGGCCGTATTGTGTGTATACCCCCCTATAGGGTGGCCGCCTCTTACCCATCACTGCCACATACATGCCAATCCGATTATGGTCGTATTGTGTATACCTCCCTGTAGGGTGGCCGCCTCTTACCCATCACTGCCACATACATGCCAATCCTATTATGGCCGTATTGTGTATACCTCCCTATAGGGTGGCCGCCTCTTACCCATCACTGTCACATACATGCCAATCCTATTATGGCCGTATTGTGTATACCTCCCTATAGGCTGACCGCTTCTTACCCTTCGCTATCACTGCCACATACATGCCAATCCTATTATGGTCGTATTGTGTATACCTCCCTATAGGGTGGCCGCCTCTTTCCCATCACTATTACTGCCACATACATTCCAATCCGATTATGGCCGTATTGTGTGTATACCCCCCTATAGGGTGGCCGCCTCTTACCCATCACTGCCACATACATTCCAATCCGATTATGGCCGTATTGTGTGTATACCCCCCTATAGGGTGGCCGCCTCTTACCCATCACTGCCACATACATGCCAATCCGATTATGGCCGTATTGTGTATACCTCCCTATAGGGTGGCCGCCTTTTACCCATCACTGCCACATACATGCCAATCCCATCATGGCCACATTGTGTGTATACCTCCCTATAGGCTGGCCACCTCTTATCCATTACTATTACTGCCACATACATGCCAATCCCATCATGGCCGCGTTGTGTATACCTCCCTATAGGCTGGCCGCCTCTTACCCATCGCTATCACTGCCACATACATGCCAATCCCATCATGGCAGAGATTATAATGGCCGCATTTTGTTTATCTTCCTATAGGCTGGCCGCCTCTTACCCATCGCCATCACTGCCACATACATGCCAATCCCATCATGGCAGAGATTAATAATGGCTGCATTGCAGGGGCGGCGTGGCGTCAGGCGTTCCGGCACTATACCACGGCTATCTGTGTGAGTTATTCCATGACATGTACTGCAGGTGGGAGAAGCAAATTAATGCCATGTAGTGAATCACATTTACAAGCGGCAATGAAGCGGCTGGCCCGGCCATTCAGGCTAATTTAGCCGGTGAAATCTTGGATGTAATCCGACAGAAAATAATTTCCTGATTAATTATTGGTCTCTGTCTCCTGATCTTTTATCCAAAGGACAAACGCACAGATGTAAGAACCCGGCTACATATATATATATTCTACCAGCCGTCTCCTCTAATCCTTCCAAATAACGGACGCGGCGGCGGTGGTAAAACATCGTCCCGTCTCATCTGGAGATCGCCCAATGTGTAAATCACGTCCATTCACATTTATTGTCCCCATATAGTTCAGGAGATAGAGAAACGCCCGGGCGGCAGTGTGCGGCTGCTAGTGGCGGCCATCTCTGCGGAATAATTATCCACGCTCCATAATCACGACGTCTCCGACTTCACACAGTGCATAAATATTAGACAACAAGGAGCCCGTCTGATTCCGGTCGGAGATTTAATCAAATCCAAAGCTCTGCCTCATCTTAAGCAATTGTTTTTTATTGCCAGCGAGTAAGCAGTAATGACTTTTTGTTGTATCTGAAATATTACCGGCTTTATTTTACTATAATATACTCGGCACACCGCGCTGCGCTTCGCATTCATTAGCGGGACTTTTTAATAGAGGATGGAACCAAGCAAATATGCGTTTATGCACCGCCATGCGTCGTCTGCTGGCTGTCACCGACGCTGGAAAATACCCGGATCGGAGATTAGGCCGTTCACACCAGGTCTCTAACTACAGTCATGATGGCAGAACTGGTCTTCACCTTTGCAAGGCCACCATACTCCTTCACTAACGGTTAAATGGATGATGATGATTTAGCTGACCGTTATCCCTACCGACTCTGGCTTATCCATCCAAAAAATATCCAGCATGCCCGACCACTCTCTCCACTGACCACATCTGTCTGTAGAGAGTCAGGAGGTCGTCGTACTCCCTGTACAGTCGACTGACCCAGTGGTGGGTGTATGGGCACCTGGAGGCTATCTTCACATGACATCTCTTTGCCGCTGTCTTTTTGGATGGCTGCATTTTGGCGCTAAAAGACGGATTTATGGCCATAAATAATGTTCACGATCTTCTGATACCCACAGAACATACTATAGGGATGAGTTATATGACAGATAAAACCTACAAGGATGAAGATGAAGCAACGCACTAATGAGTGATAGGGACTGGATGATGATGGATCCGACGGATGATGATGATGATGGAATTCAGGAGTGAAAATGATCAGGAAGAAAATAAAATAAACTGTCCCCAGCTATCTCTAATCGCTCCCTTGATCTGTCCCTGAATACTAAACCTAACCCCAGACCCCTGAAGATTTACTGTCCCTATGGTAACCCTGGCCTACAAGCCGCCCCTCGCAGAACTACTAGCAGGCACTAGGACCCAGAGCAAAAGCGAGAGCGCACAGAAAACAAAATGACATGAAGCTAACCCTGTGTGTGGATATGTACTAATAAGTCTCTGCTAGACGGACAGCCTGGATCTGTTCATAGAACATCAGGAATTTTAGCTGTATTCTTCAATCTATGGAGATGGCGCTTCAGGTCATGTCAGAACGTCTCTGTAACTTCAGACTATTAGCATACGGGTGACAGAAGTGTGACATCCCCTCCGGAGCCCAAGCTCACACCGAATGTGAGATGGCAGCTGAAGATGGGGCACACTGAGGTCACTGTCCTCTATGGCACATGCACTCTCCAGACACTACAACTCCCAGCATACCCCTGCAGCCTGCATTCTCTCCAGTTAGAGCACTCCTTGTAGTACGCTCTATTGCTCCTTACTTCCCCTATAAACCCGTCACTTTGATGTTGCAGACTGTGAGCTCTACTTCTATCACAGTCCCCCAGGGAGAGAACCTGAGTGTACGACTCCAGAATTTTCTGTAATTTTTGTGCGGCTGTAATTACTGCCCGGCAGCTGGCTCCTTACCCGTATCTAACCGCGGACAAAGCAATATGGAAGTTACTGAACAAACCCGAGCTGCCTTTTGCCTCTGAGGAATTCTCCTCCGCCTCGGCTTCTCGTGCACATCTGAAAGCTTTGCGGGAAGTCAATGCCTTAAACTGCAAATCTCCCCTCTGTAGAGCTATAAATTCTGAATTACTTTACTTTTTCTTTTTTTATGAAAACTGAGGTTGTTAAATACGGTCTGGTTAAACCTGTGTGGACGTGCAGACCCTCAGCTTACCCGACCAAGTTGTGTTATTTCTGGGGTCAGCGCACGCGGGACGGACTTCTTGCAGAGCTTTCCAAAAGGTTTGCATCAGAGAAATCTGCAGAAAAATACAGGAGGCAACGAGCGGAGGAAACCGGAACAGATATCTGCATGCCGAGATCGACAGGCGGCACAGAATCTGCAGCAGGTCCATCTGAGGGTCCGCCTCATTGATATCAACAGGGAAGGAAGCAGGATAGGATATAGTATATGGGTTTGTTCACACTACGGCATAGCCAAGGAGTTTCAAGTGGAATCTGACATGTCAATTCTTTGGGTGGAAAAGGACACTGGTTGAGATCAACCAAAACCCCGCAGAGACACCATCACATGTCTCAACGTCAGTGTATTCTAGAACATTGCCCTCTGGGAAATCAAATATGCAAAAGAACACTGCAGAGACACCAGCACGTGTCTTGACGTCAGTGAACTAGCCGGACCTTCCTCCGGGAAGGAACAACCAAGCCAAGGAATGTCTCCAATTAAGGAAAGCACCTAAGCAAGGTATCCATCCGCAGACAGCTGTTTCGGGGGGGTTTTCCCCTCATCAGTGTGGAGTAGGTTTCTGGCTAGTGGGAGCAATGACTAGTAAGTGCATGCAAAAGGACACTGGTTGACCTCAGGGAGATCAACCAAAAGGTGGGTGCTTAGGTGGTTTCCTTAATTGGAGACATTCCTTGGCTTGGATGTTCCTTCCCGGAGGAAGGTCTGGCTAGTTCACTGACCTCGAGACACGTGATGGTGTCTCTGCAGTGTGCTTCTGCAAATTCTTTGGGTGGGTCATGAATTGCGCTTGAGAAATCCCATCAATGAGACAGGCGGAACTTCAAGTGGAATCCACAGTGCGGACTCTGTTTGAAATCCCTCACCTATTCCGTAGTGTGAACATACCCTAACACTTGTATTGCTGATTGGCAGCAAAGTCCGAAACTGCAGATGTCACAGTCGGTTATTATTTTTTCTGTTTTGCTTCATCCACATATTCATCGGCCTGTCTGCTCTAAAGTTTGCGTGATCTGTCACACATTTCTCTGCGGCTTGTTCAAGGATTTCGTGTACAGCCCGACACTTTTTTTTGAGTTTCCTGTAGCCATGGTCTATGGCTCTTTTCTCCAGTTTTGTGGTTTTTTTTTTTTTTTTTAAAACCCTAAAAAATAAAAACAAACAAACAACCATTTCACATAGAAACCAGCAGATGTCTTGTCGCACTGGGTTAGGGAATTGTAGTGAATCCTTTTTCAACCCAACCTCATAAATTTGCACAGACTTGCGCTTTATAAAAGCAAAAAAGTATCTAGAATGGAGGGTGAAGTCTCAAATGGAATCGGTAACCGTGTGTAGCACATGAATAAATAAAAATAATAGTGGAAGCGCCCAGACTCTTGGCTTGTCTCATGCCTTCACCTACTGGCTCATAGCCTGGCTCTCCATCTCAATTCTGGTGCCCAGTATGGTTCCCCTTCTCATTCCCAGTCACTGGTCTGGCTTTGCATCTCATTCCCGCTCTCTCATTCCTGGCCCCTAGCATGGCTCATTGTCTTATCCCTGGTCCCCAGCATCTTTCCCATCTCCTTTTTGGCCCTTAACCTTGTTCCTCATCTCATTCCCGCTCCTCTGCATGTTTCCCAACCTCATTCCCGCTACTCTCTGGTGAGGGGATGTGTGAGGGGATAACGCCATGATCACGGGGGATGTGTGAGGGGATAACGCCATGATCACGGGGGATGTGTGAGGGGAGAACGCCATGATCACGGGGGATGTGTGAGGGGAGAACGCCATGATCACGGGGGATGTGAGAGGGGAGAACGCCATGATCACGGGGGATGTGAGAGGGGAGAACGCCATGATCACGGGGGATGTGTGAGGGGAGAACGCCATGATCACGGGGGATGTGTGAGGGGAGAACGCCATGATCACGGGGGATGTGAGAGGGGAGAACGCCATGATCACGGGGGATGTGAGAGGGGAGAACGCCATGATCACGGTGGCCGGGGATGTGAGAGGGGATAACGCCATGATCACGGGGGGCGGGGATGTGAGAGGGGATAACGCCATGATCACGGGGGGCGGCTGTGTTAAGGACTTTGTCAGATACCCCATTAAGGAGCGCAGCAGTAACCTTCTACCTTCTACTCATCCTGCGAGAGTTGGTGACAGATTATAAATTACACGGTTGATGCCGCCGGCAGGCTGTCACTCCTGGCAGCACCGGCAGCTGTTTTACTGTGACGGAAAGGTCGCCGCTCCATAGAGGCCAAGGGGAGCGTCAGTATGGCTCCTACTGGAGCTCCATGAAGCCGCAGACTTTTCTCCATTGTTGTATTTAGTAAATTTGCTGCGATGTGAAGTTTCCCTGCTCTCCCATCCCGTCTGCAGCAACGGTGTAATAGAGCTGAGTGCACGGCCTCCATTACACGGCGATGGTAAAGGCCCCGGGATGCAGCCTGAATGTTAAGCACCGTCCTGACATTCAGGAATATTGACTGTAGACAGTGGCCTGACATCTGTGGATCCTTATAAATCTGAATGGAATAGTCATTTCCACCGCACATGTTTCTGCATGACTAGAAGTCAGAGGCTTGTGATACGTTAGCAATAGCAAACCATGGCTGATGATGAAGCAAATGTGCCGGCGGGGAGGTAGAGGAGGAAAGTCAATTCTCCCCGGCATCACTGAACGAGCAGAAATGCTTAGAAAGCAGGAAATTTCCTGAGGTTGTCAAATAAAGCAAACTGGAGTCATTAGATGGACGCACGTCCATACCGCAACCCCCCGAACCCCCCGAAATCAAGTGTCCATCCACACTGAGCGCAGAACCCTGTGTACTGCACCCAGAAAGTCTGGGGTGTAGTATTGGGGGGGCTGTGTTAAGGTGGGTGACCTTACCAGTCTGGGGATGTGGTACTGGGGGGCTGTGTTATGGTGACCTCACCAGTCTGGTGGTGTAGTACTGGGGGGCCTGTGTCATGGTGACCTCACCAGTCTGGTGGTGTGGTACTGGGGGGCTGTGTTATGGTGACCTCACCAGTCTGGTGGTGTAGTACTGTGGGGCTGTTATGGTGGCCTCACCAGTCTGGTGGTGTAGTACTGGGGGACTGTTATGGTGGCCTCACCAGTCTGGTGGTGTAGTACTAGGGGGCTGTGTTATGGTGGCCTCACCAGTCTGGTGGTGTAGTACTGGGGGGCTGTGTTATGGTGGCCTCACCAGTCGGGGTGTGTAGTACTGGGGGGGGGGCTGTGTTATGGTGGCCTCACCAGTCGGGGTGTGTAGTACTAGGGAGGGGGGGGGCTGTGTTATGGTGGCCTCACCAGTCTGGTGGTGTAGTACTGGGGGGCTGTGTTATGGTGGCCTCACCAGTCGGGGTGTGTAGTACTGGGGGGGGGGCTGTGTTATGGTGGCCTCACCAGTCTGGGGGTGTAGTACTGGGGGGCTGTGTTATGGTGGCCTCACCAGTCTGGGGGTGTAGTACTGGGGGGCTGTGTTATGGTGGCCTCACCAGTCTGGGGGTGTAGTACTGGGGGGCTGTTATGGTGGCCTCACCAGTCTGGTGTAGTACTGGGGGGCTGTGTCATGGTGGCCTCACCAGTCTGGTGGTGTAGTACTGGGGGGCTGTGTTATGGTGACCTCACCAGTCTGGTGGTGTAGTACTGGGGGGCTGTGTTATGGTGACCTCACCAGTCTGGGGGTGTAGTACTGGGGGGCTGTGTCATGGTGACCTCACCAGTCTGGTGGTGTAGTACTGGGGGGCTGTGTCATGGTGACCTCACCAGTCTGGTGGTGTAGTACTGGGGGGCTGTGTCATGGTGACCTCACCAGTCTGGTGGTGTAGTACTAGAGGGCTGTGTTATGGTGGCCTCACCAGTCTGGGGGTGTAGTACTAGGGGGCTGTGTTATGGTGGCCTTACCAGTCTGGTGGTGTAGTACTGGGGGGCTGTGTTATGGTGGCCTCACCAGTCGGGGTGTGTAGTACTGGGGGGGGGGCTGTGTTATGGTGGCCTCACCAGTCTGGGGGTGTAGTACTGGGGGGGGGGGGCTGTGTTATGGTGGCCTCACCAGTCTGGGGGTGTAGTACTGGGGGGCTGTGTTATGGTGGCCTCACCAGTCTGGGGGTGTAGTACTGGGGGACTGTTATGGTGGCCTCACCAGTCTGGGGGTGTAGTACTGGGGGACTGTTATGGTGGCCTCACCAGTCTGGGGGTGTAGTACTGGGGGGCTGTGTTATGATGGCCTCACCAGTCTGGGGGTGTAGTACTGGGGGGCTGTGTTATGGTGGCCTCACCAGTCTGGGGGTGTAGTACTAGGGGGCTGTGTTATTGTGACCTCACCAGTCTGGTGGTGTAGTACTGGGGGGCTGTGTTACGCAGTTTTCTTATAAATGTGGTGTACAGCATATAGCCCACCTGTACATGGTTTGCAGGTAGTAGTTGTTTCTCCAGAATGTAGACCATGGAAAAAAGTGCAGCTAAAACCAGAGGCCCGCCATTCAATTCACAATCTGAAAAATTCAGATGAACGAGATGAATGATATGTGGGATCAGGTTACATGCTGTCCACCAACCTATATGACTAGAATGGGAGGTTGGTGTCTGCAAAGTAAGACACAGAGAAGCCGCTATAGCTCCAGTAAGTGCTATATCTATTATCTTATTTCTATTTATTCTAGCTATATCTTATCCCCGGGTTTGATTCACAGCGCTCACCGCTCAATAACGTCCTTCATGTTCCTGCGGCTTCCCAGTCTGTGTTATATAGATGTTGGGGGGCCAGGATATCCTCTCCTGTGTGTGCAGTGTATGGGAGACACCATAGTAGCTAGTCTCATCTACTAACCAAGGAACAATTAAACATTAGAGATAGAGGGGAAAGTTGTTGTTGTTGTTGTTGTTGTTGTTGTTGTTGTTGTTGTTGTTATTATTATTATTATATCGTACATAGTAATTATTATTATTATTATTATTTCATACGTTATATTATTACTATTACTACTATAAAGCCATGTTCTCATTTACTGAAACCAGCAGCCGCAGGAACGTTATTGTATTTTTTATTTTCTTTGGATTGCGGCCACATTTGGGTGGTGCCTGCAGTCCAGTTAGAACTCTATGACAATATACATTGTGTCACTGTTGTGCGGTGTTCACACTCTAACGTCCAAAAATAATTAACATCTCAATTATTTGTGCGGCCTTAGAACAACGGCCATTGTTCAATACAGTGTGTGAATAACCGCTGCTGTCCCATAGAGTTCAATGCAGTGCATTATTTTAAGACCAGAACAGCGCTTGTTTAAATCGCCAACAACGTCCTGACATGGCGGATGCTGCTCGGACCTGTGTAGGTAATGTAAATACTGGCGGATTGTGCTGCTTTTTCAGTTTCTTATTTATTTATTTTTATCCCCCTCTTTCTTGCTCGGACAGGACTCCGGCCGTTATGTATGTTATCATGTTCTCTGCCGTCACAGCCAGTGTAATGTGTTTTTTACCTCTTTTTCCTCTATCATGTAGTAAAGCTATGGTCTACCAACCTGGATAATTCTGTTGCTAGTATTGAAGCCAAAGCCAATGTATGCTGTGTGAAATTCAGTCCCTCTTCCCGCTACCACCTGGCGTTTGGCTGTGCAGGTGAGTGACCTCATGTTATATTACCCCTGTATATATTACCATGTACTGTGACCTCATGTTATATTACCCCTGTATATATTACCATGTACTGTGACCTCATGTTATATTACCCCTGTATATATTACCATGTACTGTGACCTCATGTTATATTATACATTTTGTTGGGCATATGGTATAAAACATCTGTAACGCTAGAAAATGCCTTTGCCCTTTTCTCAAGTCCTTATTTTTTTGTTGCATATTTGCCTCACTTGTATGTGTCAGGTCATCCAACTGCTTTACATATTGGATGAAGATAAGCAAGGAAATACAAAATGCTGGTCTTCGGGCCCTATTCCACCAGACGATTATCGTTCAGGTTATCGTTAAATCGTTCGAATCTAAACGATAATTGTTCGGTTGAAATGCAGTTAACGATTAACGACCAAACGAGAAATCGTTGATCACTTTATAAGACCTGGACCTATTTTTGTCGTTGCTCGTTCGCAAAACGTTCGCATTGAATAAGACATTGTTCGGTCGTTCGCAATAGATACGAACGCAATAGCGAATAAATGGCGAAGAAAAACAATTACGATCGCAATTACGATCATAAGTAACGATTATCGTTCCATGGAAATGAGTGAACGTTTTCAGGTATTTCGCAATAGCGGTCGTTTGAGATCGTTAATCGTTAACAATTATGCAAACGATAATCGTCCGGTGGAATAGGGCCCTAAATCCTTTCCCTTGATGTCTGCCAGATCAGCAATGTGACGTATGAAGCCTTCTCCAGCAGAAACCCTCTACTAGTGACCGACATCAGTAATCACGCTGATGTTGGTCATTTATCAAAACTTACTGCATTATTCAAATAGTAGCACCGCAAACAGTTAATGGTAGAGGAGTTGAATCGTAAGATTGTGGGGGTAAATTTCCAGTGGATTTGTTGAACAATCTGAACCACAAAAGTAGTGTTTTTAATATGGTATTTAAATCAACTGGTGTCAGAAAGTTATACAGATTTGTATATTACTTCTATTTGAAATCCCCAGTCTTCCAGTACTTATCACCTGCTGTATGTCCTGCAAGAAGTGGTGTATTCTCTCTAGTCTGACACAGTGCTCTCTGCTGCCACCTCTGTCCATGTCAGGACTGTCCAGAGCCGCAGCAAATCCCCATAGAAAACCTCCCCTGCTCTGGACAGTTCTTTCTCTCTTTCTCAATGCGGTCCCTTTCACAGTCATTTTGGGGGGAAATGACATATTGGATAACCAGGATACGGTACCACTATAACCTCTGCCCACTGCTCCCTGTGACCTAAACCAATAAAGAAGGCATACTCACCTCCCCCTGCTGCTGCACTGACGCCTCACTGCCTGCTCAGCCAATCACAGAGCTGAGCAGGAGCCCAAGCATGAGTCTCTCCTCCCCTGTGACCCTTCTTTTCCCAGTTCTGTGTATGTCCTAGGAGGCAGATGTTCTGTCCTAGCCCACAGTTTCAGCCCCTGGTGTGTTTGTTGCCCCTTAGTACTTTCTTTTTCATTGGAACATTGTATTACTTGGAGGTTTTAGATGTTGGAGTGGGTTTACAAGGGTGACTGCTCTGACAGAGGGGTGAGCACTTATATCCTGGTGATGCGGACTGAGCGGCTGCCGTTGGATATGAGTGAATGTGTAGAATGCTGAATAAGATGAGGGCCGTCCTGTCAGTCCTGCCGCGATGACTCCCCTATGATACATATCAGGTTATCCGCTCTTTTTAAGGTTTTCTCCCCTCCCCCGCTGTGCACGTTTTGCTCTCTTTCATTGACATTTTTATCGCCTGCTGTGTCAAAAGCTTTTGACAATACAATTAAAAGGGAAAGGGCGCCTGCACCCCTCCCCCAGCACTCCATGTCGAGCCCATTATCCGGAGCTGTCTGAATGTCATCTATAACCTGGAGCCATTGCTCGGGCCTGTCAAAATAGAAGGTTGAAAAGAAGAGGGCAGGCGGCAGTGTGTTGAGCAGTGATGTATCCATCTGATCAGTACGCGGCGGCGGCTCACACATCAGTGCCCTTACAAGCACCCTGGTGGTCACCACAGCCCCTTGTAGACTCTAATGGGATGCGGCTATCCCACTTCTGAACTTGCCGGCCTCTAGATGACGCCGTGCCTCAACCATGTTGTAATTACTCATCTTTTAAGCCTTGCAAAGCTGTGTGTCTGAACATCAGCGCCTTTAAATACCCATAGGACAAATTACTACTTAGGGCGAGCATTATTTCCAATTTCTGAGTGCACCTAGCCATGTAATGTCACATATTACATTGTTCGGCCACAAAATCAGATACTTTTTCCTCTAGATTGAATATCACTTCCAAAGTAGCTAAACCCCGGCTCTGTATGCGGGCACTTAGCGGCTGCTGAATGCGCAGTGTGATTAGGGAGAGCGCAGCGTAGAATTATATAGAAGCATCCTGGATCTCCACAAGCCGATGGTCCATCTCACTCATCTCCATAATTATCATTTAACTAAAAAATAAGTCTGGTTGCTAAGGCAGAGAATATTGATGGTTAAACCACTCCAAACCTTCTATGCAAAAGAGGGTTTGTTTCCTTAACAGTAAAAAAAAAAAAAAAAAAGACGTCCTTCCCGGCCATTTTTGTTGGACATCTAGGAAAATAATAAACAATGTAAACTTGCCTATCCTCACGCCCCATAGTGCCGCTTCGGGATCGCACTGCCGGTTTCCTACAGCTCTCATAGCTGCTACATCACATACCTGGCTGAGCAATTGCCTGCTTAGCCAATCAGTGACTAGGGGCGGGACACATTGGAGCACTGCATGGCCTATTGGACTCCACACAACAGTTTAGTGCGTCTCGGCAAGATAGCCAGCACCCTGCTCTATACTGACAAGGGGCAAGAACCCCTAAATCAGAAGAGTATCTTTCTTCTAGAGGACGTTCTCTCTTGGCTGATAAAACCCGGTCATCTTCCAAGGCTCTTATAAGGGCCAAGCTGTAAGTTTTAGGGAAGCTGCCTTCAGTACATTACATCACACAACAGACTCTTCCCTCTGGAGGAGGCAGCTCTTCATATGTTTTACCAGTGGAGCATTACTTGGCTTATAAGAGTCCACAGATCAGCTTGTTGAATACAAAGTTCCCCATTACAGCCAGCGGGGTCTTACCCAGCTACCCCATACTCCCCAGCACCTGTCACTTGATGGTCATGGGTTCAATAAGTTTAGTCAGAAACAATAGTACAAGTAAATACAAGAAACATTGTAACTCTCCTTGCTCTACTTCTTCTTCTTCTTCTTCTTCTTCTTCTTCTCCATTTAAGTGCTGCTTAAAGTGTTTATGGAGAGAGGAGGAGGTTGGAGGTACAGCGAGAGACACAGAGATGCTGCAGGCTCTGCTCAGTGTTTTTACTGCACATTTCCAGGGCCGAATACTCTGTAATGTCCTCCATGCTGCTGCTTCTGAAGATGCTGTAGAGATGTAAAGGAGATGACCCCCTCTTCTGTGTGTGCAGTATGGGAGACATAGCCGCTAGTCCTCACTAACCCTGGGACTCAGTTTATAATTTATACAATGACCCAACACTGTGCTATTCCTCATGTACACAAGAAACTACAACCACCATTTACCTTAATGTCTGCATAGATGCCAAGAGCCTGTAAGGTGCCCGGTTTGTATTAGCTCTTTCCTTTTGTTTATGAAGCATTTTGAATGGGTTTTCTAAGCCAGACCTCCCTGCCTTTTCACGAGTAGCTTAGATGCCTTGTTCTCTGTTCACTTGAATACTATAATGTTGGCCTCGCTTATTGTGATACTACCGTTGAAGGGCTTTGGTATCACAGAGCTTATAATAATGGTCTTAGTGAAATGGAGAGCCTTGTTCCCTGTTGTGTCTGTAGATGATGGCCGCAGATGGCCCTCTTGGCCTGTGCCTAAACTGATTCTGGATGTGAAGGTGGCCGGTTGCGCCAGCTCTGGGTTTTTCCCAGCTGGACTTTGTTCTGGGCACAGTGCATGCTCGGGCCATGTAGTAGGTGAGCTCTGGAAACCTGTCTGGGTATACCAGCTGTTCTCGCCATAGAACTCCTAGTAAACTCTTCCAGACATTAGGCATCCTGATGGTTCCAGCACCACTTCTCATGGCGGCAACAAACCACTGGTAATTCCTTCATCTCCGTCACACACATTTACAATGTATCAGAAAGGCAGAGACATTACACAAGGGCACAAGACACTTTTGTGGTTTCACACCCTGTGTGACCCCTTATGGGAAATAAAAAATGGCCAATTCCAGTGATTTTATTAAAGGTCAATCAAAGCTCCAATCTATTGGGAGTCCAGGGATCCAAAGGCATGAATTACCAAAATCCCAGATTTCTGTGCAGGTGGACTCATGATCTCTTCTTCTTGCCCGCTTGATATGAGTTGAGGGGTGCCAAGTGTGTTTGCGAATCCCCTAAGAATATTAGGCTAGCCTCATCTGTTAAGTGTGTCTAGTGTTACAAGAAATGCTGGGCCACGTCTGCATTGCCTATAAGCTGCCATCTGCATTACATTAAAGTGTAAACCAGATCCAGGTCCACCAACTATGTAATTTGTATAGGAGCCTCCAAATCCTCCGCGATGGAGAAGAAAACTCTGAGCACAATACATTACCTATCCATGTTGCAGGTCTTCTCCTGCGCTCCTCTTCCTCCCGGTCCAGCGCACAACAGCAGTTTCAGTGCGGCCTGTCTTAGCTGACAGACGCTCAGCCAATCACTGTCCGGGACCACCGCGGCCAGTAATAGGCTAAGTGGTCTGTCAGCACAGACAGGCCGCACCAAAGCTGCTTCTGTGCGCTGGACCGGGAGGAAGAGGAGCGCAGGAGAAGGCCTGTAACATGGATAGGTAGTGTATGCTGTTTAACAAGGGTAACTAACTATGTCCCTGCAGCCCTCGCTAAACTATTATCGGGCCATGGCATAGGCCCAGTAAACGAGTGCCGATCTAGCAGATCAGCGCTCCTTTACATTATTGATCGGCCCCCCAGCGGCCCGTGGAATAGGACCCTTTGTCTTAAGGACTCTGGCTCCTATTATAATCAACATTCGGACCCCTGACAATCAAACTTTCTCTCTCTCACACCTCTCCCCTCTCTCTTCTCTCTCCTCTCTCATACACCCCTCTCTCTCTCTCTCTCTCTCTCTCTCTCTCTCTCTCTCACACACCTCTCTCCACTTTTGCAGATAGTTGATGAGTGTTGTGGAGCAATGCTTCTGTACTGCAGCCTGTTATTGGCTACTTAGGAGGCAGAGAAACATGGCAGCCTTGGGGTCATGTATTAGGCCGGTGATGCTATGATAGAGTAACGTCTCCCAGTGGCCGTGTTGTGGGGGATGCCCAGGGGGCTGGCAGAGGAAGCCTCTTCTATGTAACCACATAGATACAGTGCTCCCCTTTATCGCCATCTATCAGGAAACTGATGGGTGGTGATCCAACTTCTGGCAATTCCTCGGTAGATGCCATCACTTTACATGAACGTAACATTATAAAGCACCACATGTAATTGGTGATGCCACACCTGTAAAATTATCACATTAATTAGAAAAATAAAAATCAGACTTAATCCATTTTTTTTTTTACGCCACCGCCACAAGTTCAGAGGAATCTGCTGTAAAGTCGGCTACTAGTTCTGCGCAGCTGATCGTGTTCCAGGTCCGTGCTTTGTTGCCCATCACGTGGGCGGCTCGGCCACTGATGCTTATGATGTCACACTGTGGTTCTCCATCGCTCATAGTTCTATCGATGCTTCTCCCGGAGCTTTGCCGCAGACGACTCTCACAATGCTCTTACATTTTACATCTTAGTAGTATTTTTTTTTTTGTGACATTTTTTTTTATTATTTTAGTGATCCATCCAATATTTTTTCCTTCTTCCTTTGTTTTCTCCGCAGATGGTATTTTTCTCTTTTCTTTAATCTTCTTGTCTGACGGCCCATATGGCGGAGAAGCGGCGCTGTCTCTTTAAAGTTTGGCCAGCTGTTCGGTTGCATTTCCCATTAATGCTTACAGCTCTGTTCCGATCTTTTTGTAGTTATATGGGGGGGGAGAAGGGAGGAATAAATGCAAAATAAAGATGGCTGGAATTGATGCGTGTGAAGGGAAAAGAGGGGGCGAGGGAGACCAAACTCATTCACGGAACCCGCTGTGTATAAGCAATCAATTAATAATTAAGCAACTAATTTTAGCCGGCCGGGGAACGATGCCGAAAGGGATGGAGAACGATTGCCCTGCAAGCTGGTGTAGGCGCATGGTGTCCAGGCCAGACGCCGCGAGGCAGAGGCTTGCTTAATTTGCTTACACATATCCATAGGGGGTATGGCGGCTACAAGGAGAATGGGTCATTTGCAGCCATCGAGTAGTGCATGTGGCCTTGGACTCTGTCGTCGCTGAGCTTTCTGGTTCCTGCCTCTCGTTTTGGAGCGTTCACATTAGGAGAGTGCACCTTTCCACTCTCTCGCATTCTTCTCATCTCCACTAATGGCTTAGTCGCTATAAGAGGTTAGACATCATTCCCCTCTTGAAAGACTCGGCTGCTGCCTTTAATCTTCCCATTTTACCGCAGTTCTCCCAGTGCTCTGATTGAAGGAATCAATGTGTATTTGGCGTGTTGAATAGTGATTGATCATGTGCGGCTTTGGCAGGTCACCGCGTGGATAGTTTAACCGTTTAGGGTGATCCTAGAAGCGCCGCGCCTTTGTCTGATCGCTGCAGGATCAGCTCCTCATCAGTGGTCCCACTTTGTCGTTTTGCTCGAGGCAAAGCCGGGGAGGAAGCTCTTCTTGTCACTCGTATGGACTTTCATCAGAGGAGAAGGACATCAGAGGGACAATTGGTTTCCATTATATCAAACCGTTCTCCGACACATAATGTCAGATGGGAGGTGCACGCAACGTGCTTGGGTTATATGAATGGGAACCAACACCACATTGGGCTGTCTGGACTTTCAGCTCCTGCCTGTAAATGGGCTGAGGTGTAAAGCTATACACCTGAGAGTTCTGCGGTCCCTGCCCACCCATAGGGAGAGCCTGTGAGTCCTGCGGTCCCTGACCACACATAGGGAGACTATATGAGTCCTACGGTCCCTGACCACACATAGGGAGAGTCTGTGAGTCCTGAGGTCCCTGACCACACATAGGGAGAGCCTGTGAGTTATGCGGTCCCTGACCACACATAGAGAGACTATGTGAGTCCTGCGGTCCCTGACCACACATAGGGAGAGCCTGTGAGTCCTGCGGTCCCTGACCACACATAGGGAGAGCCTGTGAGTCCTGCGGTCCCTGACCACACATAGGGAGAGCCTGTGAGTTATGCGGTCCCTGACCACACATAGGGAGAGCCTGTGAGTCCTGTGCTCCCTAACCACACATAGGGAGAGCCTGTGAGTTATGCGGTCCCTGACCATACATAGGGAGAGCCTGTGAGTCCTGCGGTCCCTGACCACACATAGGGAGAGCCTGTGAGTCCTGCGGTCCCTGACCACACATAGGGAGAGCCTGTGGGTCTGCGGTCCCTGACCACACATAGGGAGAGCCTGTGAGTCCTGTGCTCCCTGATCACACATAGCGAGAGCCTGTGAGTCCTGTGCTCCCTGACCACCGATAGGGAGAGCCTGTGAGTCCTGCGGTCCCTGACCACACATAGGGAGACTCTGTGAGTCCTGCGGTCCCTTTAGGATGAGTGGGTGGTCTCTGGGACCTCCAGGACACCTGCTGGAGATTCATGTATGTATTAGGTAGTAGAAGGCGATCACTCTCATCCTGGGAGATCTAACGTTGTATTTGGGTGGTCCCCGGGACCCCTGTAATTGATGTATGGCTATTGACATACTGTCATTACCCTTCAGTGCTGTGGATATAGTCATCCTGCACCTTTCAGTTCTGCTACGGGAAAGTGTAATGATTGATGTTTTTAGATGGCAGCCCAAACTAACGGGAGTGACAGGAGTAACCGGCCTGAAAGAGCGGAGTATAATAAGACATATAATGAGCAGCATTGTTATAGGGCAGGAAAAGCCATAGTGCATATAGTGTTTCCCTTTATGTTGCTGCTTTTGGCTTTTATGATGTTTTCTTTCCTAAGAGGCAACGTCTCTTCCGCTGCTTTTTGGACAGGCCCAGCCAAAGGGGCCGACTAACACCTCTGTGCCCTGTGACTGCATCCATACAACCAAGTTGTGTCACCTGTGCAGGAGCTACAATTACTATAGAATTCAAAATAGTCCAAACACTGGAACCAGGGACGTGAGTGGACGTCATTGCTTTCATCCCCCCCCCCCCCATAGTGAAAAAGCCCTCCCACCCGGAGTACCCCTTTAAGTTTTCTCTACAAGTAGAAAGTCAGAGAAAGTTCTATAGTTAAATAGTTTGTTATATGTGTTTTCCCAGTTCCACTTATGTACATGCATATGCAATCACTCTATATAAATTATATATATATGTGTGTGTGTGTATATATAGATAGATAGATATATTACGGCACAGTAATTCCTTACAGTTTATGGTCCCTGCCAGTATAACAGTGCCTGTATACCCATTAGTTCTGCCAAAGGGGATGCCAAACCTGGGGACCTTCCATGGGATCCATGCCGATCCCTCAGTCTAACCTCTTGTCGCTGTCTCTGTTGTATCTAAAGGCTTAAAGTGATGTCATGTCATTTGGGCCTCATTTCCCGGCAGAGGGGCCCAACTGTCATGAAGCTCCGCCTAGCTGTCCACCAATGAAATGAAGAGATCAGAGTGACAGGGACACTATTAGCAGGTTAGAAGCATCTCTCTACATCGCACGGGGTGCTGAGCATGAAAGAAAGTTTCGTACCTTGATCCTCTGCACCATTTTTGGGAACTTTGTGATTTAATTAATACACTAATGAGGCAGTTTGGCACACTGGGGGTGGGGCTACACCCCTGGTAGCCCCACCCACAGTGCATCAAATGGCCTCATTAACATATAAATAAAATTAAATATAAAGTTCCTGAAAACTGCACCAAGAATCAAGGTAAGAAACTTATCTTCATCCTTAGTGCCCCATGCGCAATTGGGAGATGCTCCTAACCTGCTAATAGTGTCCCTGGTTAAATAGACTCTGTCAGTAGGTGTATGGCGTCCTATCTCAGGGTCAGCAGGGTTATGGCGTCCTATCTCGGGGTCAGCAGGATTATGGCGTCCTATCTCAGTGTTAGCAGGTGTATGGCGTCCTATCTGAGGGTCAGCAGGTTATGGCGTCCTATCTCAGGGTCAGCAGGTTATGGCGTCCTATCTCAGGGTCAGTAGGTGTATGGCGTCCTATCTCAGGGTCAGCAGGTGTATGGCGCCCTATCTCAGGGTCAGCAGGTTATGGCGCCCTATCTCAGGGTCAGCAGGGTTATGGCGTCCTATCTGAGGGTCAGCAGGATTATGGCGTCCTATCTCAGTGTTAGCAGGTGTATGGTGTCCTATCTCAGGGTCAGCAGGTGTATGGCGTCCTATCTCAGGGTCAGCAGGTGTATGGCGTCCTATCTCAGTGTTAGCAGGTGTATGGTGTCCTATCTCAGGGTCAGCAGGTGTATGGCGTCCTATCTCAGGGTCAGCAGGTGTATGGCGTCCTATCTCAGGGTCAGCAGGTGTATGGCGTCCTATCTCAGGGTCAGCAGGTGTATGGGGTCCTATCTCAGGGTAGCAAAAACTAGTGAAAGAGAAGCTTAACAGAATGATGGATCACTTACATTGTTCTGTGCAGCTGATCCAGAGATCTCCTCCTGAATAACATGGACAGTAAGTAGTCCTCTCCATTATGTGCATGAGCTCAGTAGTCCTGGATATTCATGAGAAGCAGAAAACTCCGCCCACCAGCTGCTGATTGGCAGTTAACTATCCATGCTGTGTATAGGCAGTCAGCTGTCAGTCAGCAGCTGTAGGGCGGGGGGAGGGGTGTGGCAAGAATCCTATTCTCCTGCCTATTAGGAGAACGGCTGAACAGAATGATGTCGGTAATACACTGATCTGTCCAGCATTTCTGTCACTAGTTTCCGCTGCCCTTATGTAAGGCGGAATAATCCTAGTGAGAGATTCCCTTTAAGGTAAACTGTGCAAGTGTAACACTTGTAAAGCTGATGCCAAAATCTGTCTGCACAAGATCATTGCTGATTGGCTTAAAGGGGGTGAACATGATTAGGAAAACATGGCTGCTTTTTTCCGTTCACAGTGACCGACTTGTCCACAGGTCATGTGTGATTGTTTAGCCTCAGTGGATCAGACACCACCCATGGACAGGTGTGCTGGTGTCTGTGCTGCCATGTTTTCCAGCCCTCTCGGACCCCTCTAAATGTTTAGGTGATTGTCGGGATGGGGAGGGGTCTCCTTATCGAGCAGTATATTCTGTTTGCTGTATACTTTGCTCGCTGGCTCTGGGATCAGTGTTTTCCCTGGTTAGCGCTGGTCGTCGGAGTCCACGGGACGGCAGCCAAGGCACCGGCTTCGGAGTAACCTGACCCCTCTTCTCGCTTTGCCACAATCAATCACCACTAAATAGCCGGCACGGCCCGCGCCTCACTAACAAATTATCCACTCGCTTAAATTGCCGACATCTGCTAATTTTGATTTGTTGTTACAATTTACAAACCTGCACATAAAAATGGCGGCACGCTGGAGATCAATGGCCCTGGAGCGTTATTAATATCCGGGGGGGGGGGGGGGATAGCGCCCGCTGTGTCAGTGCTGTCACATGGAACATTGCGGGTTTATTTAACCCCTTTTTACCCTGTGTTTATTTTTTTTTACATCCCAGATCACTGTGTCCACTATTACGACCTCCGGAACACTAAGCAGCCCATCATGGTGTTTAAAGGACATCGCA
Source organism: Dendropsophus ebraccatus (assembly GCF_027789765.1). Classification (NCBI taxonomy): domain Eukaryota; kingdom Metazoa; phylum Chordata; class Amphibia; order Anura; family Hylidae; genus Dendropsophus; species Dendropsophus ebraccatus. The sequence goes on along the minus strand of NC_091461.1, from coordinate 124,393,703 downwards.
AAGCCGTCTCCTACGCCAAGTTCGTCAACGGGGAGGAGATTGTCTCTGCGTAAGTATCAGAGGGAGAGAAGCTCAAGATGTTCTTCTCTAAAGTTTTCTTGCAGAATCTGTAGAGGTGAAATATTTCAAAAACATAGAGGAAGAGTGGGTGAGTGGGGGCTGCGGAGTGAGTGGGAGTAAGTGGGGAGCGAGGGTGAGTGGGGGCTGCGGAGTGAGTGGGAGTAAGTGGGGAGCTGTGGAGCGAGGGTGAGTGGGGGCTGCGGAGCGAGTGGGAGTAAGTGGGGAGCTGTGGAGCGAGGGTGAGTGGGGGCTGCGGAGCGAGTGGGAGTAAGTGGGGAGCTGTGGAGCGAGGGTGAGTGGGGGCTGCGGAGCGAGTGGGAGTAAGTGGGGAGCTGTGGAGCGAGGGTGAGTGGGGGCTGCGGAGCGAGTGGGAGTAAGTGGGGAGCTGTGGAGCGAGGGTGAGTGGGGGCTGCGGAGTGAGTGGGAGTAAGTGGGGAGCTGTGGAGCGAGTGTGAGTGGGACGCTGCGGAGTGAGAGTATGTGGGGAGCTGTGGAGCGAGTGTGAGTGGGACGCTGCGGAGTGTGATCGAGTGAGTGGGACGCGGTGGAGTGAGTGTGAGTGGGGTGCTGCAGAGCGAGTGTGAGCGAGTGAGTGGGGCGCTGCTCAGCACAGTGCGGAGCGGGGTGCGCCTCCCTCCGTTATTGATGGGGATAACGCCTCGGAGTGGCCTTTCCAGCCTTGTGGAGATCTCCATGGAGACCCGACAAGTGTTTCCTGTTCTTCTGCAGCCGCTGCCGGGATGATGCTAATTATCGGCATACAGAACGGACGTCTGAGGAGGCCTCAACCCTTGTCCTCAGGTCTCAGGCCTCATTCACACGTTCAGTATTTTTTCAGGATATTACAGTATGTCCACAATTGTCCTCAATCTGCAAGAAATTTGTCCTTGGGAAGGCGATAGTTCTGTATTATTTGTGGACGTTAAGAATTTCTGATTCGCAAAAATGACCGACGCTCCCATAGACTTTCAGTCGGGCTGTCCACACTGTCTGTGGATCCACAATCCATAATTGCGGCACGGCTTGGGGATCCGTAAAACGACAGACAGTGTGAACAGCCCAATAGAAATCAATGGGCCCTAGATTTGTAATTGCGGATTAGTTTATGAGCATAGTCAGGTGACCTGGAAACTGACATCCTCATCTTGTTAAAGGGATTATCTCAATAATAATTGTTATTACATATCCACAGTCCAATTATTGGGGACCCCCACTGATACTTGTGGAGGATAGACCTCTAATCTGTTGATCGTTGGGGGACACATTGGGCAGAGATGGCCGATCAGCGAGGCTTGTGGAAAGGGCATAACCTCTTTATTCTATCCTATCATGACTGCAGGAAATGGCTGCTGTCTCTGCTCGCTCCGAGGGTTGTCAGACTCCAGGATATCAGATTTGCCTTTTATCTCTGGATATATTGTTACCCACCTGACAGATGAGGCAGGCTGTATCTGCAACATTGTATCTTCTTTGTAATGCTGCGCGGGTTATTCACAGTGAGTTTTTCAGCAACTTGTCTTCAGAATAACCCTCCCAGCATTACAAAGAAGCTACAATGTTGCAGATACAGCCTGCCAGGGATTTGTTTACATCAGCCGTCTCAGAAGGGAGGGGGGGAGGAGGGGAGAGAGAGAAAAGCTCACACCAATTTTTGTGTCTTCAGCAGAAAGCAGCAGCTGAGAACTGGGGGAAGGAGACTGAATAGATAACAAGTATGGAATGAATTTTTAGTCTCACCATGGGCAGCAACGTATTAAAAAACACTGACCGTCTTTGAAGCTGCATTCAGCTCCGGCTCGGTCATGGATGTCTTAATAGAAACCACTTTGTTTAGATCCCAACTCATAGACTGGGATGGTAGCAGGTTGCCTGCTGTGTGGATTCTGACTGATGCAGCATAATGTAGATGTACAACGTTCTTCTATTACATCTAAAGAGTCCTGGGGGCGGAGCCGCTCCTCATGGACCCTCCGCTCCTGCAGTCCCTTCTATTGTGTCGTCTCACTCTTCTGTATTCCTCAGGTCCACAGACAGTCAGCTGAAGCTGTGGAACGTCACCAGACCCCATTGCCTGCGCTCCTTCAAGGGTCACATCAATGAGAAGAACTTTGTGGGCTTGGCGTCTAATGGAGATTACATTGCCTGTGGTCAGTATCAGTGTTCTGCATGCCTGTATGCTTCCATGATTATTATTCCTGGCCTGCTGTCTGTGGGTTTTTTCATTGACTTTTTTTTGACTATGAACCTATTTACACTGGTCAGTCCGTGTGAGCAGGCTGCGGCTCTGGCTATATACCACCATGTATCCCTGTGTAGCCGGCCTGTCAGTCAGTGTGAGCAGGCTGCGGCTCTGGCTATATACCACCATGTATCCTCAGCCTGTAGCCTCCTGTCAGTCAGTGTGAGCAGGCTGCGGCTCTGGCTATATACCACCAAGTATCCCTGTGTAGCCGGCCTGTCAGTCAGTGTGAACAAAAGGACGCTGGTTGACCTCAGGGAGATCAACCAAAACACCGCAGAGACACCATCACGTGTCTCAACGTCAGTGTATTCTAGAACATTGCCCCCTGGGAAATCGAATATGCAAAAGAACACTGCAGAGACACCATCACATGTCTCGACGTCAGTGAACTAGCCAGACCTTCCCTCCGGGAAGGAACAACCAAGCCAAAGCGTTCTCCAGTCAAGGAAACCACCTCAGCAAGGTATCCATCCACAGACAGCTGTTTCGGGGTTTTTGCCCCTCATCAGTGTGGAGTAGGTTTCTGGCTAGTGGGAGCAATGACTAGTAAGTGCATGCAAAAGGACGCTGGTTGACCTCAGGGAGATCAACCAAAACACCGCAGAGACACCATCACGTGTCTCAACGTCAGTGTATTCTAGAACATTGCCCCCTGGGAAATCGAATATGCAAAAGAACACTGCAGAGACACCATGGTGTCTCTGCAGTGTTCTTTTGCATATTCGATTTCCCAGGGGGCAATGTTCTAGAATACACTGACGTTGAGACACGTGATGGTGTCTCTGCGGTGTTTTGGTTGATCTCCCTGAGGTCAACCAGCGTCCTTTTGCATGCACTTACTAGTCATTGCTCCCACTAGCCAGAAACCTACTCCACACTGATGAGGGGCAAAAACCCCCGAAACAGCTGTCTGTGGATGGATACCTTGCTGAGGTGGTTTCCTTGACTGGAGAACGCTTTGGCTTGGTTGTTCCTTCCCGGAGGGAAGGTCTGGCTAGTTCACTGACGTCGAGACATGTGATGGTGTCTCTGCAGTGTTCTTTTGCAGTCAGTGTGAACAGGCTGCGGCTCTGGCTATATACCACCATGTATCCCTGTGTAGCCGGCCTGTCAGTCAGTGTGAGCAGGCTGCGGCTCTGGCTATGTATCACCATGTATCCCTGTGTAGCCGGCCTGTCAGTCAGTGTGAGCAGGCTGCGGCTCTGGCTATATACCACTATGTATCCTCAGCCTGTAGCCGGCCTGTCAGTCAGTGTGAGCAGGCTGCGGCTCTGGCTATGTATCACCGTGTGGCGGCCAGCGACTGAGCTCTTCAGTCCTGGCAGACATGTGAAGTACTGTGTAATTGAATGTTCCTCCTCATCTGGCGTCCCCCGTGTCACTGTGCGCTCTGATATTCTCTCTCTCTGTTCTTTCACCATAGGAAGTGAGAACAATTCCCTCTACCTGTACTACAAGGGACTCTCAAAAACTCTTCTCACCTTCAAGTTTGACACTGTAAAGAGTGTATTGGACAAAGACCGCAAGGAAGACGACACCAATGAGTTTGTGAGCGCTGTGTGTTGGAGGGCTCTCCCCGATGGGGTAAGTCACAGCCACAACTCCTTATAACTTTTATAACAAGTGTTTCTTATATAACGTCTTACTGTCATTTACCCGGCTATAACTAACTAGTCGGAGAAGGAGATGAGCCCACTGTTGTTAGCCTAAATCCCTGCTTATTCCAGGCTCAGGAGTCTAGTGGGCGGTCCTATTGATTGACAGCCTTCCTTTTATACGTGCATAGAACTGACTAATAATCACTGATTTACATGGCACATTGACCTGCAGTGGCCTCCCCAGTAGAGATGAGGTGATTGTCGCCTCTCATACTGTACCAGGCCTCTGCTAAACCAGTACAGCACTGACACTGCCGCCGCCTCCATCGCTGCACAGAATCCCGATCAGAAGCCGAGGAGATCACACCACTTGTTTTCTGTGACTTTTTCTCCTCTTGCTCCGGAGCCTCCGATATCAGAAGTTGTTCGTGCGCGGAGCCGACTGTGACCGCGCATATTAATCTCTTCTCCTGCCATCGTCCTCCTCGGAATAAAACCGGGAAAATTTGCTGCTTGTCTGTAAGAGGTCATTACTGCAAATAAGGTGACCGAGGGGGGGGGGGGGGGAGGGGGACATGGCTATGAGAAATAACATGTAATATGAGAACTGCGATCAGCAATGGATCAGATAGAGACGGCCAGCAGAAAAGGAGCTCAGGGAAAGGTGCAGAGACTTTGGAGAGGGGGGGGGGGGGCTTGAAAAGTGATTAAAGGGAAAAAACAATTAGACATTCAGCCGTGGTTGTATGTGACTTCTGGTGGTCAGCACCTCCCACTGCCCTTAAAGGGAATGTGTCGTCAGAACACAACTTACTGTTTAAATACTATATTTATGTTAAACATTTTTTTTTTTCAAAGAGTTTTTGTGACTTTTTTTCTAATTTTCCATTTTTTCATCTATATTATAAAAGCAATGTCCATGTTGTCTATGTCCATGAGCAAGCCTCATGGACATAGACAACAATAGACAGACTCTGTCCCCTAGAGATGTGAGACATTACTGAGCGCCCTCTGTGAAGAGGTCATTCCACAGGGAGCTGCTATTGTCTCCTCTATCTACTGGTGTTACATGACGCTGCAATGCTGTACAGATCACTTTACTGCAGCAGCCTCCTCTTATCACCACAGACACAACAGGAAGTCTCAGCTTAGTTTTATCTCCAGTGGGGAGAATGGGAACTGCAAGATCTCAGGATGTATATATAATATAGATGAAATAATATAGATGATATAGAAAAATGGAAAATAAATGGAAAAAAAAAGTCGACAAAAATTCTTAAAAAATCTGTAACATAAAAACATTATTTATACAATGTCATTTTCTGATGTCGCTGCCCCTTTAAGAGAAGGCAGTGCTTATCATTAGTGATATAGACGGATCAGAATCCCTTGTGTCTTCCTCCTTATGATGATGCGTAGATACATTCTGTATTGTGTTATGCACTTTATCTGCATGATATACTTCTATGTATATTATTTTGGGTCGGCTTTGCGGCCTTCTTCTCTTTATGCTCTGCTCATTTGTTATGTGTTTGCGCCATATTTCATGGATACTAAGATGTTGTAATGATGCGCGGAGTAGTGGGGTGAGAGTTGGGTCACGCTCGCCTCTTAGTCTTCTCTTCTTAAACTTTTCACCTTGCTGCTTCCCCCTCCTCGTTCCATAAAGATGTAAAGGCGACATATATCACCCTCCTTATACATGACCGATGTGACGGAGCACACAGTGAAATGCTGCACGTCAGCTGGAATGGCGGTGTCTCAGCCGACCAGGCTCGGAGAACACTCAGACGTCCCTTTAACGGTAATTTATGGCAAATCAAGCGAGAGGGAAATAGGAGGTGATTTATTAGTAATCAGCGTTGTGTCCCCAGCAGGGAGATCTGCCAGCGAGCGGCTGACATTTACACAAGAACAGCCGGCAGACTTGTGTTCCTGCTCTGCCAGCCATTGTACAAGCCGTCTACATGCCGGTGCAGGGATCTCGTGCCATATACATTTACACTTTCTAGCCGTCATTGGATTTTAAAACACAAATGGCTCAGAGCTCAGTGATAGCGTCTCTGGTAACTCTATCCATCTAAGCTTCTCTACTACTTCCACATTGGCACACACGTACAGTACAGCAGAGACGGTACGGTATGGTGGCTTCCGGCCACCAGGGGGAGCTCACCACAACATACAGCACAGCAAGGACAGAGTGTACTGTATGGCAGCTTCTGGCCACCAGGGGGAGCTCACTACAGCACAGCAGGGACAGCATACAGTATGGCGGCTTCCGGCCACCAGGGGGAGCTCACCACAGCACACTTGTACAGCACAGCAGGGACAGTGTACGGTATTATGTCTTCTGGCCACCAGGGAGAGCTCACCACAATATACAGCACAGCAAGGACAGAGTGTACTGTATGGCAGCTTCCGGCCACCAGGGGGAGCTCACTATAGCACAGCAGGGACAGCGTAGAGTATGCTGGCTTCCGGCCACCAGGGGGAGCTCACCACAGCATACTTACACAGCAGGAACAGGGAACGGTATGGCAGCAGGCATCGGGATAACAGCAGTGTGTGTGCAGCCGGCGGTAGGAGACAACTGAGATGGCAAGTAAGAGGCTTCTTGATGCCTTGCCTGCACATTTACAACTGACCGTTGCGGAAGGGAACATCAGGGTTGGCGGCAGGTGACGGTCTTCATGTCCTGCATGCAGCTGCTCTGCAACGGACGGTAACATTAGGGACAACGGTGGCGGCCTAAAAAGAATCCCAGCTGCACCTGGTGTTCTGTTCAGAGGACATACTTCCAAACAAACTCTTTGCTAGGTCTTAATTTTGGGGTTCTTATTATATTTAGCAATTCAGCAAAACCTCTACTAGGTCTTATTTTCGGGAAAACAGGGTAGTTTGGTTCGTTTATCTGGTTTATTGGCCGTCCAGAGCGCTAACAATAACTATTGTTTTGTGTATTGTAACGAGTGATTTCAGACCGTTCTTTAAACCGATTGTTTATTGATCGTTGATCGTAAAACGCGACAGTCACTTTGTCTGATACCACCTGTAGTCAGCCCCCGTATGTATCCACGTCAGCTGTCATGAAGAAGTGATCCGGTCTTCCCCCAGTCACTGTGAGGGGAAACTGAGGAAAGTGTTAGACGTCCACATCACAAACCTGGAAACCTCAGCGCAGTATTTGGAATGAGAGGACGTCAGTTCTAGGTTTACATTTGTGCTAAGAAACTTTTATCATCGTATCACACAGAAACAGACGACCGTCACTACCGCTATGCGCTGTCAGTAATGGGATATGCAGGGACTTGGACTACGGAGGATAAATAACATTGTGAGACGGGGGGGGGGGGGGGGGGGGGGGGGGGGGGGGGGGGGATAAACGGGAGCGGAGACCAATGTATAATGAAACAGGCAGAAAATCCATCTCTCCCTTCCCTGCTCACATGCTGGAATACAGGACTTGGTTGCACGTACAGGTGAGTGCTGAGTCTTCTGTCTGTGGCGTCTGAGCATCATCCAGGCCACGATCACACAGCAGCAATGCTCCACATCCTAATTATTAATGTATGTTCCATCCCTGTGATAGTATACTCTGCAGGAGCCGGGCGGCAGCATCACTTGTCTGTGTCTCCTTGAATGTGAATAGGTGAATGTGCCAGTAAACAAGTCACCGCGGTGCAGATAAATGTGATCTATGTGGCACGCTGACATACTAATGATCCCCACCGCCTCCGACACCCAAGGACATCTCCATAAAGCCGCGCTCATCAAGTGTTTAACATAAGTCTTACAGGAAAAGAAGAAAAAACGCTTTGCTACAGCCCCTTGGTGTAAACTAACCAGCGGTGAGGCTGAGATTACACGGAACGTCTACATCCGGAATCCGCAACTGAGGATGCTACAGTGGGGGGGGATGGGGGCTCACACTGCAAAGCATAAAACCAGCAGGGGCAATTTTTCTGCCACATGTGAACCAGCCTTAAAGGGACAGTCTCATCAGAAAATGACTTATTGTATAAATAATGCTTTTATGGTAAACAGATTTTTTTTTAAAGAACTTTTGGTGACATTTTTTCTAATTTTCTTTTTTTCTCTCTCTATATTATATAATAATCCTGATATCTTGCAGTTCTTATTTCTCATCACTGGGGGTAAAACTAAGCTGAGACTTCCTGTTGTGCCTGTGGTGATGATAGGAGGCTGCAGTAAAGTGACCTGTACAGCATTGCAGCGTCATGTGACCCCAGTAGATAGAGGAGACAATAGCAGCTCCCTGTGGAATGACTTCTTCACAGATCACAGAGCGCACTCAGTAATGTCTCACATTCATCTCCAGGGGGCAGAGTCTGTCTATTGTCGTCTATGTCCATGAGCCTGGCTGTAAAGAATGTCACTAAATGCTGTTAAGAACAGCCCAGGCAAGATGGCCGCCCCACAACAATGTACAAAAAGTGACATAAAAATTACAGTCAGAAAACAGATTAGAATAAAAGAAGAGGTTTTAGTATCTGACTCTGATCAGTAACAGAACATGTAGGTGACACCGTCCCTTTAAAGAGCATAGCCACAGAGCTTTCCTTCTCCGGGTCTCAAGTCATTGCCGCCTGGCCGCTCTATAGACACTCTGGCTCTGTCAGTCGTACACAAACAGATTTGTTTATAATAATAGGGAATATAAAGGTTTTTCTAGTGCGGATGCTTTATTGACACATTTTTGGAAATCTCCACTAAAGGCTGTTATCTGACCTTTAAGAATGATCGGCCATCAACCTCCGATTATCATGGGTCTGACTGGGCGAAGCCACGGCACCCGTGCAAAGGCTTACACTCCTGCTCACCATCACTATTGTGAACACATACAATGGAGGGAAGAGGAGAGAGAAGTGCTGGCTGATCTATCCTGCCGCCTGTACTCCCCTCTCCCTGCTCAGCCGGCTCCTTGGTCAGTCATAGATTCGCCACTCCTGCAGCATATCACTCCTTTCTCCTAGACGCATTAATGTGATAATAATATACTGTCTGCGAGCAAGAAACCTCGTCCCAGCTTGTACCGGGTTAGATACAGGCAGCAAGGACCCTCCGCTCCGAGTGTGGAAAGTGCTGAAAGGGTTAATAAAGCAGCCATGAGAATGACATGCCTCCCCGAGCACACTGAGGCTCTCGTCTGGTTTAATCTGCGCGTCTGGAATGAAGTGCAAGTTCTTACTAAACCTTCACTAAAACCAGTAATTAGATGGCTTTTATGGCCGCGGAGTCCCTCCCCGCTGCGTTACTGGGGCACATTGTACTGTCTGAGATCGGACCCCCTCCAGTCCCGGCTATACCCGCCAATAGAATGAACCAGTTCTATACCTATAGCATGGATCATTACCCAAGGGTCACAGTCCCACTGCGCTGACACTGCTCTTATTGTATATATGTAGAGAATCCCATACAAGCAGCGGATGCCCAGATTGCCCGGCTGCTGCTGGTTCTTCTTACGGCCCAGAACAATAGGCAGATAATTGCAATTGTGGTTGTTAAGAAAAGATGATCACATCTGTTCTCAGCAAATGTTGGTTCTGTAGCTGCAAGATAGTGGAACGTCACTGTGTGATGGGAGCCAGCGCACGAGCTGGTGAGAGAGTGCAGGATACAGAGCAGAGTATAGGGGTAATGGCCCCCCAAAGTAAGGTGCCCCCGTAAAATACTAGAAATATTCCTGGTTCTGAGTCCTTGGTGTCTCAATTTAAAAAATAAAATATAAACAAATTCCAGTAGGAAATATTGCAGAACTCTCAGTTAGTAGAGGGGCTTCCTCGTTCAGGACCCCCATCTCTTGATCATTGTGGTTACATAGAGCCCCTCTCTATCTCTCTGGTTGACCCATCCTGTAGTGTGTTACAGACAGCCAGTAGATGTGAACGAGCATTGGGTAATAATAAACCTCGCCTGTGGTGGCACTGCAGGGAAATCGAACACTAAGGCCTCGTTCACACCAGCAGTTTTTCAGAACCGTAGATTATGTCTGCAGTTATCGTTTGCAATCCCCCCAAAAATTGTCTGTACTGTGTCCATAATCTGTGTCTGTTGCGGATGAATATGATGGTTATTTGTTCCGTAAACATTACAGACTCCTATAGGTGAATCCGTGCTGCAGTTACGGCCCATTCTAGGACGCAGATTCGTAAAACTATGGAAAGTGTGACTAAGCCAATAGAAATCTGTGCGCCTTGAACTTGTCCATAGTCACAGATCCGCAGTTAGAGATACATTTACAGAACGTAAGACCCTGGTGCAAGGTTTCCCCACAGATCACAGCTGATCACTGCGAGTCCAGCCCGGGAGTCCCAGCCGCTCATTTATATAGAAGCCCAGCCTCTTATTCACGTATAAAATCCAGTCCTTCATTTCCCGCATTAAGGAATAGAGTGTGTGGCAAAAGGCAACTCACATAGGGATAGAGGACTCCAACTTGTTTCAGGGCTTGTCAGCCATTAGTCGTGGACCATGTCTCCATCCCCATGTACATCTTTAGATAGATTCTCTTAACCATCATCATGGCTGCCTAAGTAGCGCCCCCAAAGCGAAGATGAGGCATTACACGACCCGCATTGAATCTGATGATCTTGGCAGACTTAGTGGGGCTTGTAGACCTTCTGCTGGCTCCTTAGGCTGCCACATTCAGTGTTCCTCGCAGAACACGGATGTGGAATGCCTGTAACGGACTCTCCCCCGCCCGGGCAGCATCTGTAATTAGATGCTGGGAGCGGGGGAACCGTACAGATATGCGCCGCGCTGTAATGACAAAGCCGCATGGTAGATTCATTACAGCGTGGCGCATATCTGTACAGGCCCCCCAGAGAGAGTCCGTTACAGGCCTTCCACGGAACGTTGGAATGCAGCCTTAGTTTCTCTAACTCCCATTCACTTTTATAGGAATTACAGAAGCTGCTTGTCTTCTGTAATCCCGACTATTTATTTGGTGCCGACAGATTTCGCAGCACTTTACAGTTGAAGATGTTTGCAGCATCTTGGATGCACAAGGTCAGGAGGCAGCATCAGACATTTCGGGTGGATAGGTAATGTCTGATTTGGAATAATTCTTTGATTTTGGATATTGCCGGGTAGAGATCAGCTGTAGAGTGGTGGGATGGATATAGCTGTATATTGATGATGAAAAGAAAAGGAAAAGGCATTTCAACTCATAGGTGACGTAGTGGAGTCTGTCAGGTTATCACCATGAGGGGTGAGGAGCCTAAAACACATTAAATATCTCTAAAAGTTTGATGTATTGAGCGTTGACCGTCACGTTTTTCATAGTTTCCTCCTTATAATACTTCACAGGGTCTTTACCTTCCGCTAATGATATTTTCTTCCCTCAGTATTGTTATTCCGCTTCCTTTTATCAGACTAAAAGAATAAAATATGAATGTGGGGTTAGACGCCTCCTCTTGTGTTGGGTGTAGTCTAATTCGTTCTAGTCATCGCCTTGTCTGTTGAGTTCCTTAGTGTATATACATTACTGATCAATGGTGGCGCACTCCCCCGACTCATACTTCAGCGCTGATTGTTTTTATCTTTATTATGTTAGGATATTGTCCACCCCTCCTACTCATCTCCCACAGCCTTCACCCATCGCACTTGTCTACCCGTCCACCCCTCCTCCTCATCTCCTGTAGCCACAGCCCATCACACTTGTCCACACGTTCACACCTCTTCCTCCTCATATCCAGCAGCTGTCGTCCATTGCACTTGTCCACTCCTCCTCATCTCCCGCAGCCGGCGCCCATCACACCTGTTCACCTATCCACACCACCTCCTCATCTCTCGCAGCCTTGTCCACCCATCTATACCTCCTCATTTCCTGCAGCCGACGCCCATCACTTGTCCACCCGACAACCCCTGCTCATTTCCCGCAGCCGGCGCCCGTTGCACCTGTCCACACGTCGACCTCCTCATCTCCCGCAACCGGCGCCCGTTGCACCTGTCCACACGTCGACCTCCTCATCTCCTGCAGCTGGCGCCCGTTGCACCTGTCCACACGTCGTCGTCCTCATCTCCCACAGCTGGCGCCCATCGCATTTGGCCAACCATCCACACCACCTCCTCATTTCCTGCAGCCTGTGCCCATCTTACTTGTCCACCCTTCCTCCTCCTCATTTCCTGCAGCCTGTGCCCATCTTACTTGTCCACCTGCCCACCCCTCCTCCTCCTAATCTACCACAGCCTTTGCCCATCGTAATTGTTCCTCTGTCCACACCACCCCCTCATCTCCCGCAGCTTTCACCCATCGTACTTGTCCACACCCCCTCCTCCTCCTCCTCTCTTGCAGCCGGCGCACATCGCACTTGTCCACCTGTCTACACCTCCTCCATCTCCCGCAGCCTTCACCCATCGTACTTGTCCACCTGTCTACACTTCCTCCTCCTCCATCTCCCGCAGCCTTCGCCCATCACACTTGTCCACCTGTCCACACCTCCTCCATCTCCCGAAGCCTTCGCCCATCATACTTGTCCACACCACCACCTCCTCCTCATCTCTCGCAGCCGGCGCCCATCGTACTTGTCCATTGGTCTACACCCCCTCCTCCTCAATCTCCCGCAGCCTTCGCCCATCGTACTTGTCCACCTATCCACCCCCCCCCCCCTCCTCCTCATCTCTTGCAGCCTTCGCACATCACACTTGTCCACCTGTCCACACCTCCTCCTCCATCTCCCGCAGCCTTCGCCCATCGTACTTGTCCACCTGTCTACACCTCCCCCTCCTGATCTCTTGCAGCCTTCGCCCATCGTACTTGTCCACCTGTCTACACCTCCTCCTCCTCCATCTCCCGCAGCCTTCGCCCATCGTACTTGTCCACCTGTCTACACCTCCCCCTCCTCATCTCTTGCAGCCTTCGCCCATCGTACTTGTCCACCTGTCTACACCTCCTCCTTTATCTCCCGCAGCCTTCGCCCATCGTACTTGTCCACCTGTCTACACCTCCCCCTCATCTCTTGCAGCCTTCGCCCATCGTACTTGTCCACCTGTCTACACCTCCCCCTCCTCATCTCTTGCAGCCTTCGCCCATCGTTCTTGTCCACCTGTCTACACCTCCTCCTCCTCCATCTCCCGCAGCCTTCGCCCATCGTACTTGTCCACCTGTCTACACCTCCCCCTCCTCATCTCTTGCAGCCTTCGCCCATCGTACTTGTCCACCTGTCTACACCTCCCCCTCCTCATCTCTTGCAGCCTTCGCCCATCGTACTTGTCCACCTGTCTACACCTCCCCCTCCTCATCTCTTGCAGCCTTCGCCCATCGTACTTGTCCACCTGTCTACACCTCCCCCTCCTCATCTCTTGCAGCCTTCGCCCATCATACTTGTCCACCTGTCTACACCTCCTCCTCTATCTCCCGCAGCCGTCGCCCGTCGCACTTCAGCCTGATGTTGTGCTATTTGCTATTTTCAACTATATTTTAAAATACAGCGGTCCCTGGAGTTATGATTCTAGGGCAACTATTGGGGGTGGTAAACATTGTAAATAGAGATGTGACTCTACGGGGACTAGTTATTAATTCTGAATCTAGAAAATGTCAGCCCAAAATAGGAAAATGAAGATTACAGGCAGATCACTACACACATTGCAGGAAATGCTTCTGTATAAAAGGAAGCCAAACCTTGTGTCCTGAGGGCAGGAGCTGCTTCAGGAAGGCGATGTCTCCGACACCTGTATGTTATACGGCTCCAGGATGGACTTATACTAAGGCTGGATTCACATGTTCCGGGAGGTTGTCCGTTCACACGGACATTTTTACAGCCCATTGCTTTCTATTGGACTATTCAGACGTTCCGTGATTTCATGGATTCGTGATCCGTTCCGTTTAAAAATAGGACATGTCATAATTCTGAACGGAAGCACGGAATGGATTTCCCATAAAAATCAATGAGATCCATGTTTTTCACGGATGTACACGGATGTGATGTAATCAATGTAATTTAAAATGCTGTAAAAAAGATCCGTGAAAAAAACTGACACAGATGCAAAACGGATGAAAAACTGACTGTTTTGCACGGACAGAAAATCACTGAACGTGTGAATGTAGCCTAAGTATTCTATACACAATAGGACATGGTCATAAGACATTGAAAAGTATCAGATGTTATCACGACAATGCACATAACGGTGGGGTAGTAAGCCGCAAGCTAAAATATAAGATATTTATAAGTAACACTGGGCAGCCAAAGAATAGTCCTGCTGAATCTTAAGACTTGTTAATAGTAGAGATGAGCGTGACTGGAGCAGCTCGAGTTGGATCATTCAGCATATGATTACCAGCGGCTGAAGAAGTTGGATGCCGCCCTAGTGAGTCCTGGTGGGTACAGCCTATGGCCTGTGGCTGTATCCATGTTATCCAGGACTCCCTATGACTGTATACAACTTCTTCAGCCACCGGTAATCAAATGCCGAACAATCGGACTCCAGCTGCTCCAGTTGCGCTCATCTCCTTGCTGATGGTTTCCACATAGTGTATAGTTGGAGATCAGCGTTATGGTCTGATAGGTGTTGTAGTGTTTTCCACCAGTGATCAGGTGATTGGAAATCCAGCTCACCTGGTGGGACTAAAAAGCAATATAAACGTATAGTAAAATGTTTCAAAATATGTAACCATAATTCTTTGCCGGAATAATTCATCCTTAGTCTTATAGCGGACCCTCAGCAGTGATCCCCCTCCTCTCTTATAGCGGACCCTCGGCAGTGATCCCCCCCTCTCTTATAGTGGACCCTCGGCAGTGATCCCCCCCCCCCCCCCCCCCCCCCCCCCCCCCTCTCTTATAGCGGACCCTCAGCAGTGATCCCCTCCTCTGTTATTGCGGACCCTCGGCAGTGATCCCCCCTCTCTTATAGCGGACCCTCGGCAGTGATCCCCCTCCTCTCTTATAGCGGACCCTCGGCAGTGATCCCCCTCTCTCTTATAGCGGACCCTCGGCAGTGATCCCCCCTCTCTTATAGCGGACCCTCGGCAGTGATCCCCCTCTCTCTTATAGCGGACCCTCGGCAGTGATCCCCTCCTCTCTTATAGCGGACCCTCGGCAGTGATCCCCCTCTCTCTTATAGCGGACCCTCGGCAGTGATCCCCCTCCTCTCTTATAGTGGACCCTCGGCAGTGATCCCCTCCTCTCTTATAGCACACCCTCGGCAGTGACCCCCCCCCCCCCTCTCTTATAGCGGACCCTCGGCAGTGACCCCCCCCCCCCTCCTCTCTTATAGCGGACCCTCGGCAATGCTCCCCTCCTCTCTCCGCTTGTCCTGTACGTTGTGCGGAGGCGCACATTCTCTCGACACTCTTCCATCCATTTAGGTAAATGCGATCTCCCATCTTGCTGTACTTTACTCGTCTCCGTATAACTCATCTGGTCATAATGGGGGAAGCATTTAGCTCATCATGTCTTTGGATGCGGCGAGGAGTCACCCGCCAGCCCTGACAGCCTCTAATAGCTCTTCTCAGGTTTTCAGTCTGTCTCTGCTTTTCCCTCGATAGGAGCATTTATAATTATCTAATGGCATATATAATTTCCCCTATCCTGAGCTTACTTTGGCCTCGTGTCTGACTCCTTCATTACATGATAGGGGCGGCATTAGTCTGAGGGAGGCCGCTGGTAATTGCAATGCCTTCTCCTCGCTCCTGAGCGCAGGAAGTGGTTAACACATCCCTTTTCCCGCACTCTTCTCTGACGGTTACTGAAGGTTGCTGAAGTGCCACCGTCCATCTTTTTTATGGCCGGCACCTGGAGAGCGTGATTAACAGCTTCTCCGTGAGCCGAGCGTAATTTATTTATCAGAATATGGCGAGACAACAGGGGAAGCGGCCGTACAATGTGGCGTGAAGGTGGCTGAGCAGGCCACAGGCAGGTGCTCATGTCCCGGTCTGAACAGGGATAGGTGCCTAAGCGATGTTCCATGGAGCAGGGTAAGGCAACTTGTAGACACATCTTGGCATTGGAGAGAAGATGAAATGCTTTTAGATGACACATATAGAAGACCCAAGTCAATGGGGATGTGTTATAAGGAACGTTACGGCGGCTGAAGACCTTCCCACCATTCACAGTGGATGGGAAAGGGACATGTAACTGGTGCAACCCTAATGAATCCGCACAATAATTCCTAATAACCAGTGTGTGAAACTCTGTGAAACGCGTCGACCCTTTCAAGTACACTCAGGCTGTAAATAAATACAATGCAGTATTAATCATAGGAATTGATGTCCTTACACTAAGCATAGGGCTTTGCAGAGGCTGAATGGACTCTTTACACGTCCCCCGGAGCCTTTACCTTACAGCTCCCGGCATAGAGACCGTGCGTTAGAATTAGGAGCAGCTCACAGGGCTGCTTACGTCTTCCTCCCGTTTTCTTTAGTGTGTACAGTATCTTCTGTTGTCTTTCCTTCTCCACCTTTGGCGCCTTTCTTAGTTGTTTTGTCCCCATTAGCAGCTCATGCAGCCCGTTACTGGGGACTTAGATTAGCCGTAGAGATGAGCAAACAATGAAAGTTCCGGCTTACACAAACAATTGGCCTTTGAATCCAGCTGCGTGGAGAAGGTGGCTGCAGCCCAGTGACTGCCGGGAAGCATGGATATTATAGCTATGGCCTGTGTTCACTGGGCTGCATCCACCTTGTCTAGGCAGCATTCAGGTTTGTGCAAGCCTGTCCTTTCTGCAAGCCTGCTCATCTCTATTTAGCACTTTATAAGCCTTTCCCTCGTGTAGTGTATTAGTACTGTGTTGATATGACATCCATGATAATAGGATTGGGGAATCCCAAGAAGGTTTGAAGAATAGAGGAGCGTAATGTGGATGAAGAAAAGGGAGATTGTGATCCTGCTGTATAGTTCTAGTAACATCATATCTGGAATACTGTGACCAGTTCTGGAGACCTCACCTACATAGAGACTGTGATAAAATGGGTCCAAAGGAAGGGAGGACATGATGGAAACCTTTATATATGTTACAGGAGGAAGAAGGGAAAGGGAGGACATGATGGAAACCTTTTATATATGTTACAGGAGGAAGAAGGGAAAGGGGGACATGATGGAAACCTTTATATATGTTAGAAGGGGAAGAAGGGAAAGGGAGGACATGATGGAAACCTTTATATATGTTACAGGAGGAAGAAGGGAAAGGGAGGACATGATGGAAACCTTTATATATGTTACAGGGGGAAGAAGGGAAAGGGAGGACATCATGGAAACCTTTATATATGTTACAGGAGGAAGAAAGGAAAGGAGGGACATGATGGAAACCTTTATATATGTTACAGGAGGAAGAAGGGAAAGGGGGGACATGATGGAAACCTTTATATATGTTACAGGAGGAAGAAGGGAAAGGGAGGACATGATGGAAACCTTTATATATGTTACAGGAGGAAGAAGGGAAAGGAGGGGACATGATGGAAACCTTTATATATGTTACAGGAGGAAGAAGGGAAAGGAGGGACATGATGGAAACCTTTATATATGTTACAGGAGGAAGAAGGGAAAGGGAGAACATGATGGAAACATTTATATATGTTACAGGAGGAAGAAGGGAAAGGAGGGACATGATGGAAACCTTTATATATGTTACAGGAGGAAGAAGGGAAAGGGAGGACATGATGGAAACCTTTTATATATGTTACAGGAGGAAGAAGGGAAAGGGGGACATGATGGAAACCTTTATATATGTTAGAAGGGGAAGAAGGGAAAGGGGGGACATGATGGAAACCTTTATATATGTTACAGGAGGAAGAAGGGAAAGGGAGGACATGATGGAAACCTTTATATATGTTACAGGAGGAAGAAGGGAAAGGGGGACATGATGGAAACCTTTATACATGTTAGAAGGGGAAGAAGGGAAAGGGAGGACATGATGGAAACCTTTATACATGTTAGAAGGGGAAGAAGGGAAAGGGAGGACAGGATGGAAACCTTTATAATGAACTATCCGCTTCAGTACAGGACCCATCGGGCCGGATTGTTCCTCTCCGTACTCTCTTCTCGCTGATATACTTGTGTAGTTAGAGAGCGGCACAACAACAAGCCGAGGCCGGGACTGTGTTGTATCTAATGGCGCATTACTAATGACTGGCTGTACTTCCTCCCGTCTCCGGTTAAATTGCTGTTCTTTACTTGTCGTGTGCTCCGCTCATTATCCGCCGCGATCACAAGCTCATTTTCATACATTTTGCCACAATTTTCGTGCAATCGTAGCTGAAGGTGTTTTTGTTGTTCCGTTACTGTAAATGTTATTGATGCCGGTGCGGAGTATACAGCGAGCCGCAGCTGAGCGGTGGGAAGTGTCTGACATATCTTCTCGTATCCCTCTAAGAGGCTGCACACCAGACATCACGACCATGTCCTAGCCGCCGCATCCTCCCAGGACATGTAATGCCCAGTCTCTGACCATATGATACAGCATGGCATGCTACTGCCCACATGTGTCCGTCAGTCACATGACATCATTTCAAGGCACTGACCATGGAGTTTAGCCACCTTAGGCCGGGTTCCTTTTGCAATGCTTTTTAAAAAAATCTGTTTTATGCAAAAAAAAAAAAAAAAAAAATTTTAAAAAGTCTGCATGTGTGTGCATCTGTTTTGATTGTTTTTCCGTTGACTTCCATTATAAGAAAAAAGAACAGATCAAAACGCAAACTTTATTCCTTCACAAGCGTGGTCGACCACATTTTTTTTGTACGCTAAAAAAAATGCTGCTTGATCTTTTTTTTTTTATATATATAATGGAAGTTGATTGAAAATGGATCAAAATGTATGCACACATACCTATATCGTTTTTCACCCGTTTTTTGCATAAAATAGATTGAAAACACAAATGGCAAAAATGGGAAACTACCAGAATGTAGTGGTCACATACAATAATCCATATAGGATGGCTTCACCTGTAAAGACTTGGGATCATGGGACATCCGGTCCCTTTCTTATTTATTTCCTAATTCTACGTTGTTGTTTTTTTGTTTGTTTTTCTTCTTTATGGTCACTTAAAGGAGAAGTCCGGCCATTTTTAAAATCCAGCAGGAGAGTATGAACTTGCCTCTCCCTGTGCCCACAGTGAGCGGAGGGACCGGCCTCACGACCTCCACTGACAGGCATTTTTCCCTGGAGTTGGGATGTCCCAGCTGCTGGACTGCTAATCAGTGTCCCGTGCCATTGGCCATTCCGTCAGCCTGGTAATGATGTGTCAGCACAAGAGATCCAGGTGTCCAGCGGGGGTCCCCAGGCCGCTCCCACCCCTCACTGAGGGCACAGAGAGTGGTAAGTTCCTACTCCTAATCAAATTCCCCCTGCGCCTACCAGCTGCCGATTTTAAAAATGGCCGGACTTCTTTTAAAGTTTTTATATGTCCGGGTGTAAATGTTCAAACTCCAACCGATCAGGAGCCGGAGAAGTGTATCATGTTCTACTTCAGGTCTATGACCAGGACAGACTCATTATGACTAGAGATGAGCGTAAGTGGAGCATGCTGGGGTCGGCATTTGATGAGTGGTGGGTGAAGAAGTGCGATGCAGCCTTAGCCACCTGTGCTCTCCCCCTGTAGTATATTGCCCCCTGTGGGCTCCTCCCCAGTAGTATATAGCCCCTCTGTGCGCTCTCCCCCTGTAGTATATAGCCCCCCTGTGTGCTCTCCCCCTGTAGTATATAGCCCCCCTGTGCGCTCTCCCCCTGTAGTATATAAGCCCCCCTGTGTGCTTTCCCCCAGTAGTATATAAGCCCCCCTGTGTGCTCTCCCCTTGTAGTATATAGCCCCCCTGTGTGCTCTCCCCCTGTAGTATATAGCCCCCCTGTGCGCTCTCCCCCTGTAGTATTTAGCCCCCCTGTAGTATATAGCCCCCCTGTGTGCTCTCCCCCTGTAGTATATAGCCCCCCTGTAGTATATAGCCCCCCTGTGCACTCTCCCCTTGTAGTATATAGCCCCCCTGTGCGCTCTCCCCTTGTAGTATATAGCCCCCCTGTGCGCTCTCCCCCTGTAGTATATAGCCTCCACGGTCCGGGTTCGGAACATGGTCCGCCAGTTGAGGACCCCTGGTCTATTGTAACCATTTCCCCATCAGGTCTTAATCAGAGCCCCCTTCACTGAGTAAACACGACTTCAAGAGGTTTATGGGATGATCTCTGTGGAGATTGATTACCTAGGCTGCATTGACACGTTCCGTGTTCCACATGGACGTGGAAGGCCTGTAACGGACTCTCCCCCGCCCAGGCAGCATCTGTCATAAGATGCTGGGAGCGGGGGAACTGTACTGATATGCACCGCGCTGTAATGAATCTGCCACACGGCTCTGTCACTGCAGTGCGGGCATATCTGTACAGTTCCCCCGCTCCCAGCATCTTATCACAGATGCTGCCCGGGCGGGGAGAGTCCGTCACAGGCCTTACAGGAACACGGGATGTGTGAATGCAGCCTTAGGCTGGGTTCACATCGTGCGTTTTTGCAACTTTTTTTTGTTTTCACCAGTTTTGTGCGAAAAAACATACATTTGTGTGCATCCGTTTTTCCATTGACTTGTTGGTCGACCAAAAAATGGATGTGTTTTGATCCCTTTTTTTATCATGGAAGTTCTCCGCTTTTTCAGCAGTTTTTTTTTTTTTTTTTTTGCATAAAACACAGAGTGCAAAAACGCAGTGTGAACCCGGCCTTACCATCACATTCTTCTTACGGCATCAGACACTTTCTGTGGCCTGAATTGCTGAGAGTTGTAGTTTCCCGGCAGCCGGAGAGCTCCAGGTTACAGGCCGTTGCTGGAGAGTAATGGGCGGTGGCCTGCGCTTGTTCTATCACTGTATAGAATGTACTGTATTAATAGTTAATAACCACAATGGCGTTAAGAAGTTGCTACATTGGAGTTTGGATTATACCCTTGAATAGATGAAGCTTTTAGCGGGTGGAGAATGGCGTCTGATGAACGCCACCTACATAATTGAGCAGCTCCTGGCCTGGTTAATGCTCTGCTGTTCTTATAGTCCCGGTTTATCTACTAACAAGTGGCCGTATTATTATATCTGCACGGATGGCGACTATGTTACTTAGATACAAGATTACACGGTACATGTGCATAAACATTGGTCTGGCACCCACAGGGAGGGTCGGATTATTCCGGCTGTTATTATAAACCCATTTTGGGGATTTTGATGTGAATATATGCTTAAAAAACTTACGTTATGCTAAATTCGTGTCTGAGGCTTCCCGTGTCCCGCTGAGGCTGTTACCCCAATGTCCAGTCCCCGCGGATGAGTATTTCCCGATCTCTCCTCTACATAAGAGTGCCCACTCACCTGTCTCTGGATCAGTACTGCAGCCAGTGATTGGTGGAGCGGGCACTTCTCCAGATGTCAGCATGACGTGGGGAGCAGCAGCGGCAGGTGACTATCACTGTTTTTTCTTATCAGCCCAGTCTGGTAACCATTAAAGGGGTTTTCCACTCAGGTAAAATACATGTTCATGTAAATCATCCCCCCCTCCTGGAGACTAACAATTCCTTCCATACTTGTTATTATCTATTCAGTCTCCTTCACCCAGTTCTCAGCTGCTGCTTTCTGCTGAAGACGCAAAAATCTGTGTGAGCTTTTCTCTCTGTCTCCCCCTCCTCCCCCCTCCCTTCTAAAACACCTGATGTAAGTACATGTAACTGTTGTCCCTGGCAGGCTGTATCTGCACACTCTGAGGTCGGGAGGGTTAATCACAGTGAGGTCATCATCAGCTTGACCTGAGATTAACCCTCCCAGTCTCACAGAGTGCAGAGACTTGAACTCTGAAGGGAGAGTGAGACGGAGAGAACAGCTGCTGCACAGATTTCTGTGTGTTTGACAGAAAGCAGCAGCTCAGAACTGGAGGAAGGAGACAGAACTCTGCTCTCCTCTCACATGGCGGAGATACAAAGAACTCTGCTCCTCTCACATGGCGGAGATACACAGAACTCTGCTCCTCTCACATGGCGGAGATACACAGAACTCTGCTCTCCTCTCACATGGCGGAGATACACAGAACTCTGCGCTCCTCTCACGTTACGGTATATGGCAGTCTGTAGTCTGCTGACTGATGCAACACGAGGAAACGTAAATCCTCCTATGGCAGCTCTCCCGCTGATACAGAGAACAATAAAAGCCGCCGTGACTGAGCAGCGGTATAAACCAGACTGGTGGGTTTGGATGAGTTGTTGAGCCTGGATTGCATCGGCAGTATAACTGTCTGCTCGCGCTTTACTAGCTCTTTAAGCAGTAGTCGGATTTATGTAGCGGCACATCTCCGCAGCTTCCAAGGTGCCGGTAATTAGTCGCCAGTGCTGGATTTGCGCACTGTGCTTTTGTTTCTGTTACCAGCCGGTCCTGGATCTGGTGGTTCCGGCCTGAGCGGCGGCCTCTCTCTACACGTTGCTGGATTTGCGCGCTGTGCTTTGTTCCTGTTACCGCCCGGTTCTGGGTCTGGTGGTTCCGGTCTGAGTGACTGCGTCTCTCTACACGTTGCTGGATTTGCGCACTGTGCTTTTGTGTTTGTTACAGCCGGTCCTGGGTCTGGTGGGTTCGGCCTGAGCGGCGGCGTCTCTCTACACGGGTTTGCTGTGCCGGATGCTGCAAACCAGGAGGCAAGTCCAAAAAAGGACCGCGCCACCGGCATCCCCGCGCCGTCGCTGATTCATTAACCTGACTGTCCATTCGCTTTTCGGGGCCCAGATCCCCAGCAGGGGTCAGGGATCAGGTTATATGTATAGTGGAGTGTAGGGGGGTCAGGTTATATGTATAGTGGTGTGTAGGGGGATCAGGATATATGTATAGTGGTGTGAAGGGGGATCAGGTTATATATATAGTGGTCTGTAGGGGGGTCAGGTTATATGTATAGTGGAGTGTAGGGGGGTCAGGTTATATGTATAGTGGAGTGTAGGGGGGTCAGGTTATATGTCTAGTGGTGTGTAGGGGGATCAGGTTATATGTATAGTGGTGTGTAGGGGGATCAGGTTATATGTATAGTGGTGTGTAGGGGGATCAGGTTATATGTATAGTGGTGTGTAGGGGGATCAGGATATATGTATAGTGGTGTGACGGGGATCAGGTTATATATATAGTGGTCTGTAGGGGGGTCAGGTTATATGTATAGTGGTGTGTAGGGGGATCAGGTTATATGTATAGTGGTGTGTAGGGGGATCAGGTTATATGTATAGTGGTGTGTAGGGGGATCAGGTTATATGTATAGTGGTGTGTAGGGGGATCAGGTTATATGTATAGTGGTGTGTAGGGGGATCAGGTTCTATGTATAGTGGTGTGTAGGGGGATCAGGTTCTATGTATAGTGGTGTGTAGGGGGATCAGGTTCTATGTATAGTGGTGTGTAGGGGGATCAGGTTATATGTATAGTGGTGTGTAGGGGGATCAGGTTATATGTATAGTGGTGTGTAGGGGGATCAGGTTATATGTATAGTGGTGTGTAGGGGGATCAGGTTATATGTATAGTGGTGTGTAGGGGGATCAGGTTATATGTATAGTGGTGTGTAGGGGGATCAGGTTATATGTATAGTGGTGTGTAGGGGGATCAGGATATATGTATAGTGGTGTGACGGGGATCAGGTTATATATATAGTGGTGTGTAGGGGGATCAGGTTATATGTATAGTGGTGTGACGGGGATCAGGTTATATATATAGTGGTGTGTAGGGGGATCAGGTTATATATATATATATATAGTGGTGTGTAGGGGGATCAGGTTATATGTATAGTGGTGTGTAGGGGGGTCAGGTTATATGTATAGTGGAGTGTAGGGGGGTCAGGTTATATGTATAGTGGTGTGTAGGGGGATCAGGTTATATGTATAGTGGTGTGTAGGGGGATCAGGTTATATGTCTAGTGGTGTGTAGGGGGATCAGGATATATGTATAGTGGTGTGACGGGGATCAGGTTATATATATAGTGGTGTGTAGGGGGATCAGGATATATGTATAGTGGTGTGAAGGGGGATCAGGTTATATATATAGTGGTCTGTAGGGGGATCAGGTTATATGTATAGTGGAGTGTAGGGGGGTCAGGTTATATGTATAGTGGAGTGTAGGGGGATCAGGTTATATGTATAGTGGAGTGTAGGGGGATCAGGTTATATGTATAGTGGTGTGTAGGGGGATCAGGTTATATGTATAGTGGTGTGTAGGGGGATCAGGTTATATGTATAGTGGTGTGTAGGGGGATCAGGTTATATGTATAGTGGTGTGTAGGGGGATCAGGTTATATATATATATATATATATATATATATATATATATATATATATATATATATAGTGGTGTGTAGGGGGATCAGGTTATATATATATAGTGGTGTGTAGGGGGATCAGGTTAGGGACGGGGCGAGTATAAGGGGCCGAGGTTGCAAAGAGAACGCTGCAAAGAGATGAAAGAGCGAGTATATAATCTGTATTATAGTGTGTGTATGTATGCATATATATAATCTGTATTATAGTGTGTATGTATGTATGTATATAATCTGTATTAGAGTATATATGTATCTGTATTAGTGTGTGTATGTATGTATATCATCTGCATACAGTGTGAAGGAAGGAATAGAGTTATCAGAGACTACCTGTAATATTACTAGAGAGGAGCGCAGCTGGAGTCTGAACATTCGGCATCTGATTGCCGGTGGCTGAAGTAGTTGGATGCCGCCCTAGAGAGTCCAGCCATAGGCTGTGTCCATGTTTCCTGGAATCCCTAGGGCTTCCTCCAACTTCAGCCACCAGTAAGCAATGCCGGCCGTTTGGACTCCAGCTGCTTTCTGATTACGGATGACATCATGAGACAGTGATGGCGACAATACAGACTAACCCCCCGTCCCATCTCTAGTGCAGTTTCCATGGCTGATTTTGCTGGTGGGTCATGTTTATGTCATGTGACCTAGTTACATTGGATCCTATCCCGTCATCTGATTAAGCCGCCCTCAGTGTGATGGAAATCGGAGGAAACGTATGAAGATCTGGTGGCGGTAAAGCTTCTTCCCCCGCTGTGTCTGGAGTGTTACGCTGACTCCCAATACTAAGGCCCCTATTACACCAACAGATTATCTGGCAGGTTTTTCCAGCCAAAGCCAGGAATGGATGTGAGGGGAGGAGAACTCTGTCTTTTTGGTGTAATAGGGCGGTAAAGCTTCCTGTCGTATAGGTGGAGCCCCTCCAGGTGCAGATCGCGCTCACCGACTGAAGAGGGGAATAAAATCTGTTTGGATTTGCGCTTCTTTAGTGCGGCTCTGTGCAGCACGGAGGGGGAGCACGCCGGAGAAGGAAAAGTCATTACACACTCAGCTGCTGCAGGATTTCTCCTCTCCAGCTTTTTCCATTGACAGGTTGGGGGCTTTAACTCCATCTCTGCCGGAAGCTACAGAGGTAGCAGAGCCGAGTCTGAGCTGTGAGGGTTCTGCATCATTGGGGCACAGGGAAGACTGGGAATTAAAGGAACAGTCTAATGCTTTCCCTGGAATGCTCCGACCCATAGGCAACCCAAACAAAATTAGAGGTTAAGCCACGCCCCTTTGTCAAGCCTCACCCACTATTTGCTCCCTATTTCAAAATGGTACAAATCGGCAGGATATGAAGCCCTGGATTCTCTCCTCGCTCCCCCTCCCATCCCTCAGTCAGCTCCAAGATGTGCCCCGAACAGGGATGGGAGGAGGTGATACGGCCCTAAGAGGATCAGGAGCTCCAGAACGCCTCCCTGACACTGTGCAGAGGAAAATAAAAGCTGCCTCCTTCTACGTCCTGGAAGAACAGACAGATGTATGAAAGGTACCATGTGCCTCCTTGTCTGAACGGCATCTAACAGTGTCAGCTGGCGCAGCAGATTGACAGCCGACACAATGGAATGGCAGCTGACGCCACACTATGATAATGGTCGGACATTACTACTCCTGCAGTCTGCACTAGAAGTGTAGCTTCAGACGGACGCGGGGCGGGGGGGGTCGTCTTCATAGAGAAGACCAGCAAAGGGGAGACCAGGGTATTATTTGCCTCTGCTACATAGACTCCACTATGCTGGGGGATGTGTATCACTAGAAAGGCTCCGGATATACAGCGGTTAAATGCGGAATCCTTCCTGTAGATAGCGGCTGCCAAACCGTCCAGGAGAGCGGCCAGTGTGTAATGAGAAATGGAAAGGTCGTTCCATGTTCTGCCTCCTTAACCCCGGAGAAGCTTCACTCTGCGCCGCTGTCTGTAGTCAGGGACGGTCGCTGCTGGAGTTACAGCTCGCATATTGATCACATATTGATTCCGCTTCATTTATTAGCAGGAAGTCGTTGATGATCTGGTAATATCCGCCATGATGGGGAGTTTATATATAAATGGCCGGGACCCCGAGTCCTGTTATATTACACGTCCACACTGTACTATAGCCCAGATAACTGCAGGGACAGAAGGAGGTGACACCTAGTCAGGTGCAGAATCCATGAGTTTTTAAAGAAGCACTCCAGCAAAAATCGTTTTCTTTCAAATCAACTGGTGTCAGAAACTTTATATACATTTGTAATTTACGTCTTTAGAAAAATCTCCAGTTTTCCATTACTTATCAGCTGCTGTATGTCCTGCAGCAAGTGGTGTATTCTTTCCATGCTCTCTGCTGCCACCTCTGTCCATGTCAGACTGGAGAGAATACACCACTTCCTGCAGGACATACAGTAGCTGATAAGTACTGGAAGACTGAAGATTTTTATATAGAATATAAATGGCAAATTACAGATCTGTATAACTTTGTGACACCATTTGATTTGCTGGAGTACCCCTTTAATACCGGATAATGTGCGGGGTTCACTTATTTTTCCTTTATATGGGGTTGGTGGGATAGCGTGGTGACTACCAGATGCATATTAGTCGTCACTGAATCTTTCCTTGTATTTTTTTTTTCTTTTAAATGAAAATGTTCTTTTTCTCTTGGAGAATTGATGTGTTGTAGAACTCATTTTCCGGAGCCTGTGATGTCGTAAAAATCCCGCACTCTGAACGATCAAAAGTCGTCTGAACACGGCGAGAGGCTGCGGCAGCTTCAGGGCTGCTCACACTGGGATAGTTGGAGTAATAATGGCTCCTGCCTCGGGCGTCTCTCATTTCTAAGCTGTCAGGGCGGAGCCGCGCTGTGAACCGCATGTGGGAGATCGGAGAAGAAGAGAGATTTGTACCGCTGTGCGCACGTGAGGTGTATGGCCGGATGCAGGCATGGAGGCTGCGTTCAGCACACGGGCAGCAGGTGAATTAGCTGGCAGACGGGTTTCTCTGCTCCGGTGCTGAGTGACTTGGCAGCATGTCAGTATCTGAACAGCGGAGGATGCTTTGGGCAGGATCGCTGCTTAATGACTTACACGTTTGCAGAGAATTCGGCTCAAGGTAAACAAGTGGTTGATGAAAGACGCCTTCAAGTCCCGGAGAAGTATATAATGTGTGACGTTCAATGAACAAGATCCTATTCTTACCGATCACGGCGGCAATTACTTGTAGTTTCTACATTTGCTTTGACAAAGCCACATAATGGCAAATTGTAGGTTGTGTTAGAATTTTATGTTTAGTTTTTTATATAATTGTCATAAAGCGACTGCAGTGCTGGTAACCTGGCACGTAGCTGACAATATGCCTGGTAACACGCTGACAACCTGCCCCAACAGTATAGTCATCAATTCTATTACTACCTCAGCAGGGAGACCTGTGTATATACTGTATAGGTATATAGGTTCCGTATTTGTTATACCTGCTTGGTGTGAATAGACAAGTGCAGGGTAATACTCACCTGTACAGTATAAGTCATATACTGTACAGGTGAGTATTACCCTGGACTTGTCTATTCACAATACATAAGTCATATGTATTGTGGACAGACACGTGCAGACTAATACCTATACAGTATAAGTCATGTGTATTGTGTACAGACCTCTGCAGGGTAATACTCACCTGTACAGCATAAGTCATATGGTGTGTGTGTGTATATATATATATATATATATATATATATATATATATATATATATATATATATATATATATACACTTTATTGAATTTTATAAAAATAGCCAACAATTACAATATGACATTAACATCAAATCTTCCTAATGGAAATAAATCCCATTCCCTTAAGAATCTTCTTTACCACTAAAACCATGGACCAGTATAGAAGACCTGTTGTTCCCATGGAGTCATCTCCACGGGGCACCCGATAACATTCTCGGGAGAACTCGCCACGATCTCCACACCGCCTTCCTCTAACTACTAATAGCTACATTCACTAGACCCGCGTAGGGGAACACCCCCACCCTTGCGAGATCCGTCCCACGGCCCGGGCCCCGCCAGACCTTCAACCATCAAATATAAGTAAATAAATATCATCCAGAATTATATAAATTAACTTAGTAATATGGATCTCAACTCCCGGCGACTCTGAGACAGATCCAGCCCCAGCATCCCTACACAACCAATCAACAACCATACTCAACAGCGATATAATAACCTGTGTCGATCACACACCTTCACCAGATGAGTATTCAACCTCAGGTCTGCACAACGAGTCCAATAATAGTCTAGCACGAAGCCTCCCGAGACTCGCAGGAGAAGTCTTGTACTGGCTCAATCTCCCCGGTAGCCAGCCGGACTAGTGTTATGCCCCGCTCTGCCACCTCGGATGAGC
This sequence comes from Dendropsophus ebraccatus, assembly GCF_027789765.1. Taxonomy (NCBI): domain Eukaryota; kingdom Metazoa; phylum Chordata; class Amphibia; order Anura; family Hylidae; genus Dendropsophus; species Dendropsophus ebraccatus. The sequence goes on along the minus strand of NC_091461.1, from coordinate 124,365,158 downwards.
AAATTCCATACACTTCATATCCAAGGGATGTATCTAGGTGGGACACAGCAACGGTCGCCAGATAGGAGAGGACACCCCTCCATTCTCATACATATAGCCATATACATGTCCTATCTATCCAAACCAGGCCTGACCCCGGCGACAGCCCTCACCCGAGCGGGCGCCAGCACCCCCCACGCAAGGAAAACCCAACACTATACCCATAACAATATAACCAGACTCAGGTGCCCCGCGCGTACTCCACCGGTCACAAATATATCAAATAAACCCTCTTTCAACAAACAGTGTTATTTCTATAATACAAACAATGTCATCATCTCGGGTCAAAAAAAAACCCCACAGTAAATAGTATAACTGTCCATGGTCTATAGCAATAACTCCATCCACACTTCCTCCCCATCCCTCCCACCCCCAATAAGAAAAGAGAAACTGAAAAAAAGAGAGAAAAGGGGAAAAAAAAAATACATTGTTGCCTTCCCTTTCCCCTATCCCCTCACTTCCCCTCTCCCTCCCCCCCATCGTTGACCCATTGGCCATTTCCCCCAAATCTTCTTAACCCTTAGGCAACCCTGGAGGTACCCGTACGTCCAGGGCCACCTCACCACGTTCAGAGCGGGGGCGCGCGGCGGCCGTGCTCTGAACCGCCGCGGTCCCTGGTGCCGCTCGTAGCCCGTGACCGCAGGTATTAGCCACCGTGCCCGCTAATACAGTAATCTGATGCAGCTGTCAATGTTGACAGCTGCATCCGATTACCGAATGCAGCCGTTCCCTGGTGTCTAGTGGGGAGGATCCCGGAGGAGCAATCCACACATCTTACCCCTTTCGGGGTCAGCGCCGTAATGGCGCTGATCCCGGCTCAGCACTCGATTGCTTCCGGCTGAGAGATCAGTGCACTTATACTAGAAGTCCCCCAGGGGGAATAACCCTGACCCCAGGGGGGGGAATAACCCTGACCCCAGGAGGAGGGGGGGGGGGGGGGAATAACCCTGACCCCGGGGGGGGGGGGGGGGGGGGGAATAACCCTGACCCCAGGGGGGCTTCTAGTATAAGTGTAAAAGTTAAAATAAAAGTGTTCTCATAAGTAAAAAGCCCCCTCCCCTAATAAGTCTGAATCACCCCCCTTTTCCCATGTTAAAAATAAAAATAAACAAATAAATAAATAAACATGTTTGGTATCGCTGCGTGCGTAATTGCCCGAACTATTAATTAATCACATTCCTGATCTCGCACGGTAAACGTCGTAAGCGCAAAAAAATCCCAAAGTGCAAAATTGCGCATTTTTGGTCGCATCAGATCCAGAAAAAAATTGTAATAAAAAGCGATGAAAAAGTCGCATATGCGACTAACATTGCAATATTGTTGTTGTTTTTGCTTTTATATAATCCATTGCTATTACATGGTTTACAGCTTTTTTTCCACATATTAATTTCTGGGAGCGACGTCTTAATCCATAGCCTCAGAATACAATTCCTGGCAATGAAAAGGGTTCTAGCAAGCCTTATCTTTATATATGAAGAACAATTTAGATCTACAACAATACCCAGTATAAAGAGTAGCGGATCCGGCTGTATTGTAAGCTTTGTAATTTTTTCTAGATCTTGTGTTATCTCATCCCAATATCTGAAGAGTTTAGGGCATCTCCATAACATGTGAATTAGATCTCCTTTCGCCCTTTGACATCTATTACACCTATCTGAGGGAGTATAATATGCTCTATATAATATAAACAATTGCGACACATTATGATACGTATTGTGGACAGACACGTGCAGGGTAATACTCACCTGTACAGTATAAGTCATATGTATTGTGGTCAGACATATGCAGGCTAATACCTGTGCAGTATAAGGCCTCATTCACACATTTAGTGATTTTTCAGGTCCACTATTTTTACTACGTGATCCATGAAATATGGTCCATAATTGCATCCGTATCCGCATCAGCAAAAAAAGTTGAACTGGTAAAAAAAAAAAAAGTTAAGTAGTTTGCTTAGATTTCAGTTGTGTTTTTCACAGACATCACTCAATGTGACGTCCACTGGAAACACTGATCCCAAAGGCTTCTATTGGTAATCCGTATCATAATCCGTACTAGGTCATCTCCTGTTTTTTTGTGCTACAGATCGCGGATCCGCAACAACACGGACTGTGTTAATAGTAGCCCAATAAGAAGAGGGACCTTTTTGACGGTCTATGCTATCATGCCTGACCAACCCATTCCTGGACAGCCCGGGCAGGTTTATGTACTACTCAGTGAAGGTGGCCGAGCACTGGACATTGCTGCCCTCTATCCTCAGCTGTCCCACAGGCCTTAAATGGAGTGGTAGTCAAATATGTGTATGCTGGTAGATATACGAAGGAGCACTCACCCGGGGTATGCAGCGTAACTTGTCTTTATTGAGTCCACATAAAGCAGGGAGGTAGGGAGGTTAGGTGCAGGCGCGTCCTGGGACGGCCGTTTCGGGGACACCCCCCCTTTGTCGACCAGGTGTCAAATGTGTGTACTAGCGCTTTCGGACAGGCTCTTTAGGAGCTTTGTTTTCGGTATTGTTAGGGGTCTCCGCAGTCTGCTCCCCTGTCGGCTCACCTGTGTTTGGTGATTTTGACCATCAAAATGTCCCAGAAAAAGTGCAAAACCTTGGCCCCTTACTCTGCTGATCGGTGGGGGTACTATCATTACTATGTAAGTGTTCTCTGGACTGACAAACCTTTGTGGCTTTTTATGAATACGTCTGACCAGGGCAGCATGCCTTCATGGCTGTATTTCTTATATGAAGATATATCAGATGGTCGCTGAGGCCTTCACCCTGATGTAGTAGTGTACCTGATGGAATGGGAAGACCTATACCCCCAGTATCAGGATGGTCCAATAGCATCAGGCGTCTTATTAACATACATTATTGTAGGTACCAATCACACGGATCAGGCTGTCCTCCCTTCCATCTTGGGACTGAAAGGGCTTCCTTAGTAGGTTGTTTGTGCAGATCTTCACATCAGATCCTTCCCTTTACTTAAAGGGAACCATTCACCCCGTGGCCCCCGGCAGAAACTGACATACAGTGACATAAAGGTCAATATACTTACCACATCGCTCCCGGTCCCGTCCCGGATCCCGTTGTTGACACGGAGAAATCGCCAATTCTTCTTCTCCCGTCCATTATGGTAATGAGCTGAGATGAGTCCAACGTCCAAAGGAAACGACGGACGAGTCCAACTTATTAATGAGGTCCTCTTCTCGTCGCCGCCCATCCACGCCTCCTGGAACTTGATTGATGTTTTCAGTCTTCAGTCTTCTGACGAATTCACGCGCAGGCACCATTGCGATGGTCTCGTCACCTCTTCTGCGCCTGCTCGGTAAACAGGATACGTGTTGGAGCCAATCGGCGCACGCGCAGTAAACAGTGAAGCTGCGGAGCGGCCTCAATTGTGAACTACGCATGCGCCGAAAACGACTGTCGCGGCACCTGCGCGGGATTCGGCGAGAAGAAAGAAGACTAGGAGGAAGAGGACCCGTCGTCAATCAAGTGTCTGAGGCGGGTAGAAGGCTTGACTTTGGACCCGGCGGCGCTCATTACCATAATGGGCGCGAGAAGAAGAATCGTCGATTTCTCCGTGTCAACAATGGGATCCGGGACGGGACCGGGAGCGATGTGGTAAGTATATTGACCTTTATGTCCCTATATGTCAGTTTCTGCCGGGGGCCACAGGGTGAATGGTTCCCTTTAAGCCTGTAATAGGTGTATGGTTTCTTCAGAGATGGACCCTCGTCTTTGGGTGTTGTGTGCCATCTCAGAGGTTGTTGGTGGTGGTAGTAGGTTCTCTAACATTTACAAAGAGTCTGTAATCCGTTATATCAAGGTCCTTTCTACACATAAGGAATATATCATCTATGTACCTTGTCCAGAATACAGGCAGGCTATGGGCCTTCAGATTGTCCATTTTTGCTTCCCAAACCTGAAGCAAGTTATCATAACTGGGGGGTGTAGAGGATAACTCCATCGTGGGCCCCTGAACTGACAGATCTCATCATCACAAAGCATAGATGTTAAAATGTACTTTATTAGCTCAAGTGCTCATTCAGTCTCCATGTCCGTTCTCTCTCTCCAGAGGTCTGTCGATGGGCTCACCCATTCACAGTCAGCACTTAGTTATATTACACTGGATTCTGGATAAGCAATAGATTTGTTTTTTGGTAAAATCTGCCAATAAACTGTCCCCTATAACCGTGTGGCGGTGTGCCGAGCTGCGTCCTCCCGTCCAGGAGATCACACTCCTCTTTTCCTTTCGTGTCATTGTAATGGAAAGCTGAAATGTTGATTCAATAAATGTCTCTGGGGATCTGTATAATCCCGCTTTACACCGGCGTCTTCCGCCAGCAGATTGCCATAAAATAAACTGTCAAACTCAACATTTTAAGAAAATGAAATCCCTGTTCTTTGGGATGTAAAGCACACGAGGCAATTTCAGCCCGACTCCAGATAATATAACCGTGTTTACTCTTCTGGCTGAGTGTGAGATTAATACCGCGCCTCTCTATAGGTCTATGAATTACAAGAACACCAAAGAACAAACCGCATTTTCTTAATGTTGGCGCTCGGCATGGAAAATGCTAAATGAGGGATAGAATGGCGAGAGAAAGTCTTTCTTCTTAAGGTTATCTAAATACTGCTGCTTGTAATCGTACATTGTCTGTGTAAGGAGGAAATCTGAGGCTGCTGAGATATCTTATTCCTAGCTTTGGGCACCGAGGCATGTGGGAGCTTGTAAGTCACTAAAACCTGGACCGTCACTACTTAAAGGGGAACCTATCATTAGGGAGTGCCCAGAAGCCCGGCCTGCCCCATCACCCTATACACACAGCGGAAGAGATTGGTCAATCCAGGCTGGTGGGGTGGGAAAAAGCTGCCGGGGCCATAACTTGTGGTTCACGCTGTGTGAAAGCAATGACCGATTTCTTTTAGGAAGTTTATTGCGTAATTTGTTGGCATTAACAGCGTAACGTTTACGACTGTTCAGAGAAACCTTAAAGGGGGTTATTAAGCCTTAGAAAAAACATGGTGGCTTTCTTCCAGAATCGGTACTCTTGTGTCCTCAGGTGGGTGTGGGGTTACATTGAAGTGAAAGGAGGTGAATTTTAATACCACACACGAGCACAGGGGTGGCGCTGTTTTTGCAAGAAAGAAGCTGTGCTTCTTCGAATCCTGGAGAATCCCTTTAATGGCTTGGACCAGTTTTGTAGAATGTGGTTTACCCCTTTAAGTGACCTTGGTTCAGGACTCAGAAGATCTTCCCTCCTACAGCTGTGATCACGGATACTTTTTTTTATGGTTAGGCAAGAGTTCCCAGCCTACAGGATTAGGGAATCTGTGAAACAAATATTATTATAAATGATATTATTACTACTACTACGGTGTTACATAAGATTACGATTGGTGAATTGTCTGTCAGTAATAACCAAGGGAAGAAGCTCCTTTCTGTTTATTTCTTTAATAAAAATAATCAAAGGAAAACTATATAATCCGGGCAGGCGAGGCCTATTCAGTGATTGGAACATATATGTATTTATTTTTTTTGTCCAACACAAGGGATGAGACCTATATGTGAAAGATATTATCAGGTGGCTTGTTTCCCTGTGGACTTGTGGTGTTTCCTCTTTCATTTCCAGGGTTCTTGTCTCTGTAACACGTCCGATCCTTCCAGAACGATCCTCTTAGCAGTAAAGTTTGGCCGCTGTCACTGTAGCGTTTTCCCAGCAGATTAAATGCACGATGTATATTTAGATGTTTTGGAATCTATAGCTGAGTGCATAGAAGTGGCATCAGGATAGGAACCAGTCTGGCATACAAAGTAGCATCGCCGGCTAATGCAGAGTGCAGGAGCCAAGTGAGCACCATCATATCTGGATGCCGCGCCGCGCAGGATACAGCGGCCCCCTTTGCCATTTGTTCTCTCTTCGGCTATATTCTGAGCAGTAATAGCTTTGCTCTTTTGCTCGATTGCTATAATATATAGGCAGCTATTTTTGTTACTAGAGAATTCACCCAACTATGTAAGAATACCTCGTGTCAGAAGCAATTGGCGGTTCCGGAGTTCTGACTCTTGAGAGATTTCCCTGGAATAAACATAAAGCGGCGGGAGAAGTGCGGCCCCCCGCGGCTCCTCCTTTCACTCATTTGTCATTGTATTTGTTTAAACGCCTAGAAACCTTTTTTTTATTTTTCCGTTCGGCGCTCGTGGCTTGGCTTGTAACACACAAGGTCTTCGCCCACCGCTATGACATCATATCATTATATCATGTAATTACATTCGTAGCCGCACTCCAGCATCTGTGTTCACATTAGGGCGAATTACAAAACCCTTCACAATAGAGCGCATTATTCTCTCACAATGAACCGCAGTTCGCTCTTTGATTTCCAGCCATGAATTACGCAGGGCACACGTCCTCGGCAGCTAAGTGGTTAAGTGCTGCACCTCCTACCATATTGCATTTGAGTGCGGGCGCATAACCTCTTAATTGCCTCCCAGTGATTCAGTCCATTAATATAGTTGGCCTCACTTTTATATTTACCTTTTATTAGCGCTTTAGTCTCTGCGTTCGGTTTTATTTACAAGGCCGCAGCGATCACTTCATCTGTATGCCTTTTTACAACCTACCATCTGATGTATCAGAAAATTACTCGGACAATGGAAACAGTAATCTGTCACAATGAGAAGCGTGCCAGGGCTCCTGAACAACCCTCATCGGCTGGCAGGAGGGAGTCGGAGCTCTTACACACCACACAGCTGCTGATATACACTTAATATACCAGGTCCGATCAGATTGGGAGGCAGTGGAGTCTATTCTCCTCCATTTTTATGTTTTTTTTACATACCTTTTTTTGTCTTGGTGCAATGGTTTATTCAGAAATATTGGAAATGTCCTGTCTGATGGACATGTCCCTGAATGCCCAAAACTAAGCAAAACGCTTTGTTTGATGAACACTCCGCTCATCAAGTCGGGTGGCTGTCAGCGCTGCTTCACACCCTGTCGCTCCTCCCAGGATGGCGGGATAAGTTGGATCCAATCCTGGAAAACTTCTCCATCTTGGATCGATCTTTTGTCCCGGGGTGGAGCAGCACTGAAAGGCTGCGGGCTTGATGAGCAGAGGCGTTGATCAGACAAAGCGCTTTGCTTCGTTGAGATCAGGGATTCGCTTATCTCTACCCGAAACATAGGACACATTATAGTCCCGTATCATCCTAGGAGACCTTGGAGCCCCCTACACAACTTTTTTGGGTAATTGAGACACTTTATAACACTTTTAAAAAAAAATTTTTTTTTTAGACCAAATCCTCAGCAAAATCTGGTTTGTACAGTCTGGATTCCGTCCGGACTCGGGAGAGGTCTAGCCAAGCAGTGTGAGCATTTCCTTATTTATGGGAATTATTACTAAGGGTCCCAGGAACTGGTCACAAAACCTCAAGGTCTAGAAAAACATCTATAGGGAGCTACAGCCCTGTCTATATGTCCTCTTAAGGCAAATCCATCATTGATCTCAGGGAGACCAGCTGAAGACGACACTAGTGGTTCCTGTGGTCTTACTAGAGCCGCCCTTTTTTTAGGTTTTCTGTATATACAGATTTGCTAATATTGCAAAAAAAAAGGTGCAGTGGCCATACCCTTCCTTCAGAAAAGATAAGAGACTGTACCCCCCCCCCCCCCCCGCCTCCTGGGCCGGCATTGGCACCAGGCACCTCTGCTCAGCCAATCACTGGTTGTAGGTGTGACCCACCAGAGTGAGTGACTGGCTGAGCTGCAGTGTATTGGCCCCATCCCAGGGAGTGAGGGAGGTGCCCTTTAATGTTACTGAAGTCTATTGAAATGTCCTACTTATTGTTGGGTTCTTCTGGATTTATTATTTTGAAGGTGAAACAATAGAATCATCCCTTTACGGAGCATTTCTGAAGACGTTTGCTGTGATCCTTCTCCGCACCGTCCAGAACTCCCTCTCCTCTGTCATCTTTTACATACAGCTTAATAGAAACCCTTCTCACGATTACCTCCAAGCTTCCATCGACCAACAGGACTTGTTTTTTTTTCTTTCCGTATTCTCCCATTATGGAGTCGTTGGGTTTGCGGGACGTTGTTTCCTTTATGATCGTAGAAAGATCAAACCACAAAGAGGGTAAAAGATTTGTGTTTAGATCAGTGCTGTGTAATACAAGGAAGACAGAGGGAATGCTGGGAGTTTTGCTTCCGCTTGTCGTTTGTTATTGGACCTGAGAAGAAATAACTGGGATTCATTTAATGGAGAAAGCGAAACCTTTCCCATGTGTGGTGATCGGTGAGTGACCGGCGGCGGCTGGAGTGTAATGAATCTGTCTTGTGTGATGGGAGACGAGCAATGTCCTTGGTTTGTGGATGGGATTTTCGGCCTGGTGGCGGAGATGTGGCCTTTGCCCTTGTACATTTCTGTCCATGTGTTTCTGGCATTGCCTGTATTACTGTAATGTATGCACAGTGTGATAAACCTGCTTATTGTTGGCCAGCCATTGAAGTAAATGCTAGTTTATATAACACCCTAGCTGGGGATGCATTAGTGTTAGTGTGCAAGACCAAGGCACAACTCTCCAAGTATGTTTGGGGGAGGGGGGTACTAATGTGCATCCTTTCCTATCTACCCTTATGGGGGCTATAAACGGGTGCAGACCTCCACTCCTCAAAAAACACAGGTGGTCTCAGACGAAGCCCCTCCAAGATCCAACTCTGTGAGTAAAATACTCAATTTATTAACACAACATAATTCAGCGTACAGCACGGCGCGTTTCCAGGTCACTCTGGCATCTTCCATAGGTGCAAGGACCAGACCGGCCTGGAAAGATGTTGTGCTGTACATTGATTTATTTTATTCCGTTAATACATTTTGACTGTTCTACTCATGGACCATCTTGGAGTGGCTGCATCTGAGACACCTGAGTTTTTGTGGAGTGGAGGTCCGCATATGAACGGGATTGTAACTCTGGATCCTCATAGATGTATGCTGGAAGATACAAATGTGCTTTAAAATCTATTGGAACTTTTTTCCATTGCAGTGGAGCAGATGTACTATTCCACAACTGTAATTTTTTATCTCCTAAATTTAGATAACTTTGACATGTTTTGTATTTTATACTTCTATGATGTGTTTATAGACCCTTTTAGACACCTCTTTTCCACCCCATTCATCAATGGGAATGATGGTTTGCGGTGCAGAACCTTACACTAGAATCTGGGCATTAATGACGCCAGCTAGTTGGTGCTGTAAGTATAGATGACATTATCTAAAATGGCGCCAAAGTTATCAACAGGAATGGTATCGCGAAGCAGATTGGGAAACCCATCATGGCAATCACTAGCATCATAGCACAGAGAATATGAGGACTGTAGAGCCGCGTCTTGTGTTCTCCTAATGAAGATTTATTCCTCTTCTCCCGGACAATCCCTTAAATATTTAATTTCACATCCTGATTTCCACTCTCCTGTGTACCACCACAGTCACAGCAGAAGACTTGTTCTGTAAGACTTGTTGATGTTTTTTTTCCCTGCTTCCCCAGTAGCGTCCAGATAGTGAAGATTGCAGAATAAGAAGCTTCTTTAGGGCAAAGACCCCAAAAATAGATGAGTTACTAAAATAGTCAACATTCATATATAAACCAAACTCTTCTTTCTCTTACAGGAGTCCAACGTTCTTATTGCTGCTAACAGCCAGGGCACAATCAAGGTGAGTCTCACGTGACGTAAAGTCATTACCTTTTTGTGTAGGTAACTAGATGTCAGATATTTATCCCTCGGACTGTATGAATATCTGTCGTCATCATGACACATAATGCCAGTGCTGCCCATTTACTACCTAGATGATGCCATTTACCTGTGTGGCCTCCAATGAGGCTGATCCACCTGACATAGGCAAGTTATTTATTACAGTGTACTCCCATGATCTCCTATTATAAGTGCTGCAGTGTACTCTCACTGCCTCCTATTATACATATTTCAGCCACTTGTGAAAGTCCTCTAGAGAATAAAATGTATTGGAAATAAACATCCATAGAGAGGCAAAGATATGGGGGTCACAATTTTGCACTACATGTGTATAATAATTTTTTTTTTGTGACTGTGTACCGGCATATAGCCGCCCCCAAACTGTCGGTCCTGCGTTGTAGTCCTCCAGTTCGGGTGTTGGTCTTTCTCCTGGTGCCGGTGTTTTGAAGAAAGACTACTTCATTGCTGCGGCTGGGTGAGGAGGCCAATTTTGAGTCGCCCAGACCGTCCGTGCCCTAGGCCTATGGCACTTTTCTTCCCCCTCCCTTCACTTTCAGCACACCCCTGAGCTGGATGGAGGAGGGGAGAGGCCCCACAAGCCTAGGGCATGGACGCTTTAGGCCACACCAGATTCACTCCCCACCCCACCACAGCAATAAAAGTTTTTCTTCAAAATACCGGCACCAGGAGAAAGGCCAATCCCTGAACAGCGTAAGGACCTCTACAACACGGTACTGGCAGTTTGGGGGCGGCTATATGCCGGTACAGAGTCACTTCTCCACCAATCGGCTGTTGTGCATAGATGTGACTTGATGTGGATGGGAGCTGCACGCAGGATCCTGCGGCCGCCACTATGCTGTGAACACAACCATCTGCTTCCAGCATTGTACGTTGTCTGGAGTCCCTGATCAGCAAGGGCACCCAGCGTCAGACATTGATTATCCTGTGAATCGGCCATCAGTGTTAGACGCTCAGATAGATGCCCTTTAAAAGAGACACAAACAATCCCTCATATGGCTGTCGTTGAAAAAAGCAAATGTTACAGATCTCTGGAGACGAGGAAGGAAAACGGATCAGGAAGGGGTTAATGAGACGTACCCCTAGGGCGCACTGTCTCCTCTTTTATACATCGGTGTATTAGCGGCACATAGCCGCCAGCCAGACTGCCCAACTGTAAATTTCTATTGGATATTTCAGCTGTCGCTGGCAGGATGACCTATCGCTACCAGATTGATCTCATTAGGAGTAGACACACACTATAGGTTTATTACGTCTTTCAGTAGATTTCTTTACAACCAGTAACGCTATTCCTTTCATCTTCTGTTCAGGTACTGGAGCTGGTATGAAAGATGGCCGCCTAGCTGACAGGTGAAGAGGTCTTCAGTCTCTCTTGTTCTAGGGCAGGATCTCCACCTGCAGACAACTCTAAAACTCTTCCTGATGGAGACTCTCAGAGCATTAGGTCTCATCACTTCTGGACCCTCCTGAGACTTTTCAATGTGGAGGTCAGGAGCGGGAGCGAGCATAAATGGACTGGACAATGTACGGCGCCCTCCCCGGGCGCTCACCGAGTCTCCTGCCCTCATAACTGTGTACTTTTTCTCTTCTGGTGCTGCTTTACACCTTAGTAATTGGGGGGGCTGTATGCTGTTGCTTTGTGCAGTTCCTGCCAACACTGAGGACATAACCTGAGAGGTAGAGAGAGGCTTCATTTTTATCATAGGGGAAGCTATTAAAACAGATCACGCAAAAAAAAAGTCCCAAAAACCTAAAAATAAAGATTTAAATATTTCTAATGAGACAATGTGGTGTGAATGTATTGTTATTCCTTCTGTCTGTTCCCGTACGTGTATAATAGGCAGCGGCCGCAAGAAGCCCTGGTTATAACTGTTGCAGGTAGGTTTATATACTGTATACTTTTACTGCTACTTTCCAGTTACAACTTGTGTTCTTAAACCTGACCATGGAGCAATGGATGACGGAGCCTAATGTGATGGATCCCCTGTTCATGTGGACGCCTGGGTGTGTGCATCACCTTAGTCCGATTTGCTGAATGAGCGAATGCTTATCTGCTAGATAGGTGCTTGCTTACTGAGCCTATTACTCAGCTCAACTATCGTGGGATTCATTAGCAGTGTCCGTGCACCATGCAGCCCTTACTTTATGTACTTATATACTTACCTGCTCACGCTCCCTGCTGTCCTCCTGCCTCTTTAGCAGTCGCTGAAACTTTTAAGAATCAGCTTCTGCTCCAGTCAGCTGGGAAGAGGCATAACGACACCAGGGAGCGTGGGCAGGTAAATATATATATATATATATTATATATATATATATATATATATATATATATATATATATATATATATATATATATTATTTACTGTATACTTTGATCAACCACCCACCTTCTGTTACATGGAGCCATGCACGGTTGGTGGACAGTGATTTTTCACTGGTGAAAGACAACAATCAGGGTAATATCTGCCCCGATTGGACAGACAATCATCCCATGTAATTAGGCCTTATATAAAGATATGGCAACAGGAAGCACCATGGAAGAAAAGCCCGGGTGCCAGTGCAAACTATCCAATCATCTGCTAGGAAATCTTGGGTCCTCATATTCCAGTGGACACTTGGACACATACTGTACCACCTACCTAAACCTTGTTGCAGACCCAGTGCATCCATTTCAGCAGGATAATGCGCTGACCACACTGCAAAAGTTGTGCAGAGACCGTAACAGAAGGCAGAGCTGCAGCTGCAGAGACCGGAACAGAAGCCAGAGCTGCAGAGACCGGAACAGAAGGCAGAGCTGCAGCTGCAGAGACCGGAACAGAAGGCAGAGCTGCAGAGACCGGAACAGAAGGCAGAGCTGCAGAGACCGGAACAGAAGCCAGAGCTGCAGCTGCAGAGACTGGAACAGAAGCCAGAGCTTCAGCTGCAGAGACCAGAACAGAAGGCAGAGCTGCAGAGACCGGAACAGAAGCCAGAGCTGCAGCTGCAGAGACCGGAACAGAAGGCAGAGCTGCAGAGACCGGAACAGAAGGCAGAGCTGCAGCTGCAGAGACCGGAACAGAAGCCAGAGCTGCAGCTGCAGAGACCGGAACAGAAGCCAGAGCTGCAGCTGCAGAGACCGGAACAGAAGGCAGAGCTGCAGAGACCGGAACAGAAGGCAGAGCTGCAGCTGCAGAGACCGGAACAGGAGGCAGAGCTGCAGCTGCAGAGACCGGAACAGAAGCCAGAGCTGCAGCTGCAGAGACCGGAACAGAAGCCAGAGCTGCAGCTGCAGAGACCGGAACAGAAGCCAGAGCTGCAGCTGCAGAGACCGGAACAGAAGCCAGAGCTGCAGCTGCAGAGACCGGGACAGAAGCCAGAGCTGCAGCTACAGAGACCGGAACAGAAGCCAGAGCTGCAGCTGCAGAGACCGGAACAGAAGCCAGAGCTGCAGCTGCAGAGACCGGAACAGAAGCCAGAGCTGCAGCTGCAGAGACCGGAACAGAAGCCAGAGCTGCAGCTGCAGAGACCGGAACAGAAGCCAGAGCTGCAGCTGCAGAGACCGGGACAGAAGCCAGAGCTGCAGCTGCAGAGACCGGAACAGAAGGCAGAGCTGCAGCTACAGAGACCAGGACAGAAGCCAGAGCTGCAGAGACCGGGACAGAAGCCAGAGCTGCAGCTGCAGAGACCGGAACAGAAGCCAGAGCTGCAGCTGCAGAGACCAGGAAAGACCCGAGGGCAGCCGGAAAAGTGGTGAGGGGAGTAAATACTTCATTATTTTACACTAAAGGCAAGGGCTGCACGGACATCACTAACTATATCCATGCAGCCCTTGCTGACTGATAGTCGGCCCGTGTAATTGCTCAGTAAAGGAGCGGGGATCTAGCAGATCAGCGCTCGGTTACACTTATGATCTGATCGTGTAATAGGATAATAATCTGAGCATTGTTTCTATTAAATCACTTAATTGACTTGGGCCTCTTATTTTTTTGGTCTCTTTGCAAGTTGCCTTTCCCAGTGTAACCTGCTGGTGAGGGGGGCGCACAGGAGTTTTGGTAGTGCCTCATTTGCTTTTCTTCCTACCCTAACAGCAGTAACCATTGGTTTATTCCATATTACCGTCCCTCCCGCACCCGCAGCTATATTGTTGCATTGGGGAGTGTTTCCCCTCAGAGGACGCTCCGCTTGGATGGCACCTCTGCCGGTTATTTCTGTAACGTTTCCTTTTCATCTGTAATAAAGTGCTTGGATTTCCATAAACACGGCCACCTATAAATGCGCTCGGCATTTTTCAATAGATCCACCACTTTAAAGCGCATCGCATTTTCAGGTTGTTCCCTTGAAAATGAAGCTAAACGTTATTCTTGTGCCTCAGAAGTGGCTGATGTGATGTCATTATGTATGCAAATCCCCAATGCGTGTTCTGTACAAGGGCGAACAAATAAAATCTGCGCTGATTATCGTCGTCTCACACATAGAGATCAAAATGTACAGAAGAAGAATCTTGGTGTTTTTCCCTTTTTATTACTTCTGCTTTCTAGCATTAGAGCTTTGTTATAAATTCTCCGTCCGTGTTAGACGCCTCGCTCCACTGTGCACAAAAAGGTTTAAAACCCGTATTTTGTTCTTCACTATTATTGGTAACGAGCCGCGGTCCCTGACCGGACACAATCCTGGCACTTATTGGAATATGGAGGACTATGACCATTCATCCATATCTTCTGTATAAACTCCCAGGTTATCTCGAATCCGGGACTGTTGGTCATAAATTCAGTGGGAATTAAGTTTAATAATGTTATATTCATGGTCGGCATTTCATGCAAACATTTACATAGGACTGCAACTCGGTAAGGAAATTCATGTATTGGTCCAAAATAAAGAAAATGTGTGCTTTATAGTCTTGCTGCTGTTTTCTTTCTATGTAAGGGTAGGTTCACACTACGCAATCCGTGCAGATAAGTTCCGTCGGATTTGGTCGTTAGTACCTGCTCATGGTCGTGCACCTTTCCGCCGGCTCCATAGACACCATTGACACCATATGGGCATGCCGATTCTGCTACCCGCCGAAAGAATAGACATGTCTGTTCTTTCGGCGGACAGCGGAATCCGCCCGTGCATAGGATAGTGTCTATGGCGCGGGCGGGGAGGCGCATGGCCGCGTGCAGGTACTAGCGAAGGAATTTATCCGTGTGGATTCCATGGTGTGAACCTACCCTTAGAGTGAGGGAGATGTAGCTTGAGTATTGCAGCTTCTGGAATAGTCTTGGACTGGTGGTGGCAGCACAGTGATCTTGTAGTATGTGGACATAGGCCGTAGTTGTAGATCAGTTCTAGAAAATAGATTATAGATGATTGCTAAACCACCGATATCATGGGCCTGTGGATTGTTATAAGTGACTCCCATTCCGGGTCCATGCCTACTGATTTTCTGAACAGGTCTGTGTGAGGGTATGTGCACACAGTGGAAAAGTGACAGAAATTCTCTCGCGGAATCTACCGGCCGCGTCATTACTATTGGATATATATTTGTTGTGATTTTTATACTTCTGGTCTGATTATTTTTCTGTGCCCTGATGATCCCACTTTCTTTCAGGGGAAACATGCAGGCACATGCTAATGCCTGAGAGTGTGATAGCAGGTGGATTAATCAGGTTGGAATCAGTTTTGACAACTAGGACTGAATTTGTTTCCTTAGCTCTTCTCTTTTATTTTTTATATGTGATATCTTGCACTATTCGCTCACGTTTACATCCGCGTTATTTTTTGTTCGTTATTATCTTTTGGGTTATAGATTTAGTGATAGCTTCTGTCTACCTGCCAGGATTACTCCCAAGTCTAACTTTTATTGGTTCTGCGGTGCTATCAGGCAGGAAATCCAAAGGAAAAGGCAGAATGTGGACAGGAGCGTCTAGAGGTCAGTGCCAAAATAACAAAGTGTCCAAAGAGTGAGCTCAGGAACGGGTTGTGAAGCATAAACGGGTGGAAAGACCTGCAAGGAACTTTATCATGAATAGAGAGAGAACTGACCGCGTTTAAATAGCAAACCGTACCAGATGATCAAGAACAGCAACAGAGCTCAAAACCCAACGTACACAGGATCATGGGGGAGCAAGATGGTGACTACGCTCAATTCAAAGTGAAAACAACTTTTAATGGAGAATTAGGAAGAAGCTGCTGTTCCTCACTTTTCTGAAATGTGTCATCAGGTCCGTAGAGTTTGGGAGGTCAGGCTGTCTCCATGTTATCTCGTGTTGACAAATCCAGCAAATGTCTCTAGACAGACATCTCCGGCAGGGACCTGGACTTCCTGCCTGTGTTTGGGCTTAGTGGCCGCATGGAGGATTATTGTTACCAGAACATTGACCGTTCTAGGAGTCGTCCTTATTCTTCACACACTGGAGACTTGGCAGAGAGACTCCGGCCTCTTCATGTAGGGTTTTAGCCGTCTGCATTTTCCAGATTGTGCAACTAAGCACATTGTCCGAGCATTTATCCTGCGCCTAGCAGCTCCCCTGGTTTTAAAGACTAATTTATTATTAACCACCTTGTTTATTACCAGGATTTATTATTTGCACGAAAAAAATAAAACTGCATTTGGCCGTATTTCAGTAAGCAATGTCCGTGCTCCGCTCCCTCTCGCTGTTGTATATTGAATCTGCCTCTAAATGTCAGCCACCAGTTGGGAGTCGCAGTGGTCTGTGCCAGCAGCGTTCACAGCTGAAGCTTATTGTTCCCTTTAACTGTTTTATGTCTGATGTACTCCGGTCAGCCATAACATTAAAACCAGACGAGTGGAGAGAATAATACAGATTACTGGATTACTGTGCGATGATGCGTCTGGTAAAGTGCTGGAAGCAGGATCTGAGAATATATATATATATATATTCCAGAAGATGTTCAGCAGTCCTACCTCTTCTGCTCTCCAGCGCTCCACTTCCTCCATCTGTGCTGATAAGGGGGGGGCAGGATGGGATCATATTGCAGGCGCTGCGGGCATTGTGGTTTCATCGGCACAGGATGTCCAGTAGCTGCCTGATGTCACCCTAACATCGGTCAGCTATTGATCACTGCCCGCATCATGCTCCCATCCCCCTCTTGTCTGAGGAGGTAGTGGAGCACCGGAGAGCAGGATAGGGAGGACATTTCCTGCTCTCTGGATATTCCATATAAACTAGAGCCCCATCTGGACTCCAAATCAGAGCAAACCGGGGTCGTACTACAGGCTTTGCCCAAATAATTCCCATCATCCACACCTGTCTGTTACCATACTGGGAGTTCTCTCTCAGTATGATCTACAGTAAGTGACTACCCCATATGGGATAAGCCAATATCTATCGTAATAATACTAATATTCCATGAAAGTCACCGACATCTTTATTAATAAGCATTTACAGGGGGTTAAAAGCTTCTTTTTATCTTTATAATAAATTAACAATAGTAAATAACGTTTTTACTTAATTTCTCATTCTTTCCTTCCGATATGTACTGCCTGCTCTGTTGTCTTCATTGCCTCACTACCTGCCTGGTGTACATACTGTACCAGACTTCCTGTTGTACACTCTAGCTGGGAATTCAGCCAACCGTATCCCACTACACCCACGGGTGCACATAGTGGAAGATGTACCAACCTGTAGTGCCCAAATAATATGCAGTATCCCAATACTAATCCATGTGATGCCCCCATACACTACTATGTATACTCCTGTTGGTCTTGGTTAAACCAGTTCTGATTGGCCGGTCCATGAATACTTTTTTTGTGATTTTGCTTTTGGCTGATCGTTACTTATCTGCTTGTAGTCCACACACCATCCTACTCAGTGGAGGTGGCAGCAACAACCCACAATCAGGAATGTGTGAAAAGTTAAAATTTCAGGGAAGGAGAACGGACGATACCCCGATGCTTGTGTTGGCTTTCTTGCGTATTTTGGCTTTGTTTTTACACCTCCATTTACAGTAAATGATGAAACACTCAGGTCTTTGTGTAAAACACCTTCAGCGTTCAGACCCCATGTTCAGGCTCCGGTACCCATTCCCTCTACAGTCTCTATTATTGTGCCGAGCGAGCGCTCTGGGGTCCATCCTCACATCTGTAACCTCATAGACTCCATGCAGGGCTTATTACATGTGTGTTCCTGACTACAGCCGAGCGCATGGACTTTTCCTTAAAGTGGATTTACTGCTACCAAATTGAAGGGAATCGTTGGATTTTTACTTCCTTTTTACATCATTTGTCGATCACACAATTGGCTGAAGACGTCCGATCCACAAAGACGTCCGATCCACAACAGTGAAGATTTGCCGTAAGACAGACCCCCAGTAATCATCACAACGTGGGTATCCTAAATGCCTATCGATATCTGCAGCGTGTTTTTTGTTGTTTTTGTTTTTTTCCAATGTAAGAGAATTTTTTCAGAAGTTTTGAGACTGCGGTTTAGGATTTAATTAAATGTGTTTCTCGTCTGATCTCGCGTATCACAGGTTTTATTGAAATATGAAATATGTGTTTTTCCACGTAAGGTTCCTCACGCACGGCCTTCTGTAATGATCTGGCTGCCCCCGCTTCATACGTTTCTATGGAGACCTATATTAATGAATAAAGTGTCAAAATAAAGGTATGTACCAACATAAAATTATTTTCTAATTTATTTGTATAGTGAAATATTTAAAGTGATCACGGCCGTCTACCTGACCGGTACGCTGTGGCGCGGTCAGCCGTTATGACGATGCTGCGGAGAAACTAGGATCTCTATGGAGACGTTTTATTGGCCTCAGGGAAGTTCTTAAGGTCATGGACACATGTTCATAGCCAATAAAAGCGAATCCTGTGAAACATGTCTGACATCTAGATGGATTTTTTTATTTTATACATTTTAATGCAGGTGATTGTGCAAAATGTGTTCCATAAAAAATGTATTTTTTATGAAGTGGAAGTCAAAGGTGGATGTAACTATAAAGCACGGAGTATATGTCAGGCTTTACATACAGATGGATTTTCTTCTCGCCTCCATTAATCCATAACACCAATATCCCTTCTGTCCCACCTGCGGAGGAAGCTACCAAGCTCTTCCGGCCTCTTGCCCAGACGTATCCCCCGCCGCCATGTGAAATAATACAATTACTAAAAGAGGAAGACCAGCTTTTCTTATGATAATTGGGGGGTGCGTGTGGATCCAGGATGCCGACTCCGGGAACCCCTCAGTCCCTTAAAAGGGAAACTCTTGGCTCTGAGAAAAAAAATATAAAAAATGGGAATAGATGGATCCTAAGACTTTTCCTGTATACAAATCATTCAAAATGTGATGTTTTCCTTCAGTATTACAGGGAAACAGGATTTACTTTCAGAGAGAGACCAAATCTAGTGGGATTCTTCTCTGGGAGATACCAACTGCTGCTTGTAAAGGGTTAATCTGTTAAGACGTATGCTGCGTTTACACGGAACGATTATTGTGTGAATTTGCATGATAACGAACAATTGTACGTGTAAACGCAGCGAAAGATCAAGCGACGAGCGAGAAATCGTTTATTTTCATTTTTGAACATGTTCTCAAATCGTCGTTGGTCGTTCACAAAAAATTTGCAGATTGTTCCGTGTAAACAGTCGTTCACCGATTTAACTTATGTGCGAGATGGGCTTAAAAGATTGCAAAACGATTTTTTCATACGATATATCGTTCCGTCTAAACGCTGATCGTTATAAAAAAAAATTGTTACTTCGAAATCGTTAATCGCACGAATTATCGCTACGTGTAAAACCAGCATAAGATAATACTATACTAGACTGGGACACAGCTGCTGGTAAAGGGTTAATCTGCTAGACTAGGACATAACTCCCTATAAAAATGTTAATCTGAGTCTCTAATACAGGAATTAGCGTGTAGCATCCATGTCAGACTGACCATATGGACCACACTGAAGAGAAAGCTTCTCTCTGCCGATAACCTCTTTCTCCTTTGTATTACACACGGCTTCATCTTCCATTGATACTCATATCCAGCACAAGAGCAGTACCGATCTCTTGTTTATAGTCTCCTCTCACACAATGGCGTCGGTCAGACTTGTCAAGATACTGATCCTTTACAGGTGTCCTAGGCTCCCTTTCTTAAAGGGCCAGTTCAAGAGAAAATGCTGTACTTTTGCTTATATTTGGAAACATTACTTTTTTCTATAAAAGCGTACCTATCACTTCGACACCACAGCAGAATACACTGAAAAAATCCTGCGTGCATTGTTCTAAACTTACAATTCAGTCTACGGCACTTCCGGGAATTCCATCCTAGGACCACGTACCTGCAGGATTCTTTCAGTGTATCCCGTCACGGTCCTGAAATGATAGGTACACTTTCACTCATGGGGTTTCCCTAGAGGGGATAGGTCCACTTTGAAATCCAACATGCCCCATCCTTCTGCCAGTAGTCAGGAGGCCACCGTCCACACCATACAAATCAGACAGTATTAAATAGTTGGCTTCTACTGTGTATGGACGGTTTTACACACGACTTCCACCTTCCTGTCTTGAGCACCTGCCTTAAGAAGGCCAAGGTATAAACTTTTTAGGTCTTAGGGCTATAGAGATCTATCATTTGAGACCAGTCCAGGGAATCCATCCCTATGACTCGTGGTGTAGACAGCACAAAAGTGCCTTTAGAGCAAATCTATCATAGGATTTAAAGGGGTACTCCAGCCAAAGCTTACTTACTGTGCAGCTCTGACCAACGGAAGCGAAAATGCTCACTTCACTTGCTGACATCAGCTTGAGTATCTTGCAGTAGACGTCTCTTACGGGATGTGCCACCCTCCTCCACATTGCTTGTATTCTGTACCCTTGCAATAAGCGTGAGTACAGCCATTGGCCCTGCCTCCACCTGTGATGTTCACAGGTCACATGATATTTATGGCTATGCTTATCGCGAGAGTACAACATTTTCAGAAAAGGTTGGGTTCTCTAAGCTTTGGCTAGATGAATAATAATGAGGTACATCATCAATGGGAGGGGCCATCCGTACTCTGGGGTGAGGGTCCGCCTCCAGTGCATCAGTAATGGGAGGGGCCACCTGTGCTCTGGGGGTGAGGGCCTGCCTTCTGTGCATCATCAATGGGAGGGGCCATCCGTACTCTGGGGTGAGGGTCCGCCTCCAGTGCATCAGTAATGGGAGGGGCCACCTGTGCTCTGGGGGTGAGGGCCTGCCTTCTGTGCATAATCAATGGGAGGGGCCAACCGTGCTCTAGGGGTGAGGGCCTGCCTTCTGTGCATCACCAATGTGAGGGGCCACCCGTACTCTGGGGTGAGGGCCTGCCTTCTGTGCATCATCAATGGGAGGGGCCATCCATGCTCTAGGGGTGAGAGCCTGCCTCCAGTGCATCATCAATGGGAGGGGCCACCTGTGCTCTGGGGGTGAAGGCCTGCCTTCTGTGCATCATCAATGGGAGGGGCCATCCATGCTCTAGGGGTGATGGCCCGCCTCCAGTGCATCATCAATGGGAGGGGCCACCCGTACTCTGGGGTGAGGGCCTGCCTTCTGTGCATCATCAATGGGAGGGGCCATCCATGCTC
Organism: Dendropsophus ebraccatus; assembly: GCF_027789765.1. NCBI lineage: Eukaryota > Metazoa > Chordata > Amphibia > Anura > Hylidae > Dendropsophus > Dendropsophus ebraccatus. The sequence goes on along the minus strand of NC_091461.1, from coordinate 124,343,836 downwards.
TAGGGGTGATGGCCCGCCTCCAGTGCATCATCAATGGAAAGGGCCATCCATGCTCTAGGGGTGAGGGCCTGCCTTCTGTGCATCATCAATGGGAGGGGACATCCATGCTCTAGGGGTGAGAGCCTGCCTCCAGTGCATCATCAATGGGAGGGGCCACCTGTGCTCTGGGGGTGAAGGCCTGCCTTCTGTGCATCATCAATGGGAGGGGCCATCCATGCTCTAGGGGTGATGGCCCGCCTCCAGTGCATCATCAATGGGAGGGGCCACCCGTACTCTGGGGTGAGGGCCTGCCTTCTGTGCATCATCAATGGGAGGGGCCATCCATGCTCTAGGGGTGATGGCCCGCCTCCAGTGCATCATCAATGGAAAGGGCCATCCATGCTCTAGGGGTGAGGGCCTGCCTTCTGTGCATCATCAATGGGAGGGGACATCCATGCTCTAGGAGTGATGGCCCGCCTCCAGTGCATCATCAATGGGAGGGGCCATCCGTGCTCTAGGGGTGATGGCCCGCCTCCATTATATATGAAATCCTTTTTATAGATTCACTTTAAAATGAGTAATATTGGGCTGCAATCCCAGAAATGAACAAAGCCGTTAATAGTCACAAGAAATCCGATCCTTTCTAATCCCGGACAATCCCTACAGAGCTCAAAAAGGATCTCAAACGAAATGCATAATAAGCAATGAAAGGTGAAAAAGAAATTACTGCAAAGAGAACAAGAGATCGAACAGAAGGCGTTTAGTCTTGTACAGGACCAGACGTCAGGAAGCGTTGTCTAACTACAATTGATGGCCGTGTTTATTCGGCCCCTATAACTCTAACTAACATCTTTATTGCTTGGGAAAGTGTATCTGTCAGCATCCCTGCCAGCCTCGGCCTGTGCTGGATCCACTGGTGTGAACTGGACGCTTACTCCTGGTAGTTTCCTTCAGGGTCCTATAGGCTGCCCTGTACATGTGGAATAGCATGATGTGACCTGTGTGTAAATAATATACACCGCCATATACTCGCCTATGGGTCCTGGGAACTTTTTTTTGTTGTCATTTGCAAATATTTTTTGTTTGGTGATTGATGTGTAGATTGTGGTGAAGGGTCTGTAAATGATTCTACCTCCCACAATTCTTCCTTGTTAGCATGGTGTCCCACCGCCATCACCCACCGCCATCACCAAGGGTTTATTGTAGAGGAAATCATTTCACATAATTAGGGATAAGGAAGCTGGATTCGCCTAGAACGTTGCAAAGATTCAATTCCTATATGTGCTCACCTGTCCGCATATCATTAAGGTAAGTATAGCAGGAAACCAGCTGGACAATTGTTTTGCTGATTTAGTGCAGTTCGTTAAAGTTCAATTTGCTAATTTTACACTAAAAATTCCCGAACCTGGCAAATCGAATTTTTGAAATTGTCGCTCATCCTTATATGTAATACTGAGTAATATGTGGTGCTCTGAGGTGATATATATGGAGAATCTCCTTTGTATTCTCATATTCTTAAGATTAATTATTTCATAGAGAATGCAAAAGTAAGCAACTTTGCAAATGCTTTTTGTTTTGCATTTTGTCGCTCTTCTCCTACCCTGTTATTTACAACTCGCCACCCAGGTTACCGACAACCGCCCTCTTTTCTGTGAGTGTGGACCGGGAGCATCAGGAGCTGGTAAGTATACTTTTCCCAGCTTAAACATTCTCCAGATGTGCTGGATCTCTAGAAGATGTAGGAGTCCCATCGTGTAGCATTTGAATACCAGTGGCTAAAGAAGTTGGATGCCACCCTAGGGAGTCCTGGAAAACATGGATACAGCCATAGGTTGTATCCACCAGAACTCCCTAGGGCGGCATCTAACTTCAGCCACCGCTATTCAAATGCTACACGATTGGGCTCAATCTCCCTCTGAGATCACAGGGGGCTCCAGAATCTTCGTATTGCCCAAGGAGACATATGTGAGATCAGTAGGGGAGACCGAGCGGATTCAGCTCAGCATCGCTGCTCCGCGTCCTCAGATGTTAGCTAAGAGCCAATGGAGTAATAATGCTTTTATTTGTATAGCGCACACAGATTCCGCAGCACTTTACATCGTTTCGCCAATTTTTGCTCCCTGTCCCCAATAGGGCTCCCAATCTAAATCCACCTATGTTTTTTGGGTGTGGGAGGAAACCGGACTACCCGGAGGAAACCCATGCAAACATGAAGAGACCATACAAACTCTTTACACCCTTGGAGTAAATGAAACACAACACCCACAGGACATTTTGGTGTTTCCCAGCACATTCTCAGATTTGTGAGCAGGCTTTACTTTCTTTCTATATGCATAATGGCGACTTTTCTGGCGCCTCTTCACAGGTCACAGAGCGTGTTCAGTAATGTCTGACAATTAATCTCAAGGGAACAGAGTATGCCTATTGTTGTCTATGTCCATGAGTCTGGCTGTAAAGCATGTCACTAAATGCTGTTAAGAACAGCCCAGACAATATGGCCGCCCCCACAACAATGTACAAAAAGTGAAATAAAAAAAAAATAGTCAGGAAAAAGAAACAGATAGAATAAAAGGACAAGTTTTAGTAGCTGATTCTGATCAGTAAGAGGAAATCTAGGTGAAACCTTCCCTTTAAGCCACTTGTTATATTTCAAGGATGTTGGCGAGGCTGGAGCCTTCCACCGTATCGACTGACTACATCTTGTGTCCTTGGCTTTCAATCTCTAATAAAACTTTCCTCGTCTCCCTCTTTTTGGTGCGGGAAGGTTTCCGAGTTCCTTGTCGTTTCGGCGTTTATACCGGTTTATCTGCTGCTTCTTTTCTCTGCTTAATATTTTACAGGGCGATAGATAAAATGTCTTTCATGACTGTGATCCTCATCCAGGTTTGCAGTGCGCCGCTGCCAGCCGCCTGCTTCATCTGCCGTAACGTACGCTTATGTCTCTCTACTGGATGATGTTCTCCCCATCCTCCACGTTCCTTTTCATTTCCCTTCGATGTCAACACTAACAGCAGCAGCGGAGCTGTATCCATCCCTGTGCTATGGGCCGTCTCCACAGCACAATGGGATCGCATGGTGGTGGCCTTGGCGGGCATGAAGCTTTGCTGTAGAGTTCCACATGTATTATATAGACCGGGGTTTGATTTGGCATCTGGCTGCGTTATGGATGGGAGTGATGGGAGTATCGACGGCTCGGAGCAGCAGCCGCACTGCAATCCTAGCATCTCGGCTGTTTTTTTTTTTTTCTCCAGCTATTGATTCCCAGCCGCCCGCACAGTCGCACATGTTTCCTACTCTTCATGTTGATCGATACCCTGAACGACCTTTACACGGGACCCCAGGACTTCAGGAAACTGAAATATCACTGCGAAAATCCAAAAGGTCGTCCAATCCTTTAATAGCAAACAAATACATCTCAATTAGAAGCCCCCATAGATCAGCCAGCCTGACCATAAATCCCTCGTACAGTAAAGCGCAGCACTTTGCAGCATTTCCCAGCGAGTTGTACCAAGCCGCGGTTTTATTTACCTGGTGCCGGCTGCTTTGTTATTTTACATTCTGTGTCCTTTAGATTTGTTTCACCTTATAGAAGGAACTTATTCTACTCGTCACCTAGAACGTTGTTGGGACTAGGGAAGATACTGAAACAGGTCCAGATTTTTATTTTCTTATTGTAAATCTCTTTTTTTATTTCTTTTACTTTACTATTAAGGGCGGCCATATTGCCATGGTTCTCTGTGCAGCATTTAGAGAGCAAGTCCCATGGATATAACCCCAATAGAGTGGATGGAAAACTATGGAAGTCTATGGGACAGCTTTCTGGGCATGCTCTGTGGTCTGTGCAGAAAGGAAAACTCTGACTAGAGATGAGCAAATCGCCCGTCTAAATGAAGAGAAACGCTTTCCGCTCTCTGCCGCTCCACCCCGGGTGTCAGGAAAAGCTGGATCCAGTCCTGTGAGAAGATTCCCATGGCTGGATCCAGCTTTTCCAAGCACCTGGGAAGCCACTTGCTGAACAAACAAAGAGCTTTGTTTAGGGCGATTGGCTCATCTCTAGCTCTGACCAACACCTATTGTAAATTGCAGAAGATCCAGCAGTTAGGGTAAAAATCTCTAGGAAAACACCCTACAGGTGACTGACCTGGGCTGGAGAGCGGCACTATGATGAAGGTCTGCGGGCCATAGTGAGGAGCACTGGGGGGTCCCTGCAAGTTTAGGACTGGATTCCAGCAAAAAGAGTTGGTGAGAAATAATGGTGTCCTGAATGCTGATGAATCCAGGCAGATCCTTCTCCATCATACCATCCCATCGCCTGACTCCAAAGGTGTTCTTCTGCAGGACAACAACCCCCAACATCCCACCAATCTCATTAACAACTATATTCAGTATGGCGAAAAACCATGAGTCCCTGACCGTACCATCTTAACAGCATTATGGGCCCCTGGGAGGTGCGAATTGCCCCCCCCCCCCCCCCCGCATGCCCGCCGCCATCAAACCCCCCTCCATCTTTGCAACTCCCTGTGCAGCCAGCCAGCCCCCCCCCCATAGTATAGACCCCCTGTGCAGCCAACCCCCCCATAGTATAGACCCCCTGTGCAGCCAGCCCCCCATAGTATAGACCCCCTGTGCAGCCAGCCAGCCCCCCCATAGTATAGACCCCCTGTGCAGCCAGCCCCCCCCATAGTATAGACCCCCTGTGCAGCCAGCCCCCCCATAGTATAGACCCCCTGTGCAGCCAGCCCCCCCATAGTATAGACCTCCTGTGCAGCCAGCCCCCCCATAGTATAGACCTCCTGTGCAGCCAGCCAGACCCCCACATAGTATAGACCCCCTGTGCAGCCAGCCCCCCCCATAGTATAGACCCCCTGTGCAGCCAGCCCCCCCATAGTATAGACCTCCTGTATAGCCAGCCAGCCCCCCCCATAGTATAGACCTCCTGTGTAGCCAGCCCCCCCATAGTATAGACCCCCTGTGCAGCCAGCCCCCCCCCCCCATAGTATAGACCCCTGTGCAGTCAGCCAGCCCCCCCCATAGTATAGACCCCTAAGCTGATGAAGGCCATGCTTGGCCGAAACGCGTCCTTGTACCATATGTTTGCTACACTGCAATAAAGAAGCATAATCTACTTGGTGAGTGCCGGGCTCTTCCTAATATCTGAACATTTTTCTCACCTCGAGCACCACCGCCACGGAAGTGCCGTCTTCTACATATTCCCCCCATAGTATAGACCCCCCGTGCAGCCAGCTAGCCCCCCCCCCCATAGTATAGACCCCCTGTGCAGCCAGCCCCCCCCCATAGTATAGACCGCCTGTGTAGCATTTATGTGAAAAAAAAATAATAATAATACACTCACCTCACCTGGAACCTGGATCTCCCTCTGGCCTGGCAGCTCCTCAGTGAGTTTCCGGGACACCTGCCCCGGCCGGAAGCTCACTGATGCAGCACCGCAGCGCCCGGACTTCTCTCTACTGCTCGGCGTCTGACGTGACGTGATGACGTCACATGTCAGCTGGCGAGCGGTAGAGAGGAAGTCCGGGTGCCGCGGTGCTGCATCAGTGAGCTTCCGGCCGGGGCAGGTGTCCCGGAAGCTCACTGAACTCACAAGAGGTCCGGCGGCCCTTTAACGGCAAGGGTGGGACCGAGCCGGGGGGCACATGCCCCCTGGCCCAGCTCGCCTCTGCTGCGGCCCCCCCAGATTGGCAATCGGGCAGCCCATCAGGCATTTGCCCGGTCTGCCAGATTACCAATCCGGGCCTGCACAGTGGGCAGGGGCCCCGGGGCAGCTGCCTACCTTGCCCAATGGGTAATATGGCCCCGCCTGAGGTGATGATATGGCGGCACAGAGCCTTGATCTCCCATCATCATAGAGGAGACAGAAAGATCTGAGCAGAGACGTATACAGAAGATCATAGAGCCAATGATAGAAGAAAAGCGTCTCTATACGTGCTGTCATTTATGGAATATTTCTGTATTTCTTCCCACTATATTCTTCTTTCTGGATAAAGTTTACACTGAAAGAAGGTTTTGTCCCAGCGCGGCTAGAGAGAGACACATTGTCATTCTTCCAGGGACGTAGCTAGAATTCATGGGGCCCCCAGGAGGGGGTCTGGTGTGGCCGGCGGCTCTTCAGGGAGTGTAACACTAGTGCGGTTGGCGGTTCTTTAGGGAGTGTAGGGCTGGTGTGGCCGGCGGTTCTTCAGGAAGTTCGGGGCTAGTGCAACCGGCGGCTTCCAGGATGATGTGAGCTGGGGTAGGGGGTGGGGTGGTTCCCCCCTACCGCACAGGCCCCGTAGCAGCTGCGTGGTCTGCCTCCATGGTAGCTACACCAGTGTGTTCTTCCATTCTGTATAACTTTTTTTTTTAAAGCGTTCCATATTAAAAAAATAGAAACTTTTGTGAACTTTTTCCCTCTGCCGTGTAAATGATTGATTGAATTGCAATCTCAAAATCAAGACGGATATTAGTGTCACTGAGCTAAGAAATTGGAAGCAATCACTGGGCGGTTTCCGAGTCAGAAGCCGAGTGCAGGAAATCAATAGTATTATGAATGAATGGTGAGGTCTATGGAGGCCGGTGCTGATAGATCCGTCCATCAGCAATCAGAGAATTACTGCCGCCCTCGTAATTAGAACATGGAAATTGTATTATGAGATACATATGACTGTGCGTGTATCTGGTATCATCAGGTAAACCACCACCGCCGGCGGCCGTCTAGGCTGCAATTACGTCTGAAGAGTCAATAAAGATGTAATATTTCCAAGTGATTTACCTTATTAAAATCAATGTTATAATCCAGAATGCCTAAGCAAGTTACACGAGGAGGAAGGTCGCAAACCTGGATAGATTCTTACTTATTACCGTGGATCATTGGCTTTTCCAGAGATATTGCCCCATCTATACAGAACGCTTCTCTGGGTGGAGGATGGGGTGTCCGGGTCTATTACACAGGACTCTCTCCCTTGTGTCACTCCTCACTCATCTTTTACAGATCTTATCAGAGGTTTTTTCTTTCCCTGTCATGGATTTTCTTAAGGGGGTAATCCACAGCCAGACCCCTATCTTCACCTACCTCATCTAGTGATGGAGACAGCCCCCTATTCCACGGGTCGTCATAGAGGAGCAAACGAGCGCTGTCAGTGCTCGTTCCCTGCTCGCTGCCGCCGCTATTCAACGCGGCAGCAGAGAGCGGGTGAGTGCGGGGGGGGAGCTGCGGGGGGGGGCTGCCCGGGTGATCACTGATCGTCCGGGCAGCCCATAGGATATAGCAGCGTCTGCTGCCGATGCTCCTATTCAACGGAGCGCCGGCAGCAGATCGCTGCTATATCAGTCGCTTGTTTTTAAACATGTTGAAAAACAAGCGACTGCAACGATCAGCCGACATGAACGATGTCGGCTGATCGTTGTTCTCTATTCCACGGGACGATTATCGTCCGTAGCGCCCGATATCGGCCGAATACGGACGATAATCGTTCCGTGGAATAGGGCCTTTAGGAGGCCCCCATACACTTCATACTAATGTCAGCCAAATCTATTGCTTGTAATGATATAAAATCTTTTTTCTTTTTGGTGATCGCAGAGTATATTGTACAATGGTCGTTGTTCACTGCGACCGTGGAAATAATTGACGCCTTGTTGCAGGGAAAATTGCATTGATTTCAGGGCACAAACGGCCATTCTTCTTCAGTGCCGAACAATGGCTGTTGTCATTATAGTGTGTGAACATAGCCCTAAAGTGAAGGACAACAGCAGTAGAGATTTCAATAGATGAATGTGTTACAGCTGCCCCACTCCCCGGCCGGCCAGACAACCAACTCTCTCTCTTCATAGACTTTAATGACACACAAGATTTGATTGACGGCCTGGAAGAGACGCTCCCTCTCCCGGCTGTATATGGATTGGTGTCCAGAAAGTCCCGCTGAGATCTCTGTGCTTTGCTGAATAAATGATTCCAGAGTTACATTTGCTTTCTTGTGGACGTTCTCTGAGACAGCCCTGACCTTTGTGAGTACCAAGATTTTTCCTGTCTTTTTGGTTACTGTACATACAGGCCTCTCCTGGGAGTATCCCCTCTTTTGGTACAGTCATCCTGGCAGTCTGATGATTGTCTCCCCATTGTCTCGTCTGTGATTGTTACCCATCACAGATTCTGGCCGTTCCCTGACTGGTTATCGGCCATCTGGAATTGGGACGACTGTTGTACCCTGAGAACAACAAGGAGTGAAGTTCACAAAGCCAATGGGCTAATAGGTCAGCACTTGCTCTACCTTACTACTTGTTCTATCCTCCTGAGATGTTACACCAGGGGTCTGGGTGTCTCGGACCTCTCGGAGATCACAGAGTGCGCTCAGCAAGGTTTCCAATGCATGTGAGGGGGACAGGTCACACCGCCACACTTCAGCTGCTGTAAAACTACAATTCCCATCATGCCTGGCGAGATAAAGCTTTGCCTGTTCGGGTATAATAGGAATTATAGTTCTGTAACAGCTGAAGCGCCACAAGTTTCACAATTAGGATATAAAGAATCTATTAATGATATTAAAACAGCTGGAGCAAGATGGCGGCCTGCACAGTAATGTACAATCAGAAAATGGTAATAGGTGGGAAAAAATATTTGTGACACATACCTAAAAGTTATATGGATTGTGGATAATGACGATGGTCAGATGTTGGTTTGGGACCCGGGTTGAGCTTCTATCGATAAGGTCATGATGCAGCCGATTCATGGAGGACGTCTGGGGTCAGTTATAAAGGATGTTACACCTGATCATGACTTGAAGGGCTTGAGGTTGGCCGAACAGATCCCGACTGTCAGTCATCAGAATCGGCCTTTACCGCCCGCCTCTCCGGTGAACACCCACCATGTAATATATAGTGCGGCATAAATCTGAGAATGCGTTGTGTCGGAGCAGATGCAGGTAAAGGAACGCCGCCAAACAAGATCACAGCCCGGCGAACAAGACTCAGCACTCCGGGCTACACAGAACAAACTTTCTGTATAGAAGAAGTGAAGGTTTAGATAAGACACTGCGCTGACCTGCCGAGATTTTTAATAGCTCTTTTCTCTTCTATCGCCTCTTTAATGTGTCCTGATCATCGTACGGGACTGGACATAAATTCTTCCATGACTGCTAATTAATGGCTCCTATTCCTCATCTCCAACAAGTTCAAAGAGGGAGGAAAGACGTTTAGTGTCTTCGGGAATCGGTAGGACGTCTCTTTACTTGTCCCCAGCTATAGGTAAATGCTATATGTGCTTATACGTGTATGGAGATATATATATATATATATATATATATATATATATATATATATATATATAATGTATGTGTGTGTAGTGTGAGCCTCTGGTGGTGATGTTATATTGGAGGATTGGCCAGTCACTTGCTAGATGGTGAGGTGTAACTCCACTCCAGTGGTGGTTGGCCGAGATACAGCTGGACCTTGGAGTGTTACTTCGTGACGCCAGTGCCGGTTGGGCGCACAGATGTGAGGGCACGCCTGCTTTTATTTTACACGTCCGGTTGTACCTTTTTCCCCTGTGGTCAGTGTCCTGCTGGGTTGCTATGGGGTCCCTTGGGTTGATGTGATCACGGATGGCCAGAGTGGTGTAGTGACCCTCCTGGACTATCGGAACCACCACCCATAGAAAGGGGAAGTGTCCCAAGGTTGTGTGGTGTACTGAATCGGTGGAAAGAGAGACCACAGAGTCTCTTTAACTATAAGCCTCTTTTACTAAGAAAATACATGAGGCAAGGTCGTGAGGTTCCTCTTGACAAAACTCATGTTAATACACTTGACAATAGTTCCAGACAAATACTTGACAATACAGCAAGCGACTCTGCAGTGGAAATACAGTGTAGGATACAGTTGTGTTGACTGAGTAGTGGACTGAGTGATGCAGAGAAGCAGAGAGGAGGATGTCGTGAGAGTCTCAACCCAAGTAGTACTGTGCTCTGCCGGGAGGTTTGAGGATGAGGTAGATAAGTACTTAGAAGAATAAGACTTGTGCCCGTGTATTGACTTTTTGTAAGTCTTCACACCACCTAATGCCCACTAGATTTGGCTAACCCATCCTTGAGGGTGACACAAGGCCCCAGACCTTGTTACCTGGGATGAGCAGAATGCTGAGGATTTCCTGCTGACAACCACGCTGCGAAATAGAGTTCATAGGCTTACTGCGACTTTGCTCTATCTGGATCAGTTCCTAGCTTATTGCTGTCCGTGGATACTGTCCTGTAAGAGGTTTAGCACTAGTGTTGTGTAGTGTCATTGAGAAGAAACCGTGAGCTGTGTCTTGCTTCCTACCCATACAAGGTTCTAGCTAAGACTGACTCTTGAGGGTACGGGGACCTGGCAGAGGGCCAGGGCCCAGGTAGGACCACTGTAGAGAGCTATTTCTCTTGTGTCCTTCCTCCACAATCTCCAACATGAAAGACTCTTACACTTCCTTCACCCATGTGACTTCCTTCCTCAGTGTAACTAATGTGCCTTGTGAGTGGGTGAAGAGTGCAATAGAAGTAAAGAGAGAGCTGATAGAAGAGAAGAAGAGCTGATAGGAGAGAACAATAACCCTTTATACACTTCAGCTGTGCAGCTTCCAAATACACATACAATTCAGTGACATCTAGTGGCAAAACTCTGATACTACCTTCATCACCACACAAGTACAGTAAGTACAGACTTTTCCGAAGGGTGTATTTAAGAGTAACACCCGTGGTAGGACACCACATATGTGCTTATATGTGTATGGATGGGCCCCATTACACCATTGGACTGATCCTATACTTTCAGTCCTTTCTATGCTGTCCAATGTTTATCTATAATCTAATATCTTGTATTATTGTTTTTTTGGTAGGGAGAAGAAAAACAAAACAAAAAAAAAAAAAAAAACCACAACAATCACTTTCCTTTTAGGACATTGTGAGGCTCATCGCAGTGAGCTAATATCAGGCATAAAATGAGACATTAAAGAGGAGAAGCTCAATGCAAAACATATTCACAAGGAAGTGTGAGATGTGTAACCAAACAAACAGTGAAAAGGAAAAAGGGGAGGGGAGGAGAGGGGAGGAGAGGGGAGGAGAGGGGAGGAGAGGGGAGGAGAGGGGAGGGGAGGGGAGGAGAGGGGAGGAGAGGGGAGGGGAGGGGAGGGGAGGAGAGGGGAGAAGAGGGGAGGAGAGGGGAGGGGAGGGGAGGGGAGGAGAGGGGAGAAGAGGGGAGGAGAGGGGAGGGGAGGAGAGGGGAGGGGAGGCATGCCGTGAGTCTCCAGTGCTCTGAGGTACTGCTCTGCTTGGGAGAAGGAGATTACAGCGGGTGGTCACCAACTAATTCACGATTGAGGTACCAGGTCGTTTGACGGAAGGTCCGTTTTATTTGTTCTTGGATTCTATTGGGTAGTGTCGCTATGAAGCTTTCCCAGACTAGGAAGAAGTTTTCCACCCTGTGCTCTTTCAGTATTGCTGCTTCCACCCAGTCCATTCGGAATATAAACGATAATTTGTCGAGGAATAGTTTACGGGACGGTGGCTGTGACGAGATCCATACCTGCAGGATCGCCTTGCGAGCCGCTGCAGATAATAGATGTAAAAGTTTTCTCGGACCCCGCCCCCATTTAAATTGTTTAGGGTCTATCCACCCAAAGACCCCCCAATGTGCATTGTATGGTACAAAGTTCACTAGGTGCGTTTTTTAGCAAAGTTTTCCACCGTCTTCCAGAATTCCTGGATGATCGGGCACTGCCATAAGCAGTGTGTGAGGTCTGCCTCCGGTGCTCCACACTTAAAACATGAGGATGTGGGGAATACTCCCATTTTATAGCCCCTTGTCGGTGAAATATATGAGAGGTGAAATATGCGTAGGGTCATCTCCATGTATCTTGCCGCTGGTAGCATTTTAATGGAGTATTCCAGCATGGTGAGGAGGTCCGGTATCGTCAGGTCTGGGAAATGGTGAAGCCATTGAGACAACCCTGTGCTTTGGGTTGTGTAGTCCAATGAAGAGTGGAGGTAGCAATACGTGTGAGATGTTTGTTGTTTAGTCGCTGTGGGTCTCTTCATTATTGTGTGGAATGTAATGTCCTATTCCTCTGGCGATAGGTGTTTTAGGTACTTGCGGAGGAGATGTTGATAAGAGATGTTCATAAGATATCAGTTTATAAGATATTGCAGACATGGAGGTATACAGCAGTATATACTGTGGTTATCAGTTACTCCCAGTTCCCACCTTCATCCTGAGCATTCAGTTTGAGAGCTGTGGGCCTGCGGGGGTTAATTTATTCGTGGCATTTGTCTACAGTATTTATGAGGGTTTCATCTCAGATGATAGATGACAAGATGTAAGAAGAACTGAAAGAGCGAGTGACATTCTCCAGGATAGACGAGAGGTGATGAGCGAGACAGAAAACGAAAGGTGATGAGAGAGAGAAGACGAGAGGTGGTGAGAGAGACTGAAGACGAAAGGTGATGAGAGAGACGGAAGACGAGAGAGACTGGAGACAAGAGAGAATGAGGACGAGAGGTGACGAGAGGTGCCGAGAGAGACTGAGGACGAGAGGTGACGAGAGAGACTGAGGACGAGAGGTGACGAGAGAGACTGAGGACGAGAGGTGACGAGAGGGACTGAGGACGAGAGGTGACGAGAGAGACTGAGGACGAGAGGTGACGAGAGAGACTGAGGACGAGAGGTGACTGAGGGCGAGAGGTGACGAGAGGGACTGAGGACGAGAGGTGACGAGAGGGACTGAGGACGAGAGGTGACGAGAGGGACTGAGGACGAGAGGTGACGAGAGGGACTGAGGACGAGAGGTGACGAGAGGGACTGAGGACGAGAGGTGACGAGAGGGACTGAGGACGAGAGGTGACGAGAGGGACTGAGGACGAGAGGTGACGAGAGGGACTGAGGACGAGAGGTGACGAGAGGGACTGAGGACGAGAGGTGACGAGAGGGACTGAGGATGAGAGGGACTGAGGACAAGAGGTGACGAGAGGGAGTGAAGACAAGAGGTGACGAGAGGGACTGAGGACGAGAGGTGACGAGAGGGACTGAGGACGAGAGGTGACGAGAGGGACTGAGGACGAGAGGTGACGAGAGGGACTGAGGACGAGAGGTGACGAGAGAGACTGAGGACGAGAGGTGACGAGAGGTGACGAGAGGTGCCGAGAGAGACTGAGGACGAGAGGTGACGAGAGGGACTGAGGACGAGAGGGACTGAGGACGAGAGGTGACGAGAGAGACTGAGGACGAGAGGTGAAGAGAGGGACTGAGGACGAGAGGTGACGAGAGGGACTGAGGACGAGAGGTGACGAGAGAGACTGAAGACGAGAGGTGACGAGAGAGACTGAGGACGAGAGGTGACGAGAGGGACTGAGGACGAGAGGGACTGAGGACAAGAGGTGACGAGAGGGACTGAAGACGAGAGGTGACGAGAGAGACTGAGGACGAGAGGTGACGAGAGGGACTGAGGACGAGAGGTGACGAGAGGGACTGAGGACGAGAGGTGACGAGAGGGACTGAGGACGAGAGGTAACGAGAGGGACTGAGGACGAGAGGTGACGAGAGGTGCCGAGAGAGACTGAGGACGAGAGGTGACGAGAGGGACTGAGGACGAGAGGGACTGAGGACGAGAGGTGACTGAAGACGAGAGGGACTGAGGACGAGAGGTGACTAGAGAGACTGAGGACGAGAGGTGAAGAGAGGGACTGAGGACGAGAGGTGAAGAGAGGGACTGAGGACGAGAGGTGACTGAGGACGAGATGTGACGAGAGAGTGAACTGAAGGAGCTAAATACCAGCGAGAAGCCTTGTGGGGAAATGTTAATGGTCTCGGCTTGTGTCCTCCTTCCATCCCCGTAATCATCATATAATGTCTCCGCGGGCGCGATTAGTCATAGGTCCCAGGAAGTCACACTGGGTTTTCTATACAACGTCACAATGATCTTCATATCAAAGCAGAAAAATCAATGTTGACAATGAGGCGAGTTAGAGGGATCTGTGTCCAGTCCAAAAACATTCAGTATTACCCCCCCATATCACCTTCTATGCTTGGGTCCCCCGATTCCAATGGTGCTTTTACCTTACTACCCTCTCTGGGTCCCGATACAGCGGAGGGTTCAGAATCTTGTTCAGGGGTTCACGATTTTAATGCTTCTAATCACTTCTCATTAGCCAAGCATTCACAGACCCTTCTTGTTTCTGTCCATCTGATTAGTCAAACAGTATAAAAGTATATAGTATCCGAGAGATGGGGTAAAACTGATATACTTTCCTTTATCTCCCCCACCAGACAGGGCACCACTGCTACCAACGATTGAGTATGAAGAGCTGTACAGTGGGAAGCAGAGCTCCATGACAGCAGCAGGGACCATAGAAGAGAAGTCAAAATGAAATCTCCTGAATAATTCTTTTAAACTAGAGATTAGCGAGCCGAGTTTCCCGAACCCAAATTCGTTCTGAACTTTGTAAAAAGTTGAATTCTCAACCAGACCAAACTTTTTGCAAAGTTTGGATAGGTTTGGCTGCAAGTATAAAAAAAATAAAAAGTTATTCTCACCTGTCCACGCTCCTCCAGTGTCGTCTTGTGGCTCTCCAGTCCTGTCCAGTTGTCCTCCCTGGTGAAGGCCACTCAGCCAATCACAGGCCGCGGTGCTGTCAAATACTAATCAGTCTGTGATTGGCTGAGCAGAAGATGATGGGACCAGACTGGAGAAGAAGGACCCCGCGGGAGCTCGGACATGTAAGTATAATAAGCTGCTCGTTAATGTTCGGTTTGGCACAAACCCGAACTTTACATTAAAGTCTGGCGAACCTGCTGACTTTTGACAAGTTCGCTCATCTCTTTAAACTTTAAACCTGACGTATAAAATCCCATTTCTGCTGCTAATGTCCTGTTGCTTGTGCATCAGTCCCTTAGATTCCCATTTTACCCCTTTCCCATGTTTGTAGATTCCTCCACCAGTCATTACATTTATTGTCGGGATCCCTCTAACAAGTATCACAATGTATCCCCTAGTGATCAGATATAATCTCTAGGGTTAGAGCAGCAGCAACTGCTCAGTTTTCGAGCAGAGCCACCATTGGTGAAATTGGGTATTGCAGCATGTCCATTCAAATCAATGGGCTGCTTGTTTAATGCCTTTTAATGGCTTTCCCTTTAAATAGTAGCTCTGCTTCTATCAGGTGAACTCAAGACTTTACATTTTGAAGAGTTTAAGCTGGAAAAGGCGTTTGGAGTTTTGAAAGGTGATTAGAAGAATTTTCTCTGTGCTGTTTGGCTGCTGCATGCTTTTAGAAGAGGGAAAATTGTATGGGGAAATCAGCTAAGACTGTCACATAACACCCGTGGGGCGTACGCAGGAGCTCCACCACTGATGTGATAGCTGGAAGAGAGACTGGAAAGAAGATGGTGGGCCAGGGGACACGTAGGCAAGAAGCAACTTCTCCAACCCCAGACGAGGATTTGGAGACTTTATAAGAATCACCACACACACACTCAGTATCGCTAGACATCAAATAAAGTGATAGGATTGCCGCCCTACACCACAGTATAGCTAGTATATATATATATATATATATATATATATATATAGTATATATCAGAAGCAGAAATAACACATATGGGGCACAGCACTGGTATTGCAGCAATGCCCCATTTCCTTAACCTGGTAAACCATAGACCGCAGGTATTCCACATGACTGACTGGATTACTGTGGACTCTATTTTTACTTGCCCAAAATATCCGAGGCTTAAAGGGGCTGCACAGGATAAGACAAGAAATGGCTCAAATAAATATAGAGGGAAAAGAATCAGCTGCACATGGCGATGGATGTGTCTGCAAACTCAGCAATAACATTATATATATATACATATACACACAAACACACATCTATCTATATATATATATATATATATATACATATATACACACACACAAACACACATCTATATATATATATATATATATATACATATATACACACACACAAACACACATCTATCTATCTATCTATCTATCTATATACATATATACACACACACAAACACACATCTATCTATCTATCTATCTATCTATCTATCTATCTATATACATATATACACACACACAAACACACATCTATCTATCTATCTATCTATCTATCTCTCTTTCTATCTATATATATATATATTATGTGGACATGTCACTGGTAAAGTGCTCGAGGGGGTGTACATCTCACCCAGGTTGATACATAGTGTGAGATGGTGAGTCCAGGAGGCATCTGTGCTCAGCAGTGCTATGCTGCTGAGCTATTATTTATTATTGCCGGGCCTGGACTTACATGGAATGGCAGGTAGGTTTTGGTAGTGGGATCTGCCATTCCCTCCCCCTCGATCCAGTGTGGGTTTTGGGATCAGGTGAGCTCTGATCCCAATCAGCCTGAGAAGGCAAAAGGTGCTCAGTGTACAGGTCCTAGCTCTCAGACAGGAGTGAACAGCCTGCATGCTGTTTGGTGAGAGCTGGGAAGACAGCCGCTGCTGGGGCCTGTTCACACCCCGCAATACTGATCACTGAAGGGCCAGAGAGGTAACCTGCTGTATTAGTAAGCGCCCAGACGGGCAGGACTTTTTGTTTTGTTTATTCTCACTGCACGGTGTTGCTGTATTTACGTTGCTGGACCGTTTATGCTACAAATAAACACCCAAAGCTGTTTTATGAGCCCAAGTTTGCTGCCTGAACTGTGTCCAAACACACCATCCCCCCGGGAAGATCCCTACAATTGGTGCTGCGGAGCGGGCAAAACGGTTGCTAGGGGCAACGGTGTGCATCAACTTGGCTACAGCTGCTTATGTCCTGGGTGAAGGCTGCGGCTTCACTCCAAAAACAGTCAAGCAACATGGAGGAGATGATGAAGCAGTTAATGCAAGTGAATATGCAGCAACAACAGGCTCTAACAGACGCTAACCTGCGCCATGAGCGAGCATTGGCCGCACAACAACAGGCTCAGGCAGCCGCTAAACAGGATCAGGCAGCCGCTAATCTGCGCCATGAACAGACAATGGCTGCACATCAGCAAGCAATGGCTCAACAACAGAGACTTATTGAGCACCTGATAGCAAAGCAAGAGGCGTCTGCAGGTGCTAATCCCCAGCTGGTGGCAGCAGCCGCGCCAGAGACTTTGTCTGTGAGAAGAGCCGTGCAGCGTGCGCTGCAAAAGATGACTGCTGATGACGATGTTGAGGCCTACTTAACTGTCTTTGAGCGTGTGGCTGAGCGAGAAAAGTTACCCTCCACTGAGTGGGCAGAGGTCATTGCTCCCTATTTAACAGGCGAACCTCAAAAGGCCTATTATGACCTCAGTGAGCAAGAGGTCAAGGACTATCCTCGGCTAAGAGCAGAGATACTCGCCCAACTAGGAGTTACTGCTGCTGTCCGTGCCCGGAGGGTCCGCAACTGGAGCTACAGTCTGGACAAGTCAGCGAGGTCCCAGATGTACGACCTGATTCATCTGGCAAGAAAATGGTTGGAGCCAGACACCTCTACTCCTGCCCAGATCCTAGAGAGGGTCGTGATGGATCGCTACCTCCGTGCCCTTCCTGCTGATCTACAACGCTGGGTGGGACAAGGCGACCCTAGGAGTGCCGACGAACTCGTCAGCCTTGTGGAGAGGTTCCAGGCGACCGAGGACTACCTCCGTGATGTTCCTGCAGCACCGTCACCTCCCCGGAGTGCCAGATCTGTGCCATCATCTGGTAAGAGACTTCCATCTATTGGGGGAGTGTGGAGGGGTGCTGATAGAGGGAAGAGCGCTCAGGAGGTGTCTCAGGGGCAAAAGACTGGTGGGGGACCCCGGTGGCTAAGTGGCCCTAAAAAGGACTCCCTGCCAAGGAGACCAGGCCCTATCCAGTGCTGGAGATGCCATGAGACGGGACATATGTCTGCCCATTGCCCTCTTACCACTGAGCCCATGGAGTGTGACGCTAGCCGGCGTCAGTCGCTATTTGCGGAGCCGTCTTTTGTTGCGGTCACTGGACTAGAGACTGAACCACAAGTCTGCAACATTACTATCAATAACTTCCCTGTTAAGGCGTTGCTGGACTCAGGAAGCCTTGTCACCCTGGTGCATGCCAGCCTGGTGACTGGGGACTTTGTGCCAGCAAGACATATGAGTGTGGTGTGCATACATGGCGATACAAAGGTTTACCCTATAGTACTGGCTAATGTCGGGACTGAACTAGGCGCTGTACAATATGAAGTGGGTGTGGTTAAAAACCTTATGCATAATGTTATATTGGGGCGTGATTTTCCTTTGTTCTGGGCTCTATGGGGAAAACAACAATCCCCTGAAAGGAGTGAGGAGACCCCTAAGCCTATTGCATTACCCACGGTAAATGATAAAAATGTACAGGAGGAATATGATGCTTTTCCTTTGCAGGTCCTGGCTGGTGAGGAAGAGGCTCCTCCCACTGCGCAAAATGTTCCAGACTTAGAGGTGTCTAGGGATAATTTTGGTACTGCACAATTACAGGACCCCACTCTCAAAAATGCGAGAGAGCAGGTCACTGTTGTGAATGGGACCTCAGGAACCAGAAGCTGAGAAAGTTTCCACATTTTTCTGTGACTAATGATCTCTACTATAGAGTCACTAGGATTAATGATGAGGTGGTGGAACAGCTTCTGGTGCCTAAGTCGTACCGGCGTCAGGTACTCGACATGGCCCATAATCATGTCCTTGGGGGCCACTTGGGGACAGATAAAACACAGGAGAGAGTCCTCCAGAGGTTTTATTGGCCTGCGATTTATGCTGACATAAAAAAATACTGTGAGTCGTGCCCCACATGTCAGCTTAGCGCCCCAGTGTCACATTTCCGCAGTCCTTTGGTCCCACTCCCCATCATAGAGGTACCTTTTGACCGGATCGCAATGGACTTGGTGGGTCCCATTGTAAAGTCGGCTAGGGGACACCAGTACATTCTAGTGGTGTTGGACTACGCGACCCGCTATCCTGAGGCTGTACCCCTAAGAAACACTACCTCTAAAACAATTGCACGGGAATTGTTTTATATGTTTTCCAGGGTGGGGATCCCCAAGGAAATCTTGACTGACCAAGGTACACCATTTGTGTCAAAGGTGATGAAAGAGCTATGCAAACTGTTTAAAATCTCACACCTACGTACCTCTGTATATCATCCCCAGACAGACGGGTTAGTGGAGAGGTTTAATAAAACCCTGAAACATATGTTAAAAAAAGTGGTGGAAAAGGATGGTCGTGATTGGGATCACTTACTACCTTACCTGATGTTTTCTATTAGGGAAGTACCCCAATCATCCACAGGGTTCTCTCCCTTCGAATTAGTCTATGGTCGTCACCCTAGGGGTTTATTGGATATAGCGAAAGAGACATGGGAAAGTGAGTCCACCCCATACAAGAGTGTTATAGAGCATGTAGCACAAATGCAGGACCGTATAGCCACTGTAATGCCCCTAGTAAGGGAACACCTCCAGAGGGCGCAAGAGGGCCAAAGCAGAATTTACAATCGTTCTGCGAGAATCAGGACATTTAGCCCTGGTGACCGGGTACTCATACTTGTTCCCACGGTAGAAAGCAAATTCTTAGCAAAGTGGCAGGGTCCCTATGAAATTGTAGAGAAGATCAGTGAGGTCAACTACAAGGTGCACCAACCAGGTAGAAGGAAGCCTTTCCAAGTGTATCACATAAACTTGATCAAGCCCTGGAAAGACAGGGAATCCTTGGTGGCGACAAAGCCTGTTGGTCATCGGTCACCACCAATCCCTCCGGTCAGGATTGGTGACACCCTATCAGTGTCCCAGAAGCAGGAAGCTAAGGAGTTCCTGCAGAAAAATAAAAACAAGTTTTCTGACCTACCAGGGCGTACGCATCTCATTAGTCATCATATTGAAACTGAGCCTAGAAGCCGAGTAAACCTCAAGCCCTATAGGATACCAGAAGCACGGAGGGAGGCGGTATCATCCGAGGTAAAACGTATGCTTGACCTAGGAGTCATTGAGGTGTCCCAGAGCGAGTGGTCCAGCCCGATTGTGTTAATCCCAAAGCCCAATGGAACTTGGAGGTTCTGTAATGATTTTAGAAAGTTAAATGAGATCTCCAAGTTCGATGCCTACCCCATGCCCAGGGTAGATGAGTTGATAGAAAGGATGGGTAATGCCAGGTACATAACCACCCTCGATCTCACTAAGGGCTACTGGCAGATCCCACTCACTCCTGAGGCTAGAGAGAAGACTGCATTCTCCACCCCTGATGGGCTCTTCCAATATGTAGTGATGCCATTCGGGTTACATGGAGCCCCTGCCACTTTTCAGAGGTTGATGGACTTGATCCTGCGACCACATGGTGATTACTCCGCTGCCTACCTCGATGATGTGGTCATTTTTAGCCCGGATTGGGAAAGTCACCTCTGTAAGGTCCAGGCGGTGTTAGATGCCATAAGTGATGCGGGGTTAACCATCAATGCAGAGAAGTGTGCACTAGCCTTAGAGGAGGCCAAATACTTGGGCTACATTATTGGGAGGGGGTTAGTGAAACCACAACTGAATAAAATTGAGGCAATACAGAATTGGCCTCAACCCCTCACAAAGAAACAGGTCAGAGCTTTCCTGGGTATTACGGGCTATTACCGTAGGTTTGTGCCAAATTTTGCCTCAGTTGCAGCCCCGCTAACTGACCTGACAAAGGGAGGTAAGTCCGCAATGGTGACATGGACTCCAGAGGCCGAGAAGGCTTTTCAAAGCCTTAAGTCTGCCCTGTGCCAACAGCCTGTGCTAGTTACCCCTGACTTTAGGCGAGAGTTTTTGGTACAGACAGACGCCTCTAACACAGGGTTAGGTGCCGTCCTCTCACAGGTCGTGAATGGCGAGGAGCACCCGGTGATGTACTTAAGCAGGAAACTATCCCCGGCCGAGAAAAACTATGCCATTGTGGAGCGAGAATGTCTGGCAGTGAAGTGGGCCCTAGAGACCCTGAGGTATTACCTACTAGGCAGGAGGTTTAAGTTAGTGACAGACCATGCCCCCCTAACATGGATGAAAATAAACAAGGAGAAAAATGCGAGGGTGACTAGATGGTTTCTATCCCTACAAAACTTTAATTTCACTGTGGAACACCGGCCGGGAAATTACAGGCAAATGCTGACGCCCTATCTAGGGTACACTGTCTGTGGGGACGAAACGCTCAGCCCTCCGGTCTGAAGAAGAGGGGGGGGATATGTAGACATGTCACTGGAGATGTGTTCGAGGGGGTGTACATCTCACCCAGGTTGATACACAGTGTGAGATGGTGAGTCCAGGAGGCATCTGTGCTCAGCAGTGTTATGCTGCTGAGCTATTATTTATTATTGCCGGGCCTGGACTTACATGGAATGGCAGGTAGGTTTTGGTAGTGGGACTTGCCATTCCCTCCCCCTCGATCCAGTGTGGGTTTTGGGATCAGGTGAGCTCTGATCCCAATCAGCCTGAGAAGGCAAAAGCTGTGCTCAGTGTACAGGTCCTAGCTCTCAGACAGGAGTGAACAGCCTGCATGCTGTTTGGTGAGAGCTGGGAAGACAGCCGCTGCTGGGGCCTGTTCACACCCCGCAATACTGACCACTGAAGTGCCAGAGAGGTAACCTGTTGTATTAGTAAGCGCCCAGACGGGCAGGACCTTTTGTTTTGTTTATTCTCACTGCACAGTGTTGCTGTATTTATGTTGCTGGACCGTTTATGCTACAAATAAACACCCAAAGCTGTTTTATGAGCCCAAGTTTGCTGCCTGAACTGTGTCCTAACACACCATCCCCCCGGGAAGATCCCTACAATACACACACACACACACACTGTAATTTACCTGGTGTGGAGGAAGATCCAGACATTTATATTGATTTACCTAGAAAACGGTTTCAGTAACTTTGTTGCTATGGTGACAGCATCGTCTTTACAGCAGGAAAAGTTTTTTGGAAACATATAAGCTGCAAGATGGAGAACAATGTAATGAAGAGCTAAGCATAGAATATACACATTATATCCCCCCCACCCCCGCTCTCCCCATATAATCTCCCCCCCACACCTTTTCTATTATCCTATACCCCCCACCTCTCTATAATACACCCCCCTATAATAATCCCCCCCCCCCATACTGATATCACTCTTGTTCACCGTTCGTTTCTTCAGCATCTTCTCCATCCACACAGCGCTGTCGTTACATATAGATAATCGGTTAGGTATCGGATGACTTCGGACTTTGTTGCAGTAATTAGTTCCGTTGCCGTCACTGGAGCCGTAATCCATATGAGACCATTAGTGACGCCTGATGGAACGTTCCAGAACCGACGTCACTTCCGTTTTCTCTAAAAAATCTCAGCGGGTTTTTTTCTGTCCAGTCTTTCCAGCTGATTTTAATGCAAAAATAGATAATTTTCTTCATCTATTTTTCCATAATATCTGCCGTGTTTTATCAGCCATTGTCCAAAAGACACAAACGTGGCCTTAAAGGGGTACTCCACCAAAAAAAAAAAAAAAAAAAAAAAAAACAACAGTGCTCTCTGCTGCCACCTCTGTCCATTTCAGGAACTGTCCAGAGCAGCAGTAAATCCCCATAGAAAACCTCTCCTGCTCTGGACAGTTCCTGACATGGACAGAGGTGGCAGCAGAGAGCACTGTGTCAGACTGGAGAGAATGCACCCCTTCCTGCAGGACATACGGCAGCTGATAAGTACTGGAAGACTGGAGAGAATACACCGCTTCCTGCAGGACATACAGCAGCTGGCGTCATGACAGCTACAGCACACTGTCACCCCCTCAGCTACAGCACACTGTCACCTCCTCAGGTATAGCTACAGCACACTGTCACCTCCTCAGGTACAGCTACAGCACACTGTCACCCCCTCAGGTACAGCTACAGCGCACCGTCACCCCCTCAGGTACAGCTACAGCGCACAGTCACCCCCTCAGGTACAGCTACAGCGCACCGTCACCCCCTCAGGTACAGCTACAGCGCACCGTCACCACCTCAGGTACAGCTACAGCTACAGCACACCGTCACCACCTCAGGTACAGCTACAGCACACTGTCACCACCTCAGGTACAGCTACAGCACACTGTCACCCCCTCAGGTACAGCTACAGCACACTGTCACCACCTCAGGTACAGCTACAGCTACAGCACACCGCCACCCCTTCAGGTACAGCTACAGCACACTGTCACCCCCTCAGGTACAGCTACAGCACACTGTCACCCCCTCAGGTACAGCTACAGCTACAGCACACTGTCACCACCTCAGGTACAGCTACAGCACACCGCCACCCCTTCAGGTACAGCTACAGCACACTGTCACCCCCTCAGGTACAGCTACAGCTACAGCACACTGTCAGACCATCTCCATGCATCACACAGTACAGGAGACATGGAGGAAAGAATAGTAGGAGCCCCTTCCCCCCATCCAGATCTAATTTTAGTTAAAAAAAATGACAGAATGAGTCAATACTAATTTCACTCCTACATGTAGATCATTCTCCCACCTTCCATCTTACCTGACAGCGGGACGACTTTTCTTCACAGCCTCAAAGCATCTATTTAGTCATTTTCCATGTTAAGACTTATCTTAGAGACCCCTACCCGCTCACTACCTGCCCCCCCCCCCCCCAATTATACACAAAGGTTCCTGTCTTCTCTATGGGGAGGGGTAAGACACTGCCAAACAGCTCTGGTGGCGGCTTCTCTTTCCAAAAACAATAGAAGAAGGGCAGTAATATTATATGTCTGTTATATGAAAGCACAGAGGGACCTAAATACGATGTAATAACCTAACTACTACATAGTACATGGTGGGCACTGTTACAGTGTGCAGGAATACAGGTGGGCTCTTTGTATAGAGGGAAGGAGAGGAGAAGCCTAAAATATGTCCGGCAGATCCTGCAAAGAGGAGTTGTGGCCAGAAGAAGCCTTCATGATGGCCGGGCCAGATGGAGAAGAAAGTAAGCGACTCTGAGAAGATGCCCCCTGTGAGTCACTGGATGTAGCTGTGTAAACCAATATAACTGTCTAAATATTGCATTAAATCTGTAGATGTCCATGGGAATGGGTTCTGCTATATTTCATTCAGCATGTTAGCTTTTAGACTTAGGTTCGGGCACTCCTGTATTAAGGTTTAGGCACTCCTGTATTAAGGTTTGGGTGTCCCCAACATTGCCCAGCTCGCTTGCCATTCTCCTCAGCAGTGGCTCAAGCTGAGAGGTTGTATCTGTACGTTCCGGATAACTTCCCCCATTCTTCTGCTTCTATCTGATTGTGTTCTGGGATGTGAATAAATCCCCGGTCCTCCGGCATCCGCTGAATATTAAGAGATTCCTATAGATGAAGTGAACGGCCGGCGTCTCCGGGACCTTCTGCCCCCCTCACCTCTATATCACTTATTGTGGCTTTCAAACCCTCCAAGAAGCAGAATAACTAAGTTCTGGTGCTTAGAGGGAAGCGATGGGCAGTAAAAGCCATAACGGCCGAATTAAGATCCCCGACCAGATGAAACGCCAGGGATATCTCAGTGCGGTGCGAGCCGCAGGTTAAGGAGCTGAGTCTCGGGAGAAGCTTTGGCGTCTTGTTCGGCGGAGCTGTTTTTCTTCTTATTTCCCTGCAGAAACCAATCTTTGTGGCCATAAATAATATTTCCCAATACAATAGGTGGCTTACAGGCTTCTGTGCCGGACGCCGGGATTAGCGAGTGATTATTTCCTCTTGATGCATTTGCTGAGTAAAACTGCAGACTTTCCTTTTCATGCTTCGTATGTAACATCATAGAGTATATAGAGGGGGGATCCAGGAGTGATCAGGCAAATGGAGAACACGAAGAGATAGGAAGGATTAGTGACCATTGTGTGTGCTGACGGAATCTGTGACCACTAGGAAACAGCGACACTCCTGGCCATAGGCCGTGTCTGGTACTGCAGCTTAGCAATAAGGATACTCCGCCATACTAACTAGTTACTGACAGGAGTGGATCGGGGTCAGAAAAAAGAATTGCCCCCAGTTTCCTTAGGTTGTTCAGACCCATCAGGTTCTTAGGACCAATGCGGAGTCTTTGCCAGGACCCTCCCAGATGTAATGTGCCTCCTAGACTCTTGTTACAGGGGTTCTCCTAAGGGCGATGGACAGACTGACGGCTGATGGAGCCCTAACCCAACAAGATGGGCCCCCGTTTGTGGAGCCTTCACCAGGGGAAATCAGTTGCGTCACTGATTAAATATAGGGGCCGCACAAATGATCCGATATTGGTCGCACATCATCTGTTTACATAGAGCCATGTGGCCAAAAAAACATGATTTAGATGGACCCAAAATGATCCAATCTGCCACCAAACAAGCATTTCCTCTGACTATCGAGTCGTCTTAAAGGGCTAGCGCTCATGTAAAATGCTCATCTGTCCCATAATCCACCCTAAGATTACAACTTATCCACAAGGTAGGTGAGAAGTACCTGACCGATGGGTCCTGACCTCTGGGACACCCACAAATCACAGAATGGTCGGGCCTCAGCTGCTGCCATGGGACTGGAGGTGAATCTCTCCACCAGGGAGCCTGGATGCTCGATCATCGCTCTATGCAAATATTCTTGGGGCGTCCTAGCATCTGAACCCTCTCCGGACACTACACATGTTGGGGTACGCAGGGGTCTGTCCAGCGATTACAGAAACTAAATGCTTCCAGAAAAGAAATCAGGTGTCAGGCCGGGTTCACACTGCGTTTTTTGCAATCTGTTTTCTTTTTACCCATTTTAAGCCAAAAAACAGAGGTGTGTGCATCCGTTTAGATCCGTTTTTTTATTGACTTCCATTCTTAAAAAAAAAGATTAAAAAAAGCAGACCATCACATCAGTTTTTTAGTATACACAAAAACATAGATAAAAAAAAAACATTGCAAAAACGCAGTGTGAACCCGGCCTTAGACAAAAGGAATTTCACTGTACATGGCAATCCATGAAAACCCGTCGGGCTGCATTTATGTAATGAAAGGGTTAACAAGGACTATGGGCGCAGACGGATGCGGCTCCAGAGCGGAGTCGTCCTATTAATATTTACTCCATCTGGTTATTACACGGATGGAACTGAAATTGTTTTAAATGATTGAAACCTGGATCTTTGACCTATGTAAAGCGGACGTGAGATTGATGTCCCAAGGTATACACCGTGATCGGGTGAGTATACACCGTGATTGGGCGAGTATATACCGTGATTAGGTGAGTATATACCGTGATTAGGTGAGTATATACCGTTAGTAGGTGAGTATACACTGTGATTGGGCGAGTATATACCATTAGTAGGCGAGTATACACCGTGATCGGGCGAGTATATACCGTGATTAGGTGAGTATATACCGTGATCGGGCGAGTATACACCGTGATTAGGTGAATATATACCGTTAGTAGGCGAGTATACACTGTGATTGGGCGAGTATATACCGTGATCGGGCGAGTATACACCGTGATTAGGTGAGTATATACCGTGATCGGGCGAGTATACACCGTGATCAGGTGAGTATATACCGTTAGTAGGCGAGTATATACCGTGATCGGGCGAGTATATACCATTAGTAGGCGAGTATACACCGTGATCGGGCGAGTATATACCGTGATTAGGTGAGTATATACCGTGATCGGGCGAGTATACACCGTGATTAGGTGAATATATACCGTTAGTAGGCGAGTATACACTGTGATTGGGCGAGTATATACCGTGATCGGGCGAGTATACACCGTGATTAGGTGAGTATATACCGTGATCGGGCGAGTATACACCGTGATCAGGTGAGTATATACCGTTAGTAGGCGAGTATACACCGTGATTGGGCGAGTATATACCGTGATCGGGCGAGTATATACCATTAGTAGGCGAGTATATACCGTGATCGGGCGAGTATACACCGTGATTAGGTGAGTATATACCGTGATCGGGCGAGTATACACTGTGATTGGGCGAGTATACACCGTGATTAGGCGAATATATACCGTTAGTAGGCGAGTATATACCGTGATCGGGCAAGTATACACCGTTAGTAGGCGAGTATATACCGTGATCGGGCGCGTATACACCGTGATTAGGTGAGTATATACCGTGATCGGGCGAGTATACACTGTGATTGGGCGAGTATACACCGTGATTAGGCGAATATATACCGTTAGTAGGCGAGTATATACCGTGATCGGGCAAGTATACACCGTTAGTAGGCGAGTATATACCGTGATCGGGCGCGTATACACCGTGATTAGGTGAGTATATACCGTGATCGGGCGAGTATACACCGTTATTGGGCGAGTATACACCGTGATTAGGTGAGTATATACCGTGATCGGGCGAGTATACACCGTTATTGGGCGAGTATACACCGTGATTAGGCGAGTATATACCGTGATCGGGCGAGTATACACCGTGATTAGGTGAGTATATACCGTGATCGGGCGAGTATACACCGTGATTAGGTGAGCATATACCGTGATCGGGCGAGTATACACCGTGATTAGGCGAGTATACACCGTTAGTAGGCGAGTTTATACCGTGATCGGGCGAGTATACACCGTGATTAGGCGAGTATATACCGTTAGTAGGCGAGTATATACCGTTAGTAGGCGAGTTTATACCGTGATCGGGCGAGTATACACCGTGATTCCCTGGATGTATAAATCCATCTGCACGCACGGCGGCTGCACCTATTACATGTATATTACGGTATACACCCGCTATACTGATAAATCCCCAGCGAAAACACTTAGACGAGGCTGCAGGGGAGCTGATTTATACGGACAGTGAGGAGGTCATCAAACTTTTATGCATTTAGTAAGTGAATCATCAATCGTTCTGCCCGAGAAGAAGCTACAAGACACCGATGAACAATCCAAATCATGGCGGCGATATCTCTCCGACAAACACCACAGAGTAGAGGAACGGAGAGCGGCTGGAATCATCCTTCATCAAACTGATAGACTAAGGCCCCGTTCACACTGCGCTTTTGCAATCCGCCTTTTTTTTTTCATCTGTTTTATGCCAAAAAAACTCATGTATTTGTGTGCATCTGTCTTGATCTGTTTTTCCGCTATTTAAAAAAAAAATGGATCAAAAAGGGATTAAAGCGCATTTTTTTTAGCGTACACAAAACCGTTGTCAATTTCATTTTTGTGCAGTCTAAAAAAACGATGCATTTTGATCCATTTCTTTTTTTTTATAATGGAAGTCAATGTAAAACGGACGCATCAGCTTTTTCCATTGTTTATTTTTGCATAAAAAGGAGGGAAAATTTTTGAAAAAACCGCAGTGTGAACCCGGCCTTATAGAAGAAATATATATGAATCTGCGATGGTTGGCTTCCATCCTCAGAGGCGACCTGCTCCCTCCAGATGTTGCTGGGACTATATGGGGGCAATGTCCTTCGGCGACTCTCTGAAAGTCGCCTACGTTACGAGTCCCGAGGACACAATGAAAGGACCACAAAGCCTTAAACAGAAGCTTAACCCATGGAAAGGAGTCTTGTAAAATGAGGCGCAGGGATCTGAGAGATTGCGGATTCCCATAGACTTATTATTCCTCCAGGATCCTCAGCGCTTAACGCATCTTCTATTACATTAAAGTCAAATCTTCATAACTCAGCAGGATAGGAGAGAAAGACAAACCTTTCCATATGTTCTATAAGAACACAGGGATATTAGAGGCGAGGTCCCCTGCTTGGAATCTCCCTTGTGAGATTAGGGCCCCCCCCCCCCCCCTCCTCCTCCTCTTTGGGGAGATCCCAGTGTGACATGTATGTGGAGGTAAATAGGAGCCGTGTGGATCACTATACAGTCGGCTTTCTTTTATGGTAGATAAATAGAATGTTACCATTATGGCTTCACAGGATCCGTACTGTGGCTCCCGGTACTCAGATACCCCCAGGAGTTATGGTAGAGTTGAACACAATGATCAGCAGGCAGTCACAAGAACGAAGCACATATGGATATTGGTAGGTAAGAGAATGTCAACTCACTATAGGACGATGAACTGAAGGATAATGTAATGTAAATGTGATGATGATGATGTCAGCCAGGAATAAGGCAAAAGATGACAAAACAGAAGCAAGAACTGGCTCTAACACCAGACGCCGCCAAGACCAGACACCACTAATACCAGACGCCGCCAACACCAGACGCCACTAACACCAGACGCCGCCAACACCAGACGCCACTAACACCAGGCGCCGCCAACACCAGACGCCGCCAAGACCAGACACCACTAATACCAGACGCCGCCAACACCAGACGCCGCCAACACCAGATACCACTAACACCAGACACCACTAACACCAGACACCACTAATACCAGACGCCGCCAACACCAGATACCACTAACACCAGACGCGCCAACACCAGACGCCGCCAACACCAGACACCACTAATAACAGACGCCGCCAACACCAGATGCCACTAATACCAGACGCCTCCAACACCAGATGCCACTAATACCAGACGCCGCCAACACCAGACGCCGCCAACACCAGACACCACTAACACCAGACGCCGCCAACACCAGACACCACTAACACCAGACGCCGCCAACACCAGATGCCACTAAAGCCAACTGCACCTGTAAATTACCTCTAAACAAAAACGAGCAAAACCAAAAACAGTGAAATGTTGCAGTATGAAAAAACAAGTACACAATAGATAACACAAACAGGTGTCAAGAAATATCCAAGGTACAATTAAGAATAAATCCATAGAACTAGAGACATACAAGAAACACTTGGACAGGCTCACATAGCATACACTATAATCCATATAGAAATACATAATACACGGATGCTAACCAACAGACCTTCACTACAGGTCGGAACAAACATGGCCTGATCCATTGCTCTGGATCAGGCTATGAGATAGTTGTGCCGTGGCCCAGGATGCTGGTGCAGGTGTTGTGAGCAGCTGGTGGGTTCTGGTGTTTGGGGGCAACTTGTCTCAGTGGCCAGGAGTGGTAATACCCAACACCAGCACGAGAGGCAAGATACTTCCTCTCGTAGCGATCCGTAAAATCTGTGACGTCACAGAAGGATTCTCATCCGGGATTCCCGTAGCTAAGGGCTTAACGCGCCACCGGCCGGGGCGCGCGCCCTATCTGGAGATTTACCTGGTACAAAGGACTTTGGGGCAAGGACCAGTAAGGACGCACCGACCGTAACAGGACATTCTTGATATCAAGTAGGAATCCACACAGGTTCACGAACGTGGAGGACTACAGATCCAAGCTAGCCCATACACCAGGGCTCCAGACTAAAAAATTTACCTGGGAGCCATTGGCTCCTAACCTGAAAAATTTAGGCGCCAAATAGAATATTTGGTCGCCAACATTTTAAACCATGTAAAATTAATGTTATGTTAAATGGGACTTACTGTGTGCAGAGGCCGCGGCAGCCTCCTCCTCCTTTAGATCCTTTTTTTTCTTAGTTTGAAAACGTTCAACATGGAAACTTGCAACTTGACAACCATATCCAGTCTGACAACCATATACAGTCTGACAACCATATACAGTCTGACAACCATATCCAGTCTGACAACCATATCCAGTCTGACTCAGTACTTCAGCCTCACTTGGCTAGCCTTTTAATGAGGCTTACTCTTCTGAACTTGAACTTAAAGGGAACCTGTTAACCCCCGTGCCAGGGTGACAGGCTCCCAACCCCCCGTTAGAGCCCCCTATACTCACCTCATGGCGCCGGGTCCCGCTTCTGAAGATGGTCGGGTCACGGAGATCTCAGCCGCTGCAGCCCGGCGCGCACACTGAGAGATGAGTCCAACGCTCATAGAGAATGACGGGAGAGTCCAGCGCTCCGTCATTCTCTATGAGGGTTGGACTCATCTCTCAGTGTGCGCGCCGGGCTGCAGCGGCTGAGATCTCCGTGACCCGACCATCTTCAGAAGCGGGACCCGGCGCGATGAGGTGAGTATAGGGGGCTCTAACGGGGGGTTGGGAGCCTGTCACCCCGTCACCGGGGGTGACAGGTTCCCTTTAAAAGCTTGCAACAGTCTATACATACTGAGCTAGACTTATGACTGCAGCCATAGTGACCCCCCACAAGATGTGTATATAGATAGATATATCTCTCACCTAGTGACTAATGCAAGTGACCCCCTACAATACAGACACCTGAGGGGCCCTGATAATAATAATTGTGCATATATCTATCTCCCAGTGTCTGCAGCCAGTTTGCCCTACACTTATAGATGGCCCCCTCCCCTTATAGATGACCCCCTCTACCACCATTATAGATGCCCCCTCTCCCCCCCATTATAGATGCCCCCCTCCCCTTATAGATGACCCCCTCCCCTTATAGATGGCCCCCTCCCCTTATAGATGACCCTCTCTACCCCCATTATAGATGCCCCCTCCTCCCCCCATTATAGATGCCCCCTCCTCCCCCCATTATAGATGCCCCCTCCTCCCCCCCATTATAGATACCCCCTCCCCTTATAGATGCCCCCTCTCCCCCCCCCATTATAGATGCCCCCTCTCCCCCCCCCCCATTATAGATGCCCCCTCCTCCCCCCCATTATAGATACCCCCTCCCCTTATAGATGCCCCCTCTCCCCCCCCCCATTATAGATGCCCCCTCTCCCCCCCCCCCATTATAGATGCCCCCTCTTCTCCCCCCTTATAGATACCCCCTCCCCTTATAGATGGCCCCCTCTGCCCCCCTTGAAGATGGCCCCTCTTCTCCCCCCATTATAGATGCCCCCCTTCTCTTCCCCCCATTATAAAGCCCCCCCCCCCTTTCCTCTATGCTAAGCAATATTTAAAAAAAAAAAACAAACACACAAACTCACCTGACAACCCGCTCCCCCGGCGATCCTCTTCTTCTTCGGACGCTGTCCCCGGCTGATGCGCGGCTGCCGGGGGTGTCCCGTCCTATCCCCGGCAGCGCGGCGCGTCAGTGAGCTCCCTGTACGCCGGGGCTGTGACTTCTGACACAGGAAGCGTCTCTGACGCGCGCTTCCTGTGCCGGAAGTCAGGGCCCCAGGCAGCTCACTGATGCGCCGCGCTGCCGCATCAGCCGCGCATCTTAAAGAGACAGCGCGCCGCCGCCGGGGCCAGTCGCAAATGGCGCCCAGATTAATAAATCTGGGCGCCATTTGCAAAAAGTCAGTCGCATTGGCGACCATTTTGGTCGCCATCTGGAGCCCTGTCATACACGCACTAACGGTGAGCAGTCTGGTTTAATATCTTACACTGGCCCTATTATGCACTGATATTAATGATTTTTTTATTTATTTACCTGAATGAACTAGTTTTACCTGGATGTGAAAAGACAAGAGAGCCCCCCGCAGTGGGACACTACAATTGCATAGAAGCTGCCTGATACAGAGGAGAGGATATCAGGAGGAGATGGAGTACCCCATCCCTTTAACCCCATGTTGAGCGGCTATGAAAGTATTTCTGCATGAACGATGCATGAGGTGATCTACTTATAAGTCTCAGCAATAAAGACGACATGTGAATGGAGGCCAGTAAATGTGTTCAGACATTGTGGGAAAATACTGCGCCATATACTTCCATAATAATGCTGCAAAGTAATTTCCATATAATAAAACTATATCCTAATAAATAATAGGGGGTCCCCATCCTACCCAATGGGGGACCTCGCCAGTAGTTTGCCATCACTGGTAAGGGTAGCCATCTTTTATTAGTTTGCAGCCGGGCTAATACAGATGCGGTGTCCAGGATCTCTACTTGATACCCAAGAGCCGTGTAAATATCTTTATTGCCTGGTGTAGGCGCTCAGGAGTTTAATTTCATTCCCTGCTGTCACAGCTTTTCTCTGCCTGCAACCTATAAACTTCTATGGACGCCTGCTATCTAAGGTAACGCTGTAAATTGCTTATTAGCAGCTGCTTCCTATGCAGGTACCTGCATCCCCCATAAACTCTATATAAAAAGCATTTAGGATTTCCTCTTCACACAGACAGTAAAGGGGAGAAGCAAAGATCCGGAACACACGAGGAGCGCAGAATACACGAGGAGCGCAGAATACACGAGGAGCGCGGAATACACGAGGAGCACGGAATACACGAGGAGCACAGAATACACGAGGAGCGTGGAATACACGAGGAGCGCGGAATACACGAGGAGCGCGGAATACACGAGGAGCACAGAATACACGAGGAGCACGGAATACACGAGGAGCGCGGAATACACGAGGAGCGCGGAATACACGAGGAATGCGGAATACACGAAGAGTACGGAATACACGAGGAGAGCGGAATACACGAGGGTCGCGGCATACACAAGGAGTGCGGAATACATGAGGACTGCGGAATACACGAGGAGCGCAGAATACACGAGGAGCGCACTATACATGAAGAGTACGGAATACACGAGGAGCGTGGAATACACGAGGAGCGCGGAATACACGAGGAGCGCGGAATACACGAGGAGCGCGGAATACACGAAGAGTACGGAATACACGAGGAGAGCGGAATACACGAGGGTCGCGGCATACACAAGGAGTGCGGAATACATGAGGACTGCGGAATACACGAGGAGCGCAGAATACACAAGGAGTGCACAATACACGAAGAGTACGGAATACACGAGGAGTGCGGAATACACGAGGAGTGCGGAATACACGAGGATCGCAGAATACACGAGGAGCGCAGAATACACGAGGAGCGCGGAATACACGAGGAGCGTGGAATACACGAGGAGCGCAGAATACACGAGGAGCGCGGAATACACGAGGAGCGCGGAATACATGAGGAGTGCAGAATACACGAGGATCGCCGAATACACGAGGGTCGCGGCATACACAAGGAGCGCACAATACACGAAGAGCAAGGAATACACAAAGAGAGCGGAATACATGAGGGCGGAATATTCGAGGAGCGCAGAATACACGAGGGTCGCGGCATACACAAGGAGTCCAGAATACACGAGGAGTGTGGAATACACAAGGAACGCGGAATACACGAGGGGCGCAGAATACACGAAGAGCGCGGAATACACGAGGAGCGCGGAATACACGAGAAGCGCGGAATACATGAGGGTCGCGGCATACACAAGGAGGGCGGAATACACGAGGAGCGCACAATACACGAAGAGTACGGAATACACGAGGAGCACGGAATACACGAAGAGCGCGGAATACATGAGGAGGGCGGAATACACGAGCGCGGAATACATGAGGAGGGCGGAATACATGAGGAGGGCGGAATACATGAGGAGGGCGGAATACACGGGGGTCGCGGCATACACGAGGAGTGCGGAATACACGAGGAGGGCGGAATACACGAGGAGTGCGGAATACACGAGGAGCGCAGAATACACGAGGAGGGCGGAATACACGAGGAGGGCGGAATACACGAGGAGGGCGGAATACATGAGAAGGGCGGAATACACGAGGAGGGCGGAATACACGAGGAGGGCGGAATACACGAGGAGGGCGGAATACATGAGAAGGGCGGAATACACGGGGGTTGCGGCATACACAAGGAGTGCGGAATACACGAGGAGTGCGGAATACACGAGGAGCACGGAATACACGAGGAGCGCGGAATACACGAGGAGGGCGGAATACACGAGGAGCGCGGAATACACGGGGGTTGCGGCATACACAAGGAGTGCGGAATACACGAGGAGTGCGGAATACACGAGGAGTGCGGAATACACGAGGAGCGCGGAATACATGAGGAGCGCGGAATACACGAGGAGGGCGGAATACACGAGGAGGGCGGAATACATGAGGAGGGCGGAA
This sequence comes from Dendropsophus ebraccatus, assembly GCF_027789765.1. Lineage (NCBI taxonomy): Eukaryota > Metazoa > Chordata > Amphibia > Anura > Hylidae > Dendropsophus > Dendropsophus ebraccatus. The sequence continues at coordinate 124,309,126 of NC_091461.1, read as the reverse complement.
TACACGAGGAGCGCGGAATACACGAGGAGCACGGAATACACGAGGAGGGCGGAATACACGAGGAGCACAGAATACACGAGGAGCGCGGAATACACGAGGAGCGCAGAATACACGAGGAGCGCGGAATACACGAGGAGCGCGGAATACACGAGGAGGGCGGAATACACGAGGAGGGCGGAATACACGAGGAGGGCGGAATACATGAGAAGGGCGGAATACACGGGGGTTGCGGCATACACAAGGAGTGCGGAATACACGAGGAGTGCGGAATACACGAGGAGCACGGAATACACGAGGAGCGCGGAATACACGAGGAGGGCGGAATACACGAGGAGCGCGGAATACACGGGGGTTGCGGCATACACAAGGAGTGCGGAATACACGAGGAGTGCGGAATACACGAGGAGTGCGGAATACACGAGGAGCGCGGAATACATGAGGAGCGCGGAATACACGAGGAGGGCGGAATACACGAGGAGGGCGGAATACATGAGGAGGGCGGAATACACGAGGAGCGCGGAATACACGAGGAGCACGGAATACACGAGGAGGGCGGAATACACGAGGAGCACAGAATACACGAGGAGCGCGGAATACACGAGGAGCGCAGAATACACGAGGAGCGCGGAATACACGAGGAGCGCGGAATACACGAGGAGGGCGGAATACACGAGGAGGGCGGAATACACGAGGAGCACAGAATACACGAGGAGCGCGGAATACACGAGGAGCGCAGAATACACGAGGAGCGCGGAATACACGAGGAGGGCGGAATACACGAGGAGTGCGGAATACACGAGGAGCGCAGAATACACGAGGAGGGCGGAATACACGAGGAGGGCGGAATACACGAGGAGTGCGGAATACACGAGGAGCGCAGAATACACGAGGAGGGCGGAATACATGAGGAGGGCGGAATACACGAGGAGGGCGGAATACACGAGGAGCGCGGAATACACGGGGGTCGCGGCATACACGAGGAGTGCGGAATACACGAGGAGTGCGGAATACACGAGGAGCGCGGAATACACGAGGAGCGCGGAATACACGAGGAGCGCGGAATACACGAGGAGTGCGGAATACACGAGGAACGCAGAATACACGAGGGGCGCAGAATACACGAAGAGCAAGGAATACAGGAGGAGCGCAGAATACACGAGGGTCGCGGGATACACGAGAAGCGCGGAATACACGAGGAGTGCGGAATACACGAGGAGGGCGGAATACACGAGGAGGGCGGAATACACAAGGAACGCAGAATACACGAGGGGCGCGGAATACACGAAGAGCGTGGAATACACGAAGAGCGCGGAATACACGAGGAGCACGGAATACACGAGGAGCGCGGAATACACAAAGAGTACGAAATACACGAGGAGGGCGGAATACACGAGGAGCGCAGAATACACGAGGAGCGCAGAATACACGAGGAGCGCGGAATACACAAGGAGGGCGGAATACACGAGGAGCGCGGAATACACAAAGAGTACGAAATACACGAGGGGCACGGAATACACGAGGAGGGCGGAATACACAAGGAGCGCAGAATACACGAAGAGTACGGAATACACGAGGAGAGCGGAATACACGAGGAGCGCGGAATACACGAGGAGCGCGGAATACACGAGGAGTGCGGAATACACGAGGAGCGCGGAATACACGAAGAGTACGAAATACACGAGGAGGGCGCAATACACGAGGAGCGCGGAATGCACGAGGAGTGTGGAATACACGAGGAGTGCGGAATACACGAGGAGTGTGGAATACACGAGGAGTACGGAATACACGAGGAGAGCGGAATACACGAGGAGGCCGGAATACACGAAGAGCGCAGAATACACGAGGAGCGCAGAATACACGAGGAGCGCAGAATACACGAGGAGGGCGCAATACACGAGGAGCGCAGAATACACGAGGAGGGCGCAATACACGAGGAGCGCGGAATGCACAAGGAGCACGGAATGCACGAGGAGCGCGGAATACACAAAGAGTACGAAATACACGAGGGGCACGGAATACACGAGGAGGGCGGAATACACAAGGAGCGCAGAATACACGAAGAGTACGGAATACACGAGGAGAGCGGAATACACGAGGAGCGCGGAATACACGAGGAGCGCGGAATACACGAGGAGTGCGGAATACACGAGGAGCGCGGAATACACGAAGAGTACGAAATACACGAGGAGGGCGCAATACACGAGGAGCGCGGAATGCACGAGGAGTGTGGAATACACGAGGAGTGCGGAATACACGAGGAGTGTGGAATACACGAGGAGTACGGAATACACGAGGAGAGCGGAATACACGAGGAGTGTGGAATACACGAGGAGGCCGGAATACACGAAGAGCGCAGAATACACGAGGAACGCAGAATACACGAGGAGCGCAGAATACTCGAGGAGTGCGGAATACACGAGGAGCGCAGAATACACGAGGAGCGCAGAATACTCGAGGAGTGCGGAATACACGAGGAGCGCAGAATACACGAGGAGCGTGGAATACACGAGGAGTGTGGAATACACAAAGAGCGTGGAATACACGAGGAGTACGGAATGCACATAAAATGCTGGATTCACGGGTCAGAAAGGTCAGTGATTATCTGGAGGCTTGGGGAGACAAGATTGCAGGATGCAGGGCTGCCTCTTCTCCTCTCCATGCTCACTCATCCCCCCTCAGCCCCTCCCCCCTCCATAGAGCGAAATGGACACAGAAATCCTGCTTCTTCTGAAGTGAGGGGGGGGGGGGAGCAGCTTTTTGAGGACAGAAGGAAACTCTTTTGTTTACTAAATCCTATTACAGAATTTCTTAGAATCACTTGTACTATTGATAGTTATTGATTTCTGGAAAATGCCATTTACAGGACAGTTTTTATATCTTTCTTTTTTCTTTGAGACGCATTGGATCCCTGGCTGCCACGGTGAACACAGCCGGAATGATTCTGCTAACAGATATTTGTGAAGAAATTAACGACGAGGATTGATCCGATTTGTCAGGTTGTGAAATTAGAGATGAATATTGTTAACGTTTTCCTGGATGATTTGGTGCAAACTGATGTAATGAGATCTCATCCCGACAAGCGTTAACAGCTCCGACCGTGGGCGATAAGGTCACCGGTGAAAAGACGGGGCGATGGCGGCTGCCGGAAACGCTGCATAGAACGTCAAGTGTAGGAAAATGTAGAAGCGACTGGTCTCGGAGGCGGCGAGAGGCTTAGAGGGTGTTTATCACATGATCTTTATTAGCAGCAAACAATGAGAGAAGATGCCGGAATCTTCACACTCGGCTCTAATAAAACCTTCACACATTTAATGAGGATCACCAGCTCTCCTTCTCTACGTCACCAGCTCCGAGTCACGTGATCCAAACGCCGATTAACACCTCTTATCCCTTTTTTAGGTTATAAAAAAGTCAAGTTACATCGATGTCTGATAAAGTGTCTCTGGACTTGTGACCATTATGTATTAATGAGATAATCCTGTACAGTGCGCTCTGCTGCAGACGTAGGGAAGCGCACGAGAACCGTGGAGACGGCAACCACTACCCGCCACCCGGAGAGAGAAGAATCACAGCGGAACACCGGCTCACATCCCGGCTCGCATCCCAGCTCACATCTCGGCTCACATCCCGGCTCACATCCCGGCTCACATCCCGGCTCACTCGCATCCCGGCTCACATCTCGGCTCACATCCCGGCTCACATCCCGGCTCACATCCCGAATCACATCCCGAATCACATCCCGGCTCACATCTCGGCTCACATCCCGGCTCGCATCTCGGCTCACATCCCGGCTCACTCACATCCCGAATCACATCCCGGCTCACATCTCGGCTCACATCCCGGCTCGCATCTCGGCTCACATCCCGGCTCACTCACATCCCGAATCACATCCCGGCTCACATCCCGGCTCACATCCCGGCTCACATCCCGGCTCACATCCCGGCTCACATCCCGAATCACATCCCGGCTCACATCCCGGCTCACATCCCGGCTCACATCCCGGATCACATCCCGGATCACTCACATCCCGGCTCACATCCCGGCTCGCATCCCGGATCACTCACATCCCGAATCACATCCCGGCTCACATCCCGGCTCACTCACATCCCGGCTCACATCCCGGCTCGCATCTCGGCTCGCATCCCGGCTCGCATCCCGGCTCACATCCCGGCTCACATCCCGGCTCACATCCCGGCTCACATCCCGGCTCACTCACATCCCGGCTCACATCCCGGATTCCATCCCGGCTCACATCACGGCTCACTCACATCCCGGCTCACATCCCGGATCACATCCCGAATCACATCCCGGCTCACATCTCGGCTCGCATCCCGGCTCGCATCCCGGCTCGCATCCCGGCTCACATCCCGGCTCACATCCCGGCTCACATCCCGGCTCACATCCCGGCTCACTCACATCCCGGCTCACATCCCGGATTCCATCCCGGCTCACATCACGGCTCACTCACATCCCGGCTCACATCCCGGATCACATCCCGGATCACATCCCGGCTCACATCCCGGCTCACATCCCGGCTCACATCTCGGCTCACATCCCGGATCACATCCCGGATCACATCCCGAATCACATCCCGGCTCACATCCCGGCTCACATCCCGGCTCGCATCTCGGCTCGCATCCCGGCTCGCATCTCGGCTCGCATCCCGGCTCGCATCCCGGCTCGCATCTCGGCGGTGGCTTCTACCCTTCTCTATGCACTATGCAAGGTTATTACATTGGGGAGAGGGTCCCATTGTAATGTCTCTACTAAGAGTGAGGGGACGGATTAGGGGTCACGTGCCGGGCTCTGACCTATAGTGGTTCTAGGCTGGATGGATTTTGACTTTGGGTTCCCCTACCTACTGGTAATATTAGTCTATAGGATGTGACCTCCACAATCACTCTACCTAAGGGAAAAGCAGCCAACAAGCACTCATCACTAGAGATGACCCCACCGTGCTCAAGGTTCGCTCATACTCATGACCTCTGCAAGAATACCGTTCCCTGTGACCTCATGAAACCGATTGAGAGAATGCCAAGAGAACGATGGTGTTGGAGGTGTCATTGATCCATAGGATCCTCTCGACCCCTCAGATTAGGGGGTTATCGTATGTTACAGATACCTAGAACCTTCATTCTTCCAGGTGTCCAAGTTGGTCGATTCCTTTCTCTTCGGTCGATACGACGGCCTAAAGGTTTTATTACAATTGTGATTTTTCATGACGATCAGCTGATATTGTGCATGTTGGCTGATCATTGTCTTGCTTACATCAGCCGTCTCAGAAGGGAGGGGGGAGGAGGGGGAGACAGAGAGGCTCACACACAGAGTTGTGTGTCTTCAGCAGAAAACAGCAGCTGAGAACTGGGGGAAGGAGACTGAATAGATAACAACTAGAGATGAGCGAACCGGGTTTGGGTTCGAGTCGATCCGAACCTGAAAGTTCGGCATTTGATTAGCGGTGGCTGCTGAACTTGGATAAAGCTCTTTGACGTCTCATCGCTTCATCATATGTGAATAAAGCTGAACTGCAATCCCATACACAACCAGCGGACTGGTGTGGCGCTGTTTCGGGAATTCGTGGCCTAAGGTAAGAGTGATGTACAGATCCCGTCACAGGTAAATCCAGGAATAACCTCCATATATAATAGACGCTAAATATCCAATATCAACAAAATCAGGGAATTATTGTAGTAGATCCACTTATAATGTACAAACTCTCCCGATTTTCTAAATGACGCCACTTATTCCTATTCTTAGTAACA